>NC_090281.1:24935669-25535669 GCF_037392515.1 Haliotis asinina | reverse complement strand
ATTAATTGTATAAACAACTCATCGTCTTCTAATCCTTGTAACAACAATTCATGTATATATTCTTCCAAAATGCATTACCCTGTACCATTTGCTTGACAACGACATTAGTATCTATGTCGAAACGTCGCTCTCTCTGAGTAAAAGAAGTTGTATATCCATAAATCATAGTCCTCATTGTTCATAACAATATATCTACAAAATTTTCTAAATTAACATTATTTTACAAAATATGGCTCCTTACTGTCTTTGTGATCTTGTTCCAGGGAATGTTTTTGACAACAGTAACTACAATCTTAGGCATAATGAAAATTATCAGACTATAAGATGCAAATCTACTGATTATGCCAAATCGTTTTTGTCCGACACAAATTAACTGCGGAATAAACTACCTATAAAATGCGAAAAATGCTTCCTCTGTTGGACAGTTTAAGAATCTAATAAAACAAGTTAATACCAACATAATGTTCGATCTAAATTTTGGCAGTTCTGTCAAATAATTCACTGGGATTGGGATGCAGTGACAGGTATAATGATCTCATCTCAGATAATGCTTCTTCCTCCTGCTCAGCATTCGATACGAATCATGTTTAAGTCAAAGGTGTCTCTCTGAGGGATGTGCTAATTGGTAATAACACGATGGAGTCGGTCGTGAGTATCTAGTCTCTGTTGCCGTCCGATGTTAGGAGGACGATGTCTCCGGCCGTAGTCTTGGTGTATGTAATATCTCTTGGAAGGTCAGTGTCGTGGTAGAGCAAGTCATATCTTGGTTCGTTCTCTGTGGACTCTGTCACTTTTCCTATTCTTAATACAAATTTGGTAGCCAAAGTAAAGTTAATATTGACCTCTAATACCGATAGAAAAGTTGTGCATTTGCCATAACTGCAATGACATAAAGCAAACCCACCTCTTACTTACTCACCACCTTAAGGAAAAAGACATGTCACCTTATCAGTGGGCAAGTGAGAGTAATTCGCTGACAACTGAACTGAGCTCACTGAAACTGACTATAACGGGCCAGCAACCCAAGCGCAACACTTGAAACTGGATTACAACGGATTACCTGAGCGGACAAGTGGGACGACTCAGGTGAGACTCCATGGTAGCTACATCCTTAATAGTTTCAGCATGAAAGTTATTGTTATAATGAAGCTAACTCTAAATTCAAAAAAGTTTCTTTTGTAATGTAATATCATCGCACACGTTTTTGCACAAAGCCATGACCTAAATCAGTGGACCTAAGACACCCCTTGAACATGCGTTACGTAAGTTTAGCGTGACTACCTTTTTTCAGAAGTTGGTGAATCAGATAAGGACAAACTTTATGGATGAGCAACTTCCTTAATCAGATGGAGCGACGTTTCGATACAGCTTCTTGCCGCTCATACCTTTATCAGTATCAACAAATGTCTGCTCTATTCTCAGTTGGTAACAACGAAATACCTTGGCCAAACTACGATAAACTATACCTCTGGAGATTAAGCCTGGTCGTTCTTCACGGCCCCAAACCTGTCTTGAACAACGGTTGTGTAAATATTGTAAGAATAGTGCAGTTGAAGACGAGGTCCACGTTCTATCTAAATGCAATATGTCTTTCGACATCAAGTCCGCTTTGTGGCAAAAGGCACGCTTTCTTAACCATGTTATCCCCCCTGTTTAGTTTGATGACTCCTCTCGTCCAGATCATTTTTGTTACGGACAGTGACAACCTAATATTCCCTTGCTGCTTCGGTGTTACCTATCTATAAACGAAGAAACTTATGATATCACTCTTGATATGATATCACTTGTGATACCACTCTTTCTTTAATGTTGTACTATTTGTGTATAGAGATATATTTTATCTATGAACTACTTTATGGATTTTGTGTGTCATGGAGACCTGAAAGGCTGGACAGATGTCACATCTATGTGATACAGAAGAGTTTTTATATACTATGTAAACATCTGTGTGACACGCTAGTAAAATTCAATAATAAAATGGGATATCTATTGATGACAGTTTCTGTCGTCATCACTCTGTCACTGGCACGGTTTGCACGTGGTTCTCCCTTTGTTGTTGCACGCACGCGTCAGGCCTGGGGTCATGCAGTGAAAATTTAAGGTACTGTAAGTTTACCTTACACTTGTAAATTAAATATCTCAATATTCAAACATGTTTATCCACACGGCTGTACTGGAAGACAAAAATATACATATAATTTATTCTAATTACTTAATGAGACGTCCATCCATTTGCTTTATACTCCGTGTGCTAATTTAGTATTGTCTTCCGCCGTTGCCTTTCCAGGCAGATGAAACTGGTATGGTGTTTTCTTCCGTTTATCGTTTTACTTGTTTTCTAGCTTGTAGATACAAACGTTGACAAGATTACTAGAGGACAAATAACTAACCAAGAGCCTAAACATGAAGTACAATATATAGAGTTGAATCACCTCTGTTAATCCGTGGAAGAAAGAATATAGGGGAACAGGGGGAACTCTTTCCCAGTCGTCAATATTCTTGTTTACGGGTTAGATTTAGAAAAGCTCTGTCTGAACACCGGCATATTTTCCTGCTGGCTATTGATGGCTACTCTCATAATGGATTTCCTATGCAAGTTTTGCTTTCTTGTATTCTCACCCTTGATGATATTGCTGCTATGACGTTTGCTGTTAAGTCACTAAATTGGTTGTTTATTCCTTTGTTGTTATCATTCATCGGTTTTCTAGTCCCCACTGCTTGCACAGCTTGCAATACATTCTTAATTGGTGACGGTTAGTACACTACAGGTAGGCAGTACAGTCAGGGATATTCTACAACAGGGACAGGCCACTCGCTTGCTTTCTTTAACCATTTGTACTGATTAACGTGTGCCTCGTCATGCTCCAACGCACACAGTGACTTGGCTCGTTCCCAGTGCAACTTCAGTTGTGTTTAACCAGGGAGACTATATAGAGTATATACGTTGTAGATTATCCCTGGTTTAACAGAACTTCAGTCAGCTTTTTGTATCAGTCGGAATTTTACAATGAATGAATTATAGTAAGAATTAAGAGCAAGAATTATGTGAATGAATGAAACAAATAAAGAAAAAGAATAAAAGAAAGAAGTCCATATGTGAATGAATGAAAGAATAAATGATACACACACCTCAAATACACCCTAACATTCTTTTTTAGATTATGAAACTATCACTGTTACTTGCCAACACATTTCACCTGATAGTATATTCCCCTCGTATGAATTAAAGGTCAATGTGAAAGATGTTTTTGAGGAAGTAACTAGAAATACTAAAACAACGGCGTATAGCATTTCAGTGGCGAAATGTCATATTTTTCACGCACCTCAATTACACCCTAACAATTTTTAAGTCATAAAACTGTCACTATTACTTGCGAATACATTTCAACTAAAGGTATGTTCTCCTTCTAAAAATTAAACGAATGTGTGAAAGAAGTTTTTATTGGCACAATTTAGTCTATCTTCGCGGTGAATCGAGAATAGAAGCAAGTGAGCTATAACTTACCAACTTGAAACTTTACTACAAATCTACTGTCCTAAGACAGACACTAATACCAATTATTTGACTTAAACTGAAGTGACAAACTAGTTAACCTATCTTCTACATGTAGGATTTCAGTTGTTACAACACTCAGCGAACGTAATCAGCTGTTGAAAATAAACAGGGCTCAATCTTAAATACTACGCTGCCACCATATTGGCTACACTGATTACGTAACGACCCGAGACATACGTTCAGCGGCTTGTAGAGGAGTTTCTTCTCCCCCTCTGTATAGGCTCCCTGGTGCAGTGGGCGGATTCGCAGTCAAAATACGTAGGAAATCTGTACCGGGTAATTAATCTGAAAACTTTTATACGTTTAACTGAATTCCACTGCTTATCAAATCCAACAGTAAGTATAGCAATATCAGTTTAAATGCTTTGTGTACGTTGATTTCCTCTGTGATTTTCGTGTTTCTGTTATGGAAGTTAGTAATGCTATATGTTCTGTTGTGGAGCGACCATTTCTGAAACCATTCTGGTTGTCCTCCAGAATTCTGTTCGCTTCCACGTGCTTTGTTAGTGTTGTTTACCACGTAGCAGTATAGTTCGTGTCTAATAGCGAATCCCCTACATGCCAGCGGATCTCTGAGATCATCAGTGGACATTTTAGATATGGCGTTGAGTACGCCTATTGTCCAACATTAGGGGATACAATCATTTCAAATACAGACTGAAAATAGTCTATGCAGATAACCTGTTGCCACTCTGTTTCAGTATCTCTACTGGAATACCGTTTTCTATTCTTAGTACTGTAATACACAGTAGCTACAGAAGTGGTTCGACACTTGTGACGTTTAAAACAACAAATCAGTGGAACATACATGGATTTTCAAGTCGACTGCCTCTGGAGAACAATAGAGGTTCTGTGTGATTTCAAGCACATGGGCGATACTAAATTGTTAACTGGTAAATAAATGAAACACTCCCATGAACAATTATTTGCATCCCTTAAAATACTTTAGTACATGTCACCTTTTTATCCCCCACCAGTTTATCGATAGCAAACAATTTATATTGATGACATTGAATGTCATTTTGCTCATAGACAGTTTACTTGTACTAGATAGCATTGCATAGATGTAAACTATAAACAGTAACACTACAAGTATTTGTACACTATCCACAATTAAGAAGCATTTAATGCTGTAAACGTCGCACATTCTACGGGAGCTTCATTAGGTGCGATACTGCAGTTGCATGTACCACGAAACTCATGGTTCCAGCTTACAAGGTGTGACGTGAACTCGAAATTGTGAAGTGATGCATTCGATTTGATAAGCAGGGTATATACCGATGATAATTAGTGAGTAAATATCAACAATTAATTCGTGTCAAAGGCAGTTAGTTAGTAGTGAGCTGATATCAGTGGAAATCAACAACCAGTGAGATAATATCATGCAAATGAACACCGATTCCGTTATGTAGTTCAATTTATAGTATAACCCGCCTCACTAAGCCATTAAAACAGCAACCCATGCTTGCCATAAAAGGCGACTATACTTGTCGTAAGAGGCGACTACATCCTAGCAGTTAGCATCTCTTTCATGGTGAGAATTTAAGTGATGATAACTATAGCCAGTGTCAACTATAGTCTTAGTTGGAGGACATGAGCGTTTGGTAGAGATCGAACTCATTACTTACATGACACCATTTTATTTGACCCGTGAAGGTCCCGGGGTAGAATAGGCCTTCAGCAACCCATGCTTGCCATGAAAGGCGACTCAGCTTGTCGTAAGAGGCGACTAACGGGATCGAGCGGTCAGGCTCGCTGACTTGGTTGACACATGTCATTGGTTCCCAATTGCGCAGATCGATGCTCATGATGTTGATCACTGGATTGTCTGGTCCACACTCGATTATTTACAGACCGTCGCCATATAACTGGAATATTGCTGAGTGCGGCGTAAAACTAAACTCACTCACCATTTTATTTCTGAGTGAACCCGAATTGTAGATGGTTATTTCTATCATTCTATCACTGTGCATATGTATAAAAATATGTATGTAATAATATGTATATCTAGACACGGTTCCTTCATTGCAAAATGGCTATGGCACACGTTAATATTCAGTTAATTCCAAATTCAAGGAGATATAGACACTTAATCTCTTGAGGCCGCAAGTTCTTTGGAAATCTAGTGAGACTTGCTGTCTTGCAACCGCCGACACCATCGGTGATGATTTCAGCAGTTCCAGAAAGATCAAGTTTAGCTTCACATTGACGTGTTTCTTGTCTTGTTGAAGACATTGTCGTCCAAGCTTGTTCAAGTTTGTGGACTTTGTCAGGGATTTCAAGAATCCTATCGCCCGACGCCCGGGACAAGACAGTTTTCATTTCGGGCAATCAAATAATGGTATCTAACTTGTGCATGGGCTACTATATAATTTCCACTTACGGTTTCAAACTGCAAATAAACTTAATTTCATAGACATGTATGCTCAAAATGTAGCTATCAAATTTCGCAATGATGATAACGTAGGGTGATCTTTCTTGTTTGTCTATCACTTTTTGAAAAAAAGTTAAGTAAAAAATGAAATACAAAAAATCAAATACCATGTTGATTTATTCTGTCCTAATTTCACACCATGACCATGTCATAAAAATCCCGACAAGCGAAAATTAGTCAGGACAAAAAGTCAAGAATAAACAGTCTCGTGAGAAAAGTCACAATAAAATATATACTAGTGGGTTGTAAAGTTTGCAGGAAACGCAATTCAACAGTTTCTTAAATAAATCAACTACTTAGTATATTACTTTGATAATGCTTTGGTAATATAGCAGCGACTGAGTGGCATCTGAAATGATGTAAGCGCGCTGTGGCCACAATTTGTTATAAAATCTTTTTGTCTCATGAGTTCTAGTGTGAGTACATCGTGTTTTGCAAATAAAATGGTCTTCTGAAAAGTTTTCAAAACACCATGACGACAGTTACTGGTCCATGATTGAGTATTAAAGCGAATAAATTGTGATGCTCTTGTTTTCTTTTAATGATTATTTCATAGGATAACACAGCTTAGACCTGGTTGGTGTTACTGTGTTGGAATAATTATGTATATTTATTAACTTGAAAATGTGGCCCGAGAAAACGTCTTCTGTTTTCAATGGCTGAAAATGTACGAAATGTATATTTCTGAATTTCATCACGAAGACAAAATCTACAAAAAACAGTGGGAATGCTGAACTAAAAGACCCGAGATGAAGTAGGTTGTACCTTGTCAGGCCTTTACCGAAACGGACAATAACTCAATCCTAGTGTTTAAGGGATTATCGCGCATCAGTGATGTTTTTAATTTGGAACAAAGGCGTTTCTGGCAAAACGAGGATCCCAACAAGACTATTGTAATGTCATGCGAATTAGGATTAGGAGAATTAAGTACCCTTCTCTGTCTGGCCATTTCATTTATTGCAGGGTACTGTAGGATAAATCCTATTGCAGGGTACTGTAGGATAAATCCTATTGTGTATCATCGACGAAACGTAATCTTTTTGTTTCAGATAAATAGGTAGGAGATTAAAACGCCAGTCAGTAGGATTTACACTCTCCTGTTGCAGGTTAGCTCTATCCCCAAGCCCAAAGGATTGTATCGACTCTCTGTGTGCACCCCATGTTATGATATTCTTGTAAGGGAGGTGGGTAACCTTGTGGTTAAAGCTTTCGCTCGTCACACCGAAGACCCGGGTTCGATTCCCCACGTGTGTACAATGTGTGAAGCCCATTTCTGGTGTCCCCGCCCCGATGTTGCTGCAATATTGCTAAAGGCAGCGTAAAACTAAACCCACCGTTTCCATCTTGTAAGTATAGCGGGGTTTGCTAGAAACCTCATTGGTACCACCCACAGACGACCATAATAGCAGTTTCAACAACAGTATTACTGATTATTTTAATTGAGTATCATGTCGTGTCTCAACTGTACTATTTATAATGTGTTCTTTTTTATTTTCCAGTCTTTTTTTAAAATGCATCCACGCAGAGGCTGGGTTCAATTCCTGAAAATACTAACCTGTGGTGGGCTTGTCTTCTTGGTGATCCGGGTAAGTAGCAGAAGCAAGAGTACATCTCATTATCATTTTAGTGTTATGAAGCCCCGAGAAGAACTGGTTTAGATCACATAATCAACCCATTAGAGGTCCAAACTGGAAACCCCACTTGATAAGCCAACGCCTTTTCTACTGGCATACACCCGTGAACATCCGCGTTATAATTGGTCTGAAGCAACTCATGCTTGTCGTAAGAGGCCACTAACGAGATCCAGTGTTGAAGCTCGCTGACGTGGTTGGCAAATATCTTCATATCCCAGTTGCGTAGAACGATGCTCATGAGGTTAATCACTGGATTGTCTGGTCCAGACTCGATTACTCACACACCACAGCCCTATGGGGCGTTAAACAACAACTAATAAAGAAAACAAAACTATTTTAATGGGGGTACTGGTGACCCAAAACGTAAATTCGTTGACTGAATTTCTGCCTACTCCGATTATATTTCTGGGTTTATCTCGATTATGTTTCTGTGGTCAAACTCGTCTGTTTTACCAAAGCGGTAAAACTCCGAGACCTACATAATCATTAATCACCTGGAATGAGTAAAGGTGTGAGTGCCACTAGTACCGTTTCAATCAAACACCAAATAGACTGGGCGAGTATGCTTTTACGCCGCTTTTAGCAATATTCCGGCAGTATCAAACACATTGCGTGCAGTCCATTTCTGGTGTCCCTTGCGTGCGATTGCTAAAAGCGACGTAAAATCATACTCACCCAATTCATTTCGTATTGGATCAAAGCATCGCAACTTGTGTCTCGAGTTCACCATTCGCCCCTAGTCGACCAGCCCCTCCTTCGTCAGAAAGCACTGAGGTGATCGTAAGTCACTAAGGTAACCGTAGCGCAATGTTAAAGAATGGGAGTTAAGGTTAATCTTAGTAAAGGTTACGTCGTAACCGCCTTGCGGGCTCCTTTTACGTTTACTTCGTAAGCCCCTTGTGTACGAAGCAACCTTTATACTAAGTTTAACCTCAACTCCCATTCTTTAACAATGCACTAAGGTAATCATTGTGACATGCGATCACCCTAACGCTAATAGAAAGGACCCCAAGGGCAATGCTGCGTCCATCGTCTCCGTGTTTCCGTTGGCAGTGGAATAGCCGGATAGTTTTCACCCGTTCTCCCCAAGATACATGGCACACCTCCACCCCTACCATCCCAATTCATTGATTGTTTCACGTAGATACTAGTCTAGTGTGAGTGAGTGAGAGAGAGTGGGGTTTACGCTTCACTCGGCAGTATTCCAGTTATCTGGCGGTGGTCTGTAGGTAATCGGATTTGGACCACACAATCCAGTGATAACTGCACGAGGATCGATCCACTCGATCGGGATACGATGCTATGTGTCACCCAAACCAAATGGCGTTTGCTTGCCACGTGGGGTTTTCCAGTTCGAATCCCAGAATGGTTGAGTATTCGAAGCACCATTGTTGTTGGTGTTTACGTCATGTCACGTTTGTTCTACATGTAGCTCCATATAGCTGCTTGTTATTAAAATAACCTATTTCCCTTCCAGAAATTACAGTTTCAACCATGTTCAGCGGACACCAACTTCTTCCGATCTTATCCCAAGTTTACCGGAGATTCCCGAGTACCTCCGGACGTGACGATAGTGACTGCTTTCTTCAACCTGGGTAACTTCGTGAAAGGTGTGGATCAGACGTTCGGCCCCACGTTGTACATGGAGTGGGCCACTGTGTACAAGCATCTAAGGAACCCTCTTGTTGTGTACACCGACTCGGACCAGTTTGTCCGACTGTTCACCGACATACGAAAACACCTGATGAACATCACAAGAATAATCAGAATTGAGAAAAAACAATTATGGGCTTTTGACCATTTGGACAAAGTCCGTGACATATACTCAGATCCGAACTACCCCAAATACCAACCAAATACAGTGGTTCCAGAATATCCATGTGTACAAAATGCAAAATACTCGTGTGTTGAGAAAGCCATTGAGAGTGACTTCTTCCATACCAAATATTACATGTGGGTTGATGTTGGTTACTTCCGGTTAATCACAAGCAGAAAGAGGGATTTCCGGTTGACACTTCCGCCCAATTTTGACGAGAAGAAAATTGCTATCAATAAAGTGGCTCGATATTCTTTGGACGAACAGCCAGAAGATATTTTTAAAAATATGTACGTGTGGGTAGGCGGGGGAATTCTAATCGCGGAGAAAGGTGTGTTTCGCCGATTTGTGACTGAATACAGAAAGGCCGTGGGACATTATTTGGATTTGAGGTTGAGCAACTCGGACCAGCAGGTTCTGTTTGCGATGTACTCAAAAGCGGAAGTACATTTGAGGCCTACTGTACAACTCCAGCCATATTCGACTCATTGGTACGGCGAATGCTGGTTCTATCTCGGCTATATTTGCTACAGGGAAATGTGAGTGAGGGTTTTATTCCTTTTCGATGGTGCTTTAACTGTACAGTCTGTGTAAACTTAGCCCCAGAGTTATTCGTTACACTCCTACACTGGGTCTAACAAAACCTAGTAGGAGGTCGCGTCAGGTAACCTTTGAGATCAGAGCACAGCTTACCAAACCGCGAAAGTGGACATTCGCACGTGTATACCTTTTGAACTTTTACCCACGCAAAGGGTTGTACCCGAACGATTCCGAATGCTATTTTCCCTACGACCGCTTCCGGGCGATGTGCAATGGAGCACGCCACAACAGCGAATAAACCGTCCCTGAAAATAGCGTTTTGGCAGTTATCAAGGATGTCAGCTTGTGGACATATTAGCTCTGGTAGCCATGTCACCCGAAACCAAAAAGCGCATATACTGCAGGTCAAATATGAGTGTCATATGCGGATTTTCGTTTGTTGAGAGATAATGTCAGTGACCGGTGTATTTTGTAAGTCCCACCAAACCCGAAAAAGTAGCCGTTGTCTGATTGGTTAAATCCGTTTAGCCGTCTCGCATTTGATTGGACAATCATAGATCCAGGAAAGGTTGCCTGACGCGACCACCTACTAGGTTTCGTTAGACCCAGTGCAGCAGCGTAACGAATAACACTGGGGCTAAGTTTACTTAGATAGTGTAGTTGTATTGCACTGTGCCAGCTTGAAGCTGTCTCAATGGACAACTTGGACAACGACTTTGATGAATCTCATGAAATTATATCTGGTGAGTGAGGGTCTTATTCCTTTTTGGATGGTGCTTTTAGTTGTATTGCACCGTGTCAGCTTGAAGCTGTCTCAATGGACAACTTGGACAACGACTTTGATGAATCTCATGAAATTATATCTGGTGAGTGAGGGTCTTATTCCTTTTTGGATGGTGCTTTTAGTTGTATTGCACCGTGTCAACTTGAAGCTGTCTCAATGGACAGCTTTGACAACGACTTTGATGAATCTCATGAAATTATGTCTGGTGAGTGAGGGTCTTATTCCTTTTTGGATGGTGCTTTTAGTTGTATTGCACCGTGTCAACTTGAAGCTGTCTCAATGGACAGCTTTGACAACGACTTTGATGAATCTCATGAAATTATATCTGGTGAGTGAGTAAGGAGGAGGTTTATGCCTTATTGGATAGTGATTTAATCATGTGTGGTACTGACAACCCCCATAACAGACATAATGCCCTTACTTACTCATTCACTCACCATATATAATCCCACGATCAAGCGTGGAGTGTAAGATGACTGGACAATCTGCTCGTAAGGACAGCCTGTGAGTGGGTTTAGTTCTACGGTTTTGTTTTAGTGGTTGAGCGAGGTTTTATGCCACTTTTAGCAACATCACGGTAGGGGACACCAGAAATGAGCTGCACACAGTGTGCCCATATTGAGAATCAAACCGAGTCTTCAGCGTGATGAGAGATTTCTTTCACCACAAGGCTAACCCATATTGATTCCCTGGGAGTGAGGGAGTTTAATTTTGTGCAGCTTTTAGCGGTGTTCCAGCAAGATCACGGCGGAGGACACCAGAAATGATTGATTCCTTTCTCGAAAGTTGTGCTCTTGTTAAGTATTTTATCAAGCTACACTGCTGTTTCTTTGTTTCTAGTTTTTGTTTTTGTTTTACTTTATGTTTGTTTCTTCCGTTTTTGTTTGTTTCGTCTCGTTGTGTTGTTTTCCATTTTCCATGCTGAATTCTTCAGACATTATCACAGAACCAGTTACCAACAATCCACCAATAATTACTGTGGGACAGTCAGCTAACACCGGAGGGATTATCTATCGTATGCATTAGTATGCATTAGTATGGATTAGGGATCATATTGTAATAGTGTATTGCGACCGACTATTGCAATATATTTTTTCTACTTGATTTGCCCCATTTGAAGTCATTTCCCAAATCAATACATGGTTTATATGAATTAAAACAAAAGGCTGAAGTAGTGCCAGTCTCGTTTTATAATTCACACGAAACTTGAAACCGAGTTCAAGAGTAACAGGGGCGGATAACTCTAAATGAAAGTGAACGAATCTGGTACTCCCTGTATTTTGCGCTGCCCATTTTTCAAGGGAAGTCAGTTACTAAACTATCGATAGCCATGCAGGGTGTAGTTTTACGCTGCATTTTGTAGTATTCCTCAAACGTAACGCGGGGACACCAGAAATACACCTCAATCATACCAATTTTGGGAATCGAACCCGAGTTTTCAGTGTTACGATCCAACGCATTAACTGCTTGGCTATCCACAACTCAGTTTCTTTGTAAAAGCTGATATAATGTCAGATTACATGCATAGAAAGCGTTGTAATTCCTCCTGGCGCTAACTGGATGTACCCAAATTAATTGTTAGTGAGCGATGCGTCGAAGATAGGATCCATTCCTTAATAAATATCTTTCAGGGAGAATATGTATATTTAAAAACGTACCGGGCGCAATTTTTTATTTTTTATTTATTTATTTATTTATTTGAAGCGCTGCTTTGCCCCTGGTGTTTATTAGAGACACGGTATTTTCAAAATGACTGAATATACCTACACGCAAAAGTAAAGTCAAGCATAAAGAATATAAGGATGTAATTTTCAATATCAAATACAAGAAATCGGAACAGCGTCAGATGGATGGAAAAAAAGATGAGTGAAGACATTTCATTGGCTACCAGGACTGACGTCATTATTAAGTTTTCGAAAGTTAAAGGGATTGACAAGAACGGATCTCGCTTCTGTTGGCCGGAAATGTGCCGATCTTGTCGAGGGATGGTGACCGTCGGACGATTGCTCTGAGGAAGGTCATCTATAATCTGTGTATCGATGCTGGAGACAGTAGATCATGGTTATGTTCACGTAGATATGGCAGGCAAGATTTTGGACAGACACCCCAGCTTCCACACGTCCGATAACCTGGTTCCTTTTAATTTCAGTCAAACGTGGCACTAATGGTTGTGACAATTCGTGCATTTCACGAGAAGTGTATGCATCATACCTACATGTTCATTGGTATGGTGTGTTTTGGTGATTCCTCCTGTTGATGTGTTTTTACTCGGGCCTTCCGAAACGGGCCTTCCACAGTTTATTGATAAGACCATCAGGCACCCAAACGCATTATCAATTTAGGGTTCCGAGTTTCTTCTTGTTTGGATAATAAAATTGCGTTTCTCATGTGTGTGAGTGTACGTTGACCTTGACTAGCCTCCCTTTAAGTGGCGAGGTACTTAGCCCTGGGTGCCCATCACGATGGTGCAGTTCCTTTCACTGTAGAAACCTAAAGAGAAGCTGGTTATAGACAGTGAACACGTTGATATGAACTTAAGAACGACCAACCTATGGCACGCATGTCATTAAGCCAACCCTTTGTCAGGATAGAGAGTCCGGAAATAAAGTGTACACCGCAACGGAGCTGCGTGGTTTGTACAAGACTTTCGGAATTCCGTCTTGCCTTTGAGTTTCTTTGTATGTATGTTGTATGATTAATGCTATTCATATTAATGTGAAGCTTTTCGCGGAGGGACACAAAAACGCCATTAATATGTCGGTCTTCCGTAGCTAAAGAACATGGCACTCCCCATCCAACTCATCAGATATATATCCCTCCATTTTCTGAAAGCTCGCGAAGATTCGTGTTAGACCATGCTGGTCCTAAAGGCGACTAAAGGAATCTGATGCTCAGTCTTACTGACCTGGTTCACAAATGTCATCGTATCCCAACTGTGTAGATCAATGCACATGTTGATCACTGGATTGTTTGGTCCAGACTCGATTGTTTACAGACCGACGCCAGATCGCTGGGATGTTGCTGAGTGAGATGTAAACAGTCACTCACTCACTGTGAAATAGACACTTCATCAACGTGAGGCGTCATGAAGCTGGTCATAACGATTCTATGAGTGAGTTTAGTTTTACGCACTTAGCAATATTCCAGCCATATGGCGGCAGCCTGTATATGATCGAGGCTAGACCAGACAATCCAGTGACCAACAACATGAGCATCGAACTGCGCAATTAGGAACCGATGACATGTGTCAACCAGGTCAGCGAGCCTGACCACCCGATCCTATTAGTCGCCTCTTACGACATGCATTGTCGCCTTTTATGGCAAGCATGGGTTGCTGAAGGCCTATTCTACCCCAGGACCTTCACGGGTCCTATGAATGCAGAGCACGAGAGAAAATAGGTATAATGCCCGTTTGAAAAGCTATGTAGTTATATCGCAGCAACAAGAACCAAGCGTCCTAACCATTGAACCTCCGCTCGTGTCAGAGGCCGGTAAGTGTACAAAGTAAAAACAGCGAAAATAATGGTTTTGGTGGGGTTTTTTTTATTATTTTTTATTTATTTATTTTGATTTGTGAAAATCGATGAAAGCAGGTGTTTGGGAAGAGCATGTCTTGCTGTACTGGCAATACACGTTACCAAAACGATAATTATTGTTTTTTCTCAAAAAGAAGACAAGTATTCACTATATAATACTGCACCAGAGTAAGTATGATTTTGTCCATACAAGTATATTCAATCCACCATACAATCCTAGATGAGACTTCATCACAGTCATGTGTCGAAATTTTAATTCATAACAACAATACTTTGTCAGCAGTAATTTCACGAGATGGGGTCGATGGGATAGCCTAGTGTTTAAAGCGTTCGCTCGTCACGAACAAAGACCCGGGTTTGTTTCCCTACATGGGTACAATGCGCGAAACCCATTTCTTCCACCCCAACCATAATATTGCTGGAATATTTACAAAAGTATCATAAAATAAAACTCAGTCACCCTTTCCCGAATTTTTCAGTCATAAGAGGGTAAGCCATTAGCGTCCATTTTGTGTAACAACATTCAATATACTTCAGTCATTTGAAGAAATTTCATTTCATCTATATATGTTGGACAGGGGTTTGAGACATATGGCTGCCCTGTGCACAGCAAGTGTCAAACAAACAGGAGTAAATGCTTCATAGCCAAGTGTAAGTATACAAAAGTCGATGCCACAATATTTTTAAAACTATTAGTGACACTAGTGATGTTGAAATTGTGATCCACTTTTGTTGAATAAGTTATTAACTGAAATTTCATGAAATGATCGAATTGTATTGATTGTTGTTACACAAAATGACGCGAAATGAAATGACTGATTTAACAATCTGACTTTACCACCGACTCTTACTTCATATACTCATATTCTCATATAAAACTATTGGCATCAAGCCAATAGAAATACATTTGTCTGTAAGATGAGACAGATCACGAAAGTCGAGTCGTACTTTTGGGGGTATGGTCTTCGGAGGCTAAACAAATCGTGATTTTTTCGATTCCAATCCTAAGTCCCTGCTCTGAATTTGTACCGTTAACTGTTACATCGTGTGCACAAATTAAAACACGTCGAATCGATGGTCTGTTATGAGTGCTCTTATCGCCATATTTTCTGAGACACCAACTGCCACGAGCGCCAGGTATCGTGTCAGTCCGACATTTACGACCTTATTCGTAACCTTGTCCGCGACCTGTTCCACTGAAAAGAGCCATCGATCTGATTACTCATGATTTGCTATCGTGCTAAGGCCCCGCCAGGGACAAAGCACCTTACTTTCATTAAGCACCTGCGGTGAATTTAATAGATCAAAGATATATCAAATATTTGATATGATTTGATTCTTGATACCAGCGCAGATTCATCGAATATTGGCATGATAATCTCTTTATTTCCATCTAATACATCTTATGGGCAAACTAATTAGATGTGTTACTTTCATTTCCTTTTACTTCCTTTAATTTCTCGTGGAAATTATTTTCTTAAATCTCTGAAAGACGATGGTATCTGACTTTGCCTTTGTGTCTGTCTGTGATTACATCTGCGTCTGTTCCAGTATCTGTATTCCCGTCTTAGCTGTGTCTGTAGTTGTTAGTGTCTGTGTCTGTTTGTGTCTGTATCTGTACTTGTGTCTGTGTCTATATCTGTGTCTGTGCATGTATCTGTATATGTTAGTGTCTGTATCTGTATGTGTGAATGCCTGTATCTGACTCTGTGTCTGTATATGTATCTGTACGTGTCTGTATCTGTGTATGACTGTGTCTGCATAAAAAAAAATATGTATATATGTCTGAGTCACTTGTATCTGCATCTGTGTCTGTGCGACGGTCGGATCCTGCTTCTGCAACTTCAGCTCCCAAACACAGCTATGACCCTATATCACATACATAAAAAATAAAATTAAAAAAGTTCTGTAAAGGTCATGGTTCACATTCATCCAATCAAATGCTTAGAATGACTGACCCTGTTACATGTACATTGTACAACTATCAGACACATATATGTGTACACCGTTTTTGTGTGCGTAATGGGCACTTTCATCGACATGTTAGAACATACAGTGAAGCAATTGATTCAGCATTCGTTTATTTTGACTAAAATAAAACATTGAAAACATTGTCAAAAAGATATATATGAACTGAAATAAAACATATACATACACCGATGCGTTATAGGTAAGATTGTCAAACTGGTTTATAACACTAGTTATGTTATCTTCGATCTTCTGTGAAAAGAGTTCTTAACGGTACATGAATAAAGACCTGAACAGTATTGTCATGAGTTAACTTGAGGACCTTGTCCTTTACACGACGCCATTTTACAACATGGTTTTGAGATTTGAGCAAGTGGCATTCACGATTCGGGGTATGAGTCACAAAATTACATACTTGGATAATTGATAACACCATGTAGCAGCTGCTTCCTCGATATCTCCAGGGTATAAGTTCCAATAAATCTTCACTATACCCTGGATGCATCTACGCCTCAGCCCGATAAATGTATTACCTCCCTTGGCTGGCTTTTTATCTAATCAGGTGTCTACGCTAGGGAGTTGAGCGAACCAATCACACCTCACTTTCGCTTTTTAAATTATCTAACCGATTATACTTGCCAACACAACCATGCAGAGGTTCTCTGTAAATGGGTGCTTCCATATGCCATTTTATAGTTTCGGATCTATCAGTTTGTATGATTTCCGAAAGTCTGAGTCGCACTGCGAACAAACCTTAGCAACTGCGACAGCTGCCTCTGTTGACACGGTTGTAACGGCGGCTCAGCTGACTGGCTACTGTGAGTCTGCGGAGGGAGGTAATAAATTTATCGGGCCGACCTGTAGATGCATGCTGGGTATAGTGGAGACTTATCGGAACGTATACCCTGGAGATATCGAGGATGGTAGCAGCCGATGTAGTTGTCGAAACCATCGCTTGTATGGCACAGCGCTATACAGTCGTGAGGTCTTGGACTTTTACCATGCCAATGGATTTTACCATGCCAATGGCACAACATACAAACACAATTCTTTGGGATCTGTAGATCGCATGGAAGTCCCACGCCAAGCAGTACACTGTACACAGCGAGAATCTGTTGTGTAGCCCGCGGCGATCGAGAACACGGTGCCACGTCAAACAGTACGCTGTAGTGAGAGTCTGTTGCGTAGCCAGAGGCGATCGAGAACACAGTGCCTCGCCAAGCAGTAGACTGTAGCGAGCGCCAGTTGTGTAGTCTGTGGCGATCGTGGACACAGTACCACGCCGAGCAGTACGCTGTAGCGAGAGTATGTACGTTATACAGATTTAAACCTTGTAACATTGTGGCCTGATGACAATGTCCATCATAGCAGTAGCTTAATGATGCAACCCAAATCTACATTGAAATGTCGAACTAGTGAATTATTTAGTGGGATAGTAACTGTTAGACTAAGCTAGCCTGACGGGCTTGCAAAATTTGGAAACTACATGTATTTCGAACACTGAGTATGGCCTCAAGCCCACTACGTGGAGATGGTCTGTGACACTCCGGAGCATGTGAAGCGATACCACACTGACGCATGTATAGGGCGCTACTTCCGGCATTAAACTGGTTCCCGGTTCCCTTAGCGCACCAACTTACGATATACGAGAGGGGACCCAGCTTACTTCCGGTAACAGCCTTCCGGTGACAAGCGTATATTCAACATTCAGTCATATAACTAAACTAGACAGGACCAAGCGTGCAACCATGTTTGGCTGTCATGGATAATTTGTGGATGGTTACATCGGAAATTAGTTATTCCTGCAACGATGGTCTTCCTTACTGTCAAGTGTCAACCATTAGACCATTCCAAAAGGTATGAAGCGTTGTGGTCTCCAGAAGTACTAAGGTCTCGCTAAGGACTTACGAGCCCCTTTTCTGGTCGTGGTCATCACCTTTACTTGACCTTATAATATACTGAACAGCATTTCTATCAGGGTTTTAAATAGAAGACATTAACACGAACGCTTGATTTTAATGAAAATTCATGTTTTCCAAAATTGCGTTTCTGTTTTTGTTCAGTAGATGTTGCTGCCATTATAGTTTCATCGTTCTGGCGGACGACACATAAACATGGCAAGAATCTCTGTTCGCACCTGCTTGCTCATTACTCCATACACGATTGGGTTGGTCACGCTTCCTAGAAGAAATATATACCTAAACGCCAGGTTCTCCAACGACGCAAAGACGTCAACCCAGAAAGGCACCCACACTAACACGTAGATGAGTGTGCACACAAACAGCATCGTTCCTGCTTTGCTGCTTTTCCGTTGTTTCGGATGATGCTTAACGGTCTGTGACAAGTGTTTCCTGGATTGGATAGAGTAAATAGGCATCACCTGTAGGTGTCTGGATTTACCGATGTCCACTTCCGGTGCTGCGTTGGAACTGGTTCCTTCTAATGCCTGGCTCCATCTTTTCACCTTCGTACTGATAACAGATGTCGTGTTGGAATGTTCACTCAAGTCAGTCATCCGCACAGGACCCACCCGGTTCTGGAGCCAATGGGATCGATTTAGGACAACCCGAAAAACAAGGGGATATATGACCAGATATATCACCAGCCCCACCACAAATGAGAAAAGTAATATACCTTGATAGACCAAAGATCCTACATTACCGAGTGTGTCTTTTGTGAAGTGACAATATTCCATGCTTTCCACAGCGTCGGGGCATCCTGTTCCTTGATTAGTAGCGACGCCACTTCCGGTTACACTTTCTGTACTTCCGGTTTCAGGTATGCATGCTTCCTTATAGACTTTAAATATAGTTACAGCCGGAAAGGCAAGAACAATGCTGATAATGAAGGACACGATAACAATAACCCGAAGACGCCCATAGTTCAAGCGCTTCAATGGTTTACATACGGCGAAATACCTTTCAATAGCAATTGATATCAAAATCATATTAGAATACAACACCAAAACATGGCGGATCATCTCCACCAAGCGGCAAACGAAGTCGACCCGGATAAGATGCATCTCGAACACAATAGTATACGGTATGATGACTGCACATACTATAAGGTCCACAACACTCAATATCTTGATAAATAATGTGTGTGTCAGCTTGACGCGCTCCCTGAAGTACACTATGCTGATCAGTGCGTTTCCAATAGTGCCAACCACTGCATACAGACTGAGAGTCACGATGAACGGGAGAAAACTTGTTAGTTCTGTCGGCATTTTCAAACATTGGTGCTGCTCTCTCTTCAGACAACTCTAGGCCAACACTCCTCGCTATCTAGACTGTCAAGAACATCACATGAACAGGTAATTGTGGCACTCGTGTTTCTAACACTAGTGGATTAGCGAGAGGGGGTCTTTTTTTGTATGTATATCGAAATATGGGCCTGTCTGATGAGACATTCACGCTCTGACGAGTTACTCTACACCCTTCATCCTGTATTTACTAACAGTTTTTTTCAGTTAAAACAGCTTCAGGTTGTTCCACAACTTCTTACACACGAACGTCATTGGGATAAGGAAAGTGTCACTTCTGAAACGTTTTTACTCATTCACTTGAAGAGACACTGCGGCAAGACCACACACAACACTCAGCGTTCACACTGTATTTCCCAGTAGCTTCTTCCATGAAGACACCCAAACGATGTTCAGGTTGTCCTGTATTTTTTTACATACAGCGTCACTCCTCTGAACAGTGAATGATGCAGATACGTTTGCCCCATTCACTGGTACGGTGCCACAGATGGCAAGTTGTTCACGAATTGTTGATGATAATCACAGACAATCCTCTTCAGTATTACATCATTATTTTGTATTGACAGTTGTATCGTCTTCACTCTGGAACAAAAATGCAAGATACACATGTAAGGTTCACGGCTGATTGCATTTGGGTACAATATGAATCATGTCTTTCCCAAGACCAGAGGCTCCTTTCACGAAGCAACCTTTACTAAAGTTAACCTTAACTAACATTCAATATTAAACTCAAATGTATGTTGTTTGGGCTCTCTTTCTACTTCAAAAATGCAGTTGACGTGAAGATTCAACTATTTCAAGTTGTCAAACTCAGTTTAAAATATGAGTAAAAGCGTAAGTTTGCTCCGAGATATCGAGGCCAGGATACAAGAAAAAATTAAAAATAGGTATTGAGCATAACCGACCCTCGACTCCAGAGAAAGGTGTTACCCTGTGCTGCCAGTTAGGGACAACTGAAATAAATTTCATTATCAGTTTACTGGGCTAATAAGACTTTCCTTTGCTAAGGGAGAAAGCATATATCTCAATATGTACGACCTGACATTAAGGACATTTTAATTGGTCATATATCAAATGAGCAGCTGTTCGATTAGGAACATGTGTTTTTTGATGGACGAACCAACATGACCTTCTCAGGCAAATATTATTGTAACGTGAGGCGTTAAACGATAAAACTCACATTCGGTCCCTCATATCCGAAGTGCAGTCAATATCATTCGGTCTTCGTTTCAATCTGTTTCCGTAGCTTTTAAGAGATGTTTATGTTCACTGGATCACAAATACTAAATCAGCAAAAGTTAGTCTGCTCGGATATTGTGTTAGTGACGGCTTCAAAGGGTATGGCAAAGGTTTTATCACAAACCACCAGTTTATTATAAACATTAATTTATTTCTGGCAACAATTCAATAAATGATAATAAATGACGTCACTGAGGTTTCCGACAAGAGTACAGCAGAAATTGAGGATGTTGCGAACGAAGTGGGTGAGGTAATACGCCGCTTTCAACAATATTCCAGCAATATCACGGTTGGGACGCTAGAAATGGACTTCACATTGTACCCATGAGGGGATTCGAATTCGGATCTTTGGAGTGATGAGCGAACGCTTCCACCACTACGCTATCCGATCGCGTATGAAAGTATGACGTCAGTTGGTTAACATAAGCCCACCACCCAAAGCTCAGCACGGTTTCAGCCAGATATCAAGTCAAATCAATCAGTTTGAGACCAAATTCTGTCGCAACAGCTATTAAAATTATCCATCGATACTAAATTTCGCCTTCAGCTTCGCATTTTGGCTTGCCAATAGAGTGGACGACACACACTCATCAATGCTTAATTTCACCTTAACCTTTACAACACCGTGTGCGAAGTCCTTAAGCACGACAAGGTATCATTACAGAAAACCGTGTCATATAACTGTCAACCAGTGGAATATGCCAGACCGGGGAACTAGCTCATAATATCAAATCGCACAATACGTTGACGAAGACGAAGGCATAATTGAGTTCAAACTTCTTTGGTTGCTAACACAAGATATGACCAACAAGCATACATGAATGAGGTGAGCGGAGTTCGAGCTCAAACCAACACAGACAGTTCGGGCTGTTTGACAGTATATATGTGAACATTTACACAGTTTTTGACAACAATGGACAGATAGAGAAACGTTTAATCACTGCATTGTACACTTAATGTGATGGACACGTGAGGGTCCGGGGTAGAACTCTCTCAAACGTTGACCGGGTCCCCAGTGCCACCAACGCCCAATAGAGCTGCTGCACCACTCAGCACCTCTGCTGGCAATTGGTGAAATATTTACAAACACTTGTAGACACCACATGGATATGGTTCAATTATTTTTCAGATAGAAAAATCACAAAATATTACATTTAGAAATACCTTTATTGAGGTATCTTTAACTAGTTCATAGTAATGGTCCGAAAGCGAAGTGTGAAAGGTAACGGACATTACTCAATCCTCTATCCCTCTTCCACATCGTGGCAATGGATAATAGGAACACGATAATAGATCGCTTAAGTTCTTTGAGTCTTTGTTGAATTATAGCACAGCATTGTCAACAGGATTGTTCTTCACTGATGTGATCCTGTTCATTGTGAGGCTCGGGTATGTTGTGAATGTTGTCATCATCGTCACCATCAATATCAGAATCGTATGGAAGGGGGTTACCAAACTAAACAGCCATGTTTAGACCGAGCCTGCACTGATGATAGAGTACCAACGTTTCGACGGGTATCTCAGCTCAGAGTGGAGGCACTTTTATGACACCCAAACATCTCTCTATACAGTTTCTCCTTGAGGCGTGGGAGAAATTGTATTGCTCTTCTTGTCTCGTCTGCGGATTCCTCGCAGGTGTCATGAGCCATGTGCGGAGGGGTTAGGCACTGTCACCGAGAATGATTCTCTCTATTGGCCTGTTTTCAAAGTCAGCGTACATGAGACTTTCGGTCAAAATACATGCATCATGGACGGATCCCGGCCACTTAACTACACAGTTCAACACTTTCAACTTTAAGTCGCACACTTCATGTACATTAATCGAATGATACCCTTTACGATTGATGTAGTTATATTCTTGTTCTCTAGGAGCTTGGATTCTTAAACGAGTTCCATCAAAACAACCAACCACTCCCGGAAAACCGGCAAGATTAAAGAAACTGTCTTTAATGCGTGTTAATTCATTGGCATCTGTGAAAAATACTCAATTGTTCATCTTACGTTGAAGTGATAGGGACACCGTCCTAACAACTCTACTCACGGTCGACTGGTGCGCACATTCGTTCTGAAATGAACCTGTAGCGTAGAAGCTCAAGGCAACGAGCACTTGCAACTCGGGTGATGGAATAAGTCTGTGGTAAGCACCATGGCATCCTTATGGAATCCTAGAAGGGACATTGTCGCGTTGTCGCATTGTCGCGTTGTCGCCCTCTCAAAAACAAGCAAAATGAGGCAAAAATTAACCAAAGCGCGACAATGCGACAATGCGACAACGCGACATTTCGCCTGTTTGTCGCATTGTCGCGTTTCGAATAACATTTTTTCTGTTCCTCCAAAGTGCGACACGCGACATAGCGACACTTTTCAAGGTCAAAATATGTCGCGTTGTCGCCCTATCTAAGATATGTAAGAATTCACTAAAACGCCACACGCGACAGTGCGACAACGCGACATTTCATCAAAATGTCGCGTTGTCGCTGTGTCGCGTGTCGCGTGTCGCGCTTTATTAACATATTGACCATAGTATGCATTTAACAAATTGACTGAAACGCAACACGCAACACGCGACAATGCGACAAAATGTATGTCGCATTGTCGCGTTGTCGCCCTTTTTGTTACCGGTGCGCATGTGTAGAAAGTCAATTAATCTACGCATGCGCGGAAAATGTTATACTCTATTCCAGACTTTACTGGTCTTTCGTTACCTCCAATGGTATTTAAAATGAAGTAGTGCTCGAAATGGCAATGTTATTGTTTTACATATTGCAAATGGATTTAGCCAGTCAAGTGTGTTCTAGCAGCAAAACGAATTAGTAGCGCAACTATTCATTGTAATCACGGCCCCCTGTCATTCAAGGCGGGTCAATTTGCTGTTCAGAGTTAGTCTCTTAGTCACACCAGATAGTTATTATCATACGTTCGAATACCAGCACCATACGCATCAATCACTTTGGATATTTCGATGACAGGTTGTGATTACAGGTTGTGAAAAACTAAAATATTGTTAAAATTAAAGCCACATCGGCATATTCATCAGGTCATGTCCTCGAATGGGTCACTATGTTCCACAATGTGGCTCCTGACAGTTTCGTGGTACAGTCCTGTCCGACGCTGATGAATTTGTCTGAGATCTGCCCCTGTTCAGCCAGCAGTGGATGGTGTAACGCAGTGGAAATTAAACTAAAATATAAATTTCGACTTACCTTTCAAACCAAATCTTTTAACTAACTAAACATGAACTCCCCTTTAAACAACTAAACGTGAAATCCCCTTGTAATCAACTAAAAGTGAAATTCCCTTGTAATGTAATGAAATGTAAAATATATGCAATGAAAATTAAACTAAATATGCAAACCTGTCTATTTAGTTAATCCTACTCTATCTATCTATCTCTCTAAATCTTATTCCTATTTCTATTTTACTGTTTTGTGTCACAAACTACTGGAGAGCTACTCGTCTATTCTGTCTCCAGCGCTCAACACTCAAGATCTGCCACATGTTCAAGATGCCCAGATGAACGGTGCACAAAATCCCGTGCAGCACGAAAAAGTCAATGACATGCTCCGAAACGGCTGCGTTTATGCCATCAAACCACAACGCCCGTGAACACAATCACAAACCCTTCAGGACATGCCCCCTTCCATGATAGACTCCTGTCTATCATCATCTATCAACAGCAATGCAATCTCAAACCAACGAAATAAATGCTAAAATATTCAACCTATTTACAACAAACACTGTTCTAAACTTGAACATTCTACTTTATTTACACTGGCAACTTGTTCTTTCTGGTCCAATTGCTATATTCCAGAGGACAAACCTTAGTCACTGGCCTAGTGAACCTCGATTGTCCAACTTGTACTTCAACCACCCTGATGTGGCCATCCTTTCCTGGGTATGTTTTTACTACCCTTCCCAGAGGCCAAGTTCCTCGTGGGTTATCTTGTGACACGAGAATAACAACATCATCAACTTTGAAATCTCTTGAGGGTGTGACCCACTTTTTTCTTTCAAAGTTGGAAGCCACTCTCTCATCCATCTCCTCCATACATGCCTGATGAGTTCCTGTATCCGTCGCCAACGCTTTTGAGGGGCATAAGAAGTGGAGTCTATTTCTGGAGCAAAGTCTCCCCCTAGTTGTCCATGAAGAAAATGGTTTGGAGTAAGAGGAACATCATCTTGAACGTGTGCACTCTGATATGTGAGTGGTCTAGAATTTAATAGAGCTTCAACACCCGTAAAGGCTGTCATCAATTCTTCATCAGTGACATCACTTGACCCAAGTATCACATAAATCGCACGCTTAGCTGACGTGATCATGGATTAAAAAATTACTCCAAAGTGAGGAGCATTTGGCGGATTAAACCTCCAAACTATGCCTCTGTTTGACAACTTTGATTTCATGGTGTCTGAATCTAAAGATTTCACCAACTGTTTAAGCTCTTTTACGGCTCCAACGAAATTTGTGCCGTTGTCAGATACCATCTCCTTGGGCCATCCTCGTCTATGTGCCATACGGAAAAGAGCATTTAAGAATGAATTTGTGTCTAGTCCGTGACACAAATACCTCTTATGACGGCTTTTTCCTCGGCCCTGTACCGTAAGAAACGGACCAGCAAAGTCCACTCCAGTTTGAACAAATGCTCTCATTGAACTTACTACTCTACTTTTTGGAAGACTTCCCATGAGCTGTTCTACTGGTTTTGCCTTTTGTTTTTTGCACCAAGCACATTCATTTTCCCATTCACGGATCTCCTCTCTTGAGGATACAATCCAGAACTTTGACGACAATGAGGCCAGTGTGGTGTTGGTTCCCATATGAAGACACTTTTCATGGTGGTGTTTCACTATGAGTTTCGTCACCCAGCTTTTCCTGGGAATGATTATTGGAAACCTAGCCTCCCAAGAGAGCACATCTGCAAATCTCAATCTGCCATTTAACCTCATCACTCCCGTTTCATCCAGAAAAGGCTGCAATCCAATGAGTTTACTCTTGGATGCTACTCTCTTGCTCTGTTTCAGTGCCATATACTCAGTTGGAAATGCTTCCTTTTGTTCATTTGCTATTATTTTTCTTTCAGCCTCCTCAAGTTCTTCTGGAACAAGACTGTTTTTCTGTCTGACATTTTTTGCTGTCTGACATTTTTTGCTGTCCGACAGTTGTTTAGAAACCTGTAGACCCATGCAAAGATCCTACAAAGTCTATTCCAGTCAGAAAACCTACATGGATCTAAACGCCATGGCGTATCATCATGTTGAACATTCATAGTGACTTTGAAGTTTGATCTAGTTTTCTTTTCCAGATCTACCTTCTCGAAATCATTTTTCTGCTCTGGCCATTGACTTTCATCGTGTGCTAAGAACTCAGGACCATGGTGCCATGCTGTTGTGCCCAGAGTTTCAGGTTTACTTCCTTTGGTAAGTATGTCAGCTGCATTCAGCTTTGTTGGTACGTGCATCCACTGACAAGGTTTTGTCATCTCCTGAATGTAACCCACACGATTAGCCACAAATGGCTTAAAACTTCTGCTGTGGTTCTTAATCCACCATAAAACATTCATGCTATCAGACCACAGCTTTGCATCATGAACTGACATTTCCAGACCTTTTGCAACAATCAGAAGGAGTTTCACTCCAAGAACAGCAGCCATTAATTCAAGCCGTGGAACACTTACAGCTTTAATTGGAGCAACATGGCTTTTTGAAGCAACAAGCTGACTAACTATTCTCTCTCCATGACCACTCACCAAGTATATCACAGCACCAAAAGCATCTTGCGATGCATCAACAAACACATGCAGATATGGAATGGCAATCTCTGAGCTAAATTCTATCCACCTTGGAAAACGTAATGACTTCAAATCTGCCAGTTCCAACAAACACATGCAGATATGGAATGGCAATCTCTGAGCTAAATTCTATCCACCTTGGAAAACGTAATGACTTCAAATCTGCCAGTTCCATATACCACTGTAAGACCTTTTCCTCTAAGTCAGGACTCATCTTGTCATCCCATCCTACACCAGACAGCCACACCTGTTGCAAAATAATCATTGCCCTAATTGTAAATGGAGCTAGAAGCCCTAGAGGGTCAAATATCTTTGCAATTTCTCTCAAGAAAGCTCTTTTTGACACATTGAAGTGGCCATTAGTAACTTTGTAGCAGAACTGAAATTTATCATTTTCTGCATTCCAAAGTAATCCTAGAGCTTTCACAGATGGCAGCTCGGACATCTGAATATTAATTTCAGATAGTCTGTCTGCAACTGGAATGCATTCAAGCACCTTCACGGAATTGGAGACCCACTTCCTGGCTTGCATACCAGCTGTTGTCCACAGTTCATTTATTTGTTCATAAAGCTGTAGTGCTTTGTCTTCTGTCTCCACAGAATCCATTGTGTCATCCATGTATGTTGATTTCGCTACTGTTTCTGCTGCTAAAGGAAGATGACTCTCACATGACTTAGCATGTTCCTGTGTAACATACTGTGCAAGAAAGGGCGAACAATTCATTCCAAAGACTACCCGTGAAAATTCATACACATCTGGTTCTTTCTCCGTATTCATTGACCTCCAAAGAAATTTGAAGAAAGGCTGATCATGTTTAGGAATCTGAGTTTGTAAGTACATTTCTGCAATGTCGCATATGATTGCAATAGGATGTTTTCTAAATCTTAGAAGTATTTCAACCAAATTGTTCTGCAGCTTTGGTCCTTGTTGCACAACATCATTTAAGGACACGCTGTCACATTTCGCTGAGGCATCAAAAACCATCCTAACCTTAGTTGTATTTCTTTCCGGCCGGACAACAGGAAAGTGTGGTAAGTACCAGGATTTTTTTGTTTTAATTTCTTTTTCAGGTACTTTTCTTATGTATCCCTTTTTCTCATGCTGTGTTATCACATCCTCATATGCTGTTTGAATTGTCACATCCTTTGTTAACTTTTTCTCAATTTGTTTCAGGCGATTGAAAGCAATATCATAATTACTTTCAGGAAGTTTTGAACCTTCCATGGAACACCAACTGTGTACCTCTGTGAATCATGGGTAAGTGATTCTTTTACAGCATTCACAGCCATTTCCTCATCTCTTGTCAGCACAGGTTTGTATACCGAAATGGATTCAACCTCCCAGAACCTATCTACCAATGCCTCAAGTTCTTTATCATCACTTGTTGTTTTACCACCATGAATAAAGAATGAATCTGTGAATTGTCTGTTATCTGTCCCTGGGTCATGCACTTTACCAATGCACGTCCAACCCAATGGTGTTAACCTTGCTATTGGTTCACCAGGCTGACCGCAAACATCTGTTTGAGAACAATGGAGTTCCAAATAGTCCATGCCGATCAATATGTCCACAATTGGTTTGGAACTCAATTTTGGAAACTCAATGTCATGTAAGTGTTTCCAATCACGTGCATGTTTTTGCCAGTCAATAACCTTCATCATTCCTGTGACCTTTGTTGTAGTTAGCGCAGATATGTCCACCGATATTTATGTCCACCGAACCATCAACACTTTCTAAACCTACTTCAACAGTCATGCTATTAAAGGTTTCCTGCTTGCTGTTCAGAACATTAACAGATACTGTCTGTCTTTGACCATGTACCCCTAACTCTGATACTACGTCTTCATTAATGTATGTCTGAGTGCTAGCATCATCAAGAAGAGCATTAACCTTTATTCTTCGCGAGCCATTCTTTAGAATAACTGGAACTGTTCTGAGGGAAGATACATAATATCCATTTGTTGTTGATGACATTATGGTTGTTTGTTTATTTTCTGTTTTACAATTTTCAGAGTTGTTGCTACTGTTTCCATAGTTCCTTGTCTGTGATTTTACCCAGTTACTGTCATGTAGTAATCTATTATGTGTCGACCGACATCCTTCAATACCACATGGGATGTTTGTGCGACATAATTTCCCAACATGACGCGTACCTAAACACCGAAAGCACAGTTTCAGTTCTTTAGCTTTAGTCCATCGGTTTTGGATATCTAACTCTCCGAAACGTTTACAAATTCCTATTTGATGACCCTTCTCATGACAGAAGTTACAGAACTGTACCTGTGGCCTGCCAAAGAATGACCCTGACTTTTGACTGTACCTATGTTCCTTCTCTTTAGGCTTTTCAGTGATGCCTAGTTTTACCTCAGATGCAACTGTTTGAAATTCAGATTCTTTAAGCACCCATTCTCTTAAACATTCCACGGATTCCTGACGTTGGATTTCAAACAACCATCTTTGATAATTTGTTATCATTGATCCTGTCATTTTTCGCATCAGCTGTGAATACAGACAACCGTCACCCAGTTCTTCTATTTTATCAGCTTCTCTGAGACTGACAACAGTGATGTCTAAAAGGTCTGCGAAGTTCTCTAGATCTTTGGCGTTACCTGGACGAATTGGTCTGAAGTTATAAACTTCTTCCATTTTCAAAGCGATTTGCCTTCTCTTACCTCCATATTTTCTCTCCAGTCGTTCTAAAGCTACATCATAAGCTGCTGCAGTGTGCCCTAACCTTGAAATGACCTCAGAAGCCTCTCCAGCTAGGTATTGTTTTAGCTGTAACAACTTGTATTCATTAGTAGCATTGGCTTTGTCCACACATGCAATGAAGGCAGCCTTCCAGCTTTCATATTCTTTGATGTTGCCATGAAACACAGGAATTGAAACGCGTTTGAGTTTAGTCCGCATATCATCACCTATTCTGTCATCTTGTGATGCTGTATTAATTCCCTTCCAAGCATCATCTCTCTGAT
This sequence comes from Haliotis asinina, assembly GCF_037392515.1. Taxonomy (NCBI): domain Eukaryota; kingdom Metazoa; phylum Mollusca; class Gastropoda; order Lepetellida; family Haliotidae; genus Haliotis; species Haliotis asinina. Next base: position 25,506,135 of record NC_090281.1, on the reverse strand, counting down.
CTACATATGGAACACCTTGTTTATTAGATTCATTAACACCTGTAGCTTCATGTGTAACAGTGATGTGTTTCTTTGTGTCATTTGTGCGAAACAGTCTTGACATCCCTGATTTTAAACTAGTAGATGAACTTTCATCTGACCTGCCGCTCAAATGAATTCTTGCGGTTTGTATAGTCTCATCACTAACTTCCAGTACATCATCTATTTCTTTACTGGTTTTCTTGATCACAATCATTACCTTGGTCGTATGCCTTGGAGAGTTCATACAATAAGCTAACAACCTTATCCTGCACTGAACTCACCTTATCTATCTCATCCCTAACTGCTTTCTTTGTGGGAAGATGCTCTCCATCAATTAAACTCAGCACCGTGTTCTGAGCTTTTGTCAGTGCAGACTTAGCTGCTGTCTTTTGTTTTTTAAGCTGGGCAATTCTTAACTCCAGCTTGTTAACATCACAAGTAACCTTTACAAACTTCTTCACTTTATCTTCTGATTTGTCTATATCAGACATGTTTGTTGATTTATCAACCAATGTAATGAAACAACTACCCAAATAAAAGCATGTGTCTATGAAACCTATAAAAAAAACTATTACTATCCCTAAGTGTAGCTAGTGCAGAGTCAGAGCAACCACGCTCTGCTACCAATGTAACGCAGTGGAAATTAAACTAAAATATAAATTTCGACTTACCTTTCAAACCAAATCTTTTAACTAACTAAACATGAACTCCCCTTGTAATCAACTAAAAGTGAAATTCCCTTGTAATGTAATGAAATGTAAAATATATGCAATGAAAATTAAACTAAATATGCAAACCTGTCTATTTAGTTAATCCTACTCTATCTATCTATCTCTCTAAATCTTATTCCTATTTCTATTTTACTGTTTTGTGTCACAAACTACTGGAGAGCTACTCGTCTATTCTGTCTCCAGCGCTCAACACTCAAAATCTGCCACATGTTCAAGATGCCCAGATGAACGGTGCACAAAATCCCGTGCAGCACGAAAAAGTCAATGACATGCTCCGAAACGGCTGCGTTTATGCCATCAAACCACAACGCCCGTGAACACAATCACAAACCCTTCAGAACAGATGGATACCAAGTAGAATTAAATATCACTTAACCATCCGTCACCTCACTGACAGTTTAGGTCGACTTTGAACGTCATAGTGGGAAAACGCCTTACGAATGGGCTGTTAGCAGTAATATATTAGAAACAATGACATCACTTGGTAGAGTTGCGTACACTTGTAGTGCCAGAAACCAGCTTTCCCTCCCTCACTCCTCTCGCCGCTCCACTCCACTCACCCAAGGTTTATTGGTATAAATAGCACGGTATTTGGTTTACAATGATGTATTTTGATGCCCGTTTTCATTTCTGTTTGAATCCTATATTATTAATCCTGCACATAGCCTGATTCACAATATGCCTCATAATTTTTTCATACGGATACTAGATCCAGCGATACACATGTACTTGTATCGTTTCAAACCTACGGCTGCTATATCAAAAAGAAATCAGCAAAAGGGTCAGTCTGAATAGAACCATTCCGTTAAGCAACGACACTCAACCCCTCTGGACTTTACGACTAGATGTACGTTCATTTATCATTGTTCTGATGTCGATCCCTGGCTATCTGAACCCTTTAAAATATCGAAAAATAATCATGCTTGTCATAGTTGTTTTTTTACATTCCGCCGTAACTAATAAAATTTTGATGAAATGTATTCACGCATTACCGCGCGTCGCGTTTTGTTAAAATATTCACTACAGTATGTATTATACGATATTTACTAAAACGCGACACGCGACAATGCGACAACGCGACATTTTCACGAAATGTCGCATTGTCGCACGTCGCGTTTTGTTAAAATATCGACTGCAGTATGTCTTATAAGATATTTACTAAAACGCGACACGCGACAATGCGACAACGCGACATTTTGATGAAATGTCGCATTGTCGCGCGTCGCGTTTTGTTAAAATATCGACTGCAGCATGTATTATAAGATATTTACTAAAACGCGACACGCGACAACGCGACAACGCGACATTTTGATGAAATGTCGCATTGTCGCTCGTCGCGTTTTATTAGTTACGGCGGAATCCAAAAACTATCACAAGCATGATCATTTTTATATGCTTTTTAAGAGCTGAGATACCCGTGATTCGAACTCAGAACAATGATAAATGAACATCCATGTTGCCGTGTAGTGTGTGGGTTAAGGGTGCGTGGTTAATGGCGCATTCAAACTGTCCATTTTGCTGAAGAATATTATGATTCAGTAGGTGCATGTTTGAAAGTAGTACATAAGTATCACTTGATCAAGTATCCATATGAGAAAAGTATGAGACATATTGTGAATTATCTCATGTGCAGGGTTAATAAGACATGATTCAAATAGAACTAAAAACAGACATGACAACACATTATTGTATTGAAATACCTGGCTAATTTGCGAAGCTTAACAAACCTTGAGAGAGTGCAGCGGTGGAGGAGTGAGGAGTGGTGTGGAGCGAAGCGGAGAGGAGTGGGCTAGGGTGGAGTGGAGTAGAACGGGGCGCCGGAGGAGTGAAGAAGGAGGAGGGGAGAGGAGAGGTGTGGTGTGGAATAGAGTGGAGCTTCGCAGAGTAGGAGGAGTGAGGGAGGGAGAGTTGGTTTCTGGCACTTCAAGGGTACGCAACACTACCAAGCTATTTCATAGTTTCTAATAAACCATTCCTCCAAAAGAAACGCATAGGCGATTTGTATTTTCACAACTCTTCTGTTGCCAGGCGTCTGAATGTTAGTCTGAGCAAGATATAATGATTTGCAACTCGTTGCAGCCAAACAGATATAAGAAATCACCGCCCCCTTTCAGGCAGACCTAGCGTTACCACTGCAGCTCAAATAGGTACATGCGGGTACTACAGTTGCGTGATGGTACTCCCACGGGTGAGAGCACAACAGCCAGGGCACCCGGGCCTCAGAGGATGTCAGGTCAAACTGTACGGAACAGGCTGAAAGAGATTCGTTTGAGAACCAGAAAACCCGACGTCAGGGTCGTGCTACGTCGTCATCAACGTCTTCTCTGTCTAGAAGTATATTATATGTTTTGTAGACATTACCTTCTTCTAAAGCACATGCACTCATTACTGATGTAAAATTCATGCACTAAAGTCTATTTATGGACGAGTTATACACGTTTGAAACTTTTCTCAACAGATTTCTCGTCTATGCGTTTATTTCTTGGGATAGTATGTCACAATGATACCAGTCCATTTGTACGGCGTTTTCCCATGATCACGTTCAAAGCCGACCTAAACTGTCTTTGAGGTGTCGGGTGGTTACGAGATATCTCATTCTACTTGGTATCCATCCACTGCTGGTTGAACAGAGGCAGATGTCGAACAAATTCATCAGCGTCGGACAGGACTGTACCATGAAACCGTGTCAGGAGCCACATTATGGAACACAGTGACCCATTCGAGGACATGACCTGATGAATATGCCGATGTGGCTTTAATTTTAACAATATTTCAGTTTCTCACAACCTGTCATGTGGATATCGGCGAAATGTCCAAAGTGATTAATGTGTATGGTGCTGGGATTCGAACTTATGATAATAGCTATCTGGTGTGACAAAGAGACATTAATCTGCACTGCAAATTGCCCCGCCTTGAATGACAAGGCAAACGAGTGCCCTGATTACAATGAAAAGTATGAAATATTTGTCTTGCTGCTAAAACACACTTCATTCACTAAATACATTTATATATAAAATAATTTTCAAACCAACAATGAAGATTTGCATTAAGTTCAAGAAAAGCAGTCCAACTGCCGTTTCAAGCACTACTTCATTTTAAAAACCATTGGAAGTAGCAAAAGGACCATTGAAGTGTGAAATAGAGTTTAACTTTTCCTGCGCATGCGTACTATAATTTACTTTCTACGCATGCGCATAGGTAATCGGAAAGGACGACAACGCGACAACGCGACAATGCGACATTTCAATATGTCGCATTGTCGCGTGTCGCGTTTTAGTAAATGTTTAGGGATTTTTTTACACATCGTAGATAGGGCGACAATGCGACAACGCGACATATTTTGACCTTGAAAAGTGTCGCTATGTCGCGTGTCGCACTTTGGAGGAACAGAGAAAATATTATTCGAAACGCGACACGCGACATCGCGACAATGCGACAAACAGGCGAAATGTCGCGTTGTCGCATTGTCGCATTGTCGCGCTTTGGTTAATTTTTGCCTCATTTTGCTTGTTTTTGAGAGGGCGACAACGCGACAATGCGACAACGCGACAATGTCCCTTCTCGGATTCCATACATCCTCGATATCTCCAGGGTATACGTTCCGATAAGTCTGCCGATAAGTATACCCTGGAGATATCGAGGATGGCACCATGGTTGATGTCATCTCTGAGTGAATGAACAATCCTGAATATGTCGATTCTCCGAAACCTGAATCGACTATGAAGATCGAGATCGTCAAAAAATTCCAACGGGTTCGTTCTGTCTCTGAATATGAATGTTTCTGTTCAAGTGCTACGATAGACTACGGCCGCCATTGATCCGACCTACCTAGATTCTTGTCAGTCATGGATAGCCGGTATTTATATAAAATATTTTAAAATGAGACTGTGCTCAAAAAGATTGTTTTAAAATGTGAATTTACGAATTTAGAAGCCTTTGATTCGATACAGAGTTGATGTTTTCGATTTCATTTGTTTATTATTAGCTAAATTTGTAGTAAAGAGAAATTTAACTTGTATTTTCTTTCAGGAAGTATTACCATAACATAATCGTTAACTGCATTAGCCGTAATGTCAGGAAAGGCTGATATGACGTAATATTCACAACATTTTGTAAATTTGATGCTATGGTCGCTAATTTTAAGCCATGTGCATAAATACGGTTTGCTACGGTGTCTGTTACCGGTTGCTAATGGTTACAACATTGAAATCAATGCATTAACAATAATTGCAGTTTGTAAAACTCCATTTCAGAGCTGATGTAACCTCAAAATAGCAAGAAGATGAGATATAATTATTGGTTTTATGTCATGAGGAGTTTTTCACAATTATTGAATATAAATATATTCAAACTTGGCTCAGCCAAGTTGAAACTTGACGAAGGTGGATCATAATTTTCCATTGAGGAATCTCCCAAATCAACCCGTCAAGTTTTTTATACCGACCGTGTGACATTCTGCATCCTGTTTACCAATGAGCAATGACATCTTGACTGTATCGCATATTCGTTGTAGTTTGGCGTGAAAATCATTTGATAACATCCATACATGAATAAATGGAAGGCGATGTTTTCTGTTTGGAATGTTTCTTTGATGAACATATGATAGAAACTTGTCCATACTGAATATCTACCAACCTTCTCTCAAACAATCTATAATTGGTGATAATAACTGAATGATTTCGGCCATATTATTTTCGATACCTTCTTCAGCACTCATGTCATAAGTCCGAGGTGTCACTACTAAGTACTAAGTTCGCCACCTTCTCACCCAGACCCCTGAAGGTCCCGGGGTGGAATAGGCCTTCAACAACCCATGCTTGCCATATGAGGCGACTATGCTTGTCGTAAGAGGCGACTAACGGGATCGGGTGGTCAGGCTCGCTGACTTGGTTGACACATGTCATCGGTTCCCAGTTGCGCAGATCGATGCTCATGTTGTTCATCACTGTATTGTCTGGTCGAGACTCGGTTATTTCCATTTGATACGAAAACATATCAAATAACATCGAATTTTACACTCTTCTTATAGCGTTTGGTGCGAGTTTTAGATCAAGTTATTACATAATTATTAAGTTATCAAAATACGATAAATTTGCCGATAAAAAGCATAACGTTTGGCTTTTCTTTCACAATTTGTGTGGCAAGACCACATGGTAGAAAATAGTTGAGTACGCCTGAGATGTGCATACGCCTCCAATGTATCCTTCATATTTCATTGACCAAACGGCACTCTGTAATACTATAAATTGCATGTAAAAGAACATAGAAGCCATGAGTGTGCAACCTAATTTGGAGATTGTTGTTATCAGAACCAAAACACTAAATGTATATGTTTAGGGAAATGTACAATGTAGGAAATGGGATTGACATGCAAAATTAGTGCCACTGACTGTCAGATACTTTAAGTTCTTAGTATATCGCAACACCTATCGCAATCCTGGTGCCCGAACCGTAATCTATTGCAATACAGTTTATTGGCCAATAAACAACCCTAATAAGGAATTCACTAAAGGGAGAAAAAGCTTTTTTTTTAGTAACACAATTTATTTATAGCTTCTTGCTGTGATGGAGAAGTAATCATCATGGACAGGTAACCATATACTCCTAATGTTATGTTCCTCTTACTTTATAGAAAGCAGACGTACACTCACCCTTTCTATGTGCAATTCTTGTTATAAACTGCCGTGTTTAAGTGAGTGAGTGGGTATGGTTTAACGCCACTTTTAGAAAAATCCCAGCAATATCACTACGGGGGACGCCACATATAGACACAACACACTGTACCCAAGGGGGGTGGGGTGGAGGGGGGTGGGGGTGGGGGTGAATCGAACCCAGTGTTCGGCATGAAGAACTAACGAATTAACCACTAGGCTACTCCACCGGCCCGCCGTGTTCAGGTAAACGTTTATCTGTTGTCCATCACAAATTAACCAGCGTAAGTCGGGACACGCAGACGGGATGGACTATATTTAATGCTTTGAAATGTGATTAAACGCTGTTCCGTTGTTGTGGTATGGCTTCACGCAGATGGAGTATCTGTACTTTCACAAAAGACGATTGTGATCTCACATGATTAGGGAAATTAGGTTTCTTTTAGTAAAATATAATTCAATCTCCTCGCTTAGATATAACGTCTTGATAACGTTGTTTATCTACAAACCGATGACCACGAAAACAGTCTGAAAACACATCAGACAATATATTGAATAGCATTTAGGTTTAATGTACCGCTTGATTATCTAAGCATGTAATACCACTGCCCACAATTTAGAGTTACGGCAGATTGTACAATCGTCGCACCTTCACTTACTACCAAATAAAAGTAATACAAAACCATTTGGGTTAATGAACTTCTTAACTTCTATTTTTCACAGAAAATGAGCAAATCATGCATGTTGTCTCTGTAACATGCGGTCAGGCTCGCTGACTTGGTTGAAACAGGTCATCGGTTCCCCATTGCGCAGATCGATGCTCATGTTGTTGATCACTGGATTGTCCGGTCCAGACTCGATTATTTACAGAGCGTCGCCATATAGCTGGAATATTGCTGAGTACGGCGTAAAGCTAAACTCACTCACTGTAACATGCGGTATGTGCCGCCTCTCATTTGTACTTGTTTTTCCATGCCTGTTTGTATACAGCGAATAATAAACAAGTCAATTAAAAGTTAACTACGCAGGTAATCATTCTTGTTGATGTTGTGGGGGGTTTTCTCAATCGAAGACGTGGTTTTCAGACTTCACCATAGCCATGGTCTATTCGATTGGAAGATCTAATGTGGATTGCTTCCGTTCAAATGAAAGCGAGAGGGTATTAGTGCCCAGATTCAATTATGGCAGCGTTCCTTGCATGATGGTCTGTCATTAATTTTTTTTGTCCCCAAAAACAGGATGCTTTCTGTGATGTAAATACATCTCCTAGTAACCGACCAAAGGGACCTGATAAGTTCCACGTGTCATTAGCTGTGTTCTTTGATCAGTAAAGATTGTTTAAATTACCAAATAATTTACAATCAGACGTTCCGTGTTTGAACACCTGATTTAGAATGAATGATGTCTATGGATAGAGAATACTCAAGCCACACCGTACCTCGCCACAGCAATTCCAGTAATTATTAGCATCAGTGAGTGAATATGGTTTTACACCGCTTTTAGCAATATTATAGTGACATCACGGCGGGGAACACCAGTAATGGGCTTAACACATTGTAGCCATGTGAGGAATCGAACTTGGGTCTTTGGCGTGACGAGCGGACTCTTTAACCACCAGGCTACCCCGCCGTGCCTGACTGTTTTGAGTGGGGACCGAGAGGGGGACGTCTGTCTTTGTAAAAGTGGAAATTGTTTTCTGGTTTTGAAGCACACATCCACACTCCCATACTTATACCCACGTGTATGCACCCATACACTCATACACTCATACACTCATACACTCATACACCCATACACTCATACACGCATACAAGCATACACTCATACGCGCATAGACCCATACACCAATACACGCATACAAGCATACACGCATACACCAATACCCTCATGCACGCATACACCCATACACCCATATATGCATACACCTGTACACTCATACACGCATACACCAATACCCTCATGCACGTATACACCCATACACCCATATATGCATAGACCCATACACTCATACACGCATATACCAATACACTCATGCACGCATACACCCATACACCTGTACACTCATACACTCATACACGCATAGACCCATACACTCATACACTCATACACGCATAGACCCATACACTCATACACGCATACACTCATACACGCATACACCCATACACGCATACGCTCATACACTCATACACCTGTACACTCATGCACGCTTACACCCATACACGCATACAACCATACAACCATACACCCATACCCGCATACCCGCATACACGCTTACGCCCATACACTCATACACCCATACGCTCCTACACCCATACTCTCATACACCCATACACTCATACAGTCAGCCACTCATACACGCATACGCTCACACACCCATTCATGCATACACTCATACATGCATACATGCATACACTTATACACTCATACACGCATACACATATACACAGATACGCTCATAGACTCATGCACTCATACACTCATACACTCATACACCTACACACCCATACACCACAAACGCTCATCCAACCCTTCTCCTACCCCTCCCCCCACAACACTATCACCACCAACACTGACCACCCACCCCGCCTCCAATATCAGATGGTCGGTCCCTCACTGCTTATGGTCTCTCTATGACGTCATAGTAAGCTATATATCAACAACCATTTGGAAAAAGACATTACTTAGCACTGGATCAAGCTAAATGTTTCATCTTCCAAGACAAAGTCCATCATCGCTTCACGACACAACAGCGTGATGTTACATAGCCTGGACCAGCCGTGGGAGACTTGTATTGATGAGATGATCATCGTGGGGTGTCATGATTCAGTTTAGAATGGTAATTGTGGTTCCCTATTGACATTCTTGCTGTTCTATTCGTCAACCCATACATTAAGTCACGACAACAGATGAAAATATCGAGATGTTCAACCGTTCTAACATGCCAGACGTTTACTGCAACGTATTGTGACACCGCTTGTGAAATTACAGTTGCCATACCTGTTAGAATGAATCTGAAACAGTCACTTCCAGGTCATACAAAGTGAGGGGGTGAATATGGTTTTACGCCGCTTTAACCCGGCAAGATCATGGCGGGGGACACCAGAAATGGCCGAAACACGTTGTACCCATGTGGGGAATCAAACCCGAGCGAATGCTTTAACCACTGAGCTACACCTTATGCAAGGTGCGTACTTGACAGTATGTGACTGACATGATGACCTTTTTCACAAACAACGGGTGTTGTTGCAGCGTTTCGATGAACCAGCCATGTGTCATTACTACTGTGTCTTTAATGTCCACGGCAATCGCTTTAGACGTATAATCAAGGCCTTTTAAAAAGCAATAACCGCCCAGATTGGGGGTGAAAGTGTCATGATATGGGGAGCCGTCTCCTACTTTTTGCGCCTTCAGGGCAAATTAACAATTCAATTCACATGGTTCCGATCATTGAGGGCGTTGTTCCAGCCAGATAATGCCAGGCCTCACACAGCACATGCCACTATTCTTAAAACATGAGAACGTTACAGTGCTCCCATGGCTTTCCAAATCGCCAGACCTAAACCCCATCGAGCACCTGCGCAGGATGTTGCAGGCAGTGCATGCAACTTTCCACAAAGCCGAATTCCAAAACTTATTCAGTCCATGGGGATCATTGTGAACACAACTGATATTAAGCAAAACGACCCAAATAAACGTACGCCTTCACTTACTGAACTCCTTCTATGTCATCATACATGTTAACATACTTCTGATCCTTTTAGCTGTGAAAATTGATCAAGAATTACATGTGTTATCTCACTTAAAAGTTAGCAGATTAAATTCTTGAATATACATTTTGCGTTGCTTTTGGGGGTGAGTATGAGAGTATTACATGTAACGGTAGCTATACACACTTCGTTGCATTTATGGCTAATCAACAGACGTTGCTATAAGTGGCACAAATACTCTTGTCAGAGGGGAACAAAATACGTGACCATGACTACAGTCCGTTTGATTCAATTTGAGACCGATGAATTGCTCACTAACACAAAATCTAATAATTGCAACAAAACCAAATTTTGCACAGCCATTTGAAATCGACTGACCAACTCTGATGATGTGTCTCATAATTTGGGACACCCGAGTAAAAAAGTTGTCTAACAAACGATCATCATTTTCTTGTCACCTTTCGCTATTTTGTACGAGGGGGGCCTCTTGCTGGTAGAACAGCCAGGTAATCAACAAGCGTGTGTTGTGAAGATGGGGTCATCTCAAAAGCCGTTATCTGGTTACCACTTGAGATGTTCAGTGAGAGTCAGTGTTGCCACTTTTAGAAGACGCTGTTGTCCGAATCGGTGTCGCTGTCGCTGTCGCTGTCGTCAGAGTCTACCCTGATGACGACTGGCTTGATGATGGCATGGTCCAGTCCACTTTGTTCCCAATAATGTCTTTATATTTCACCCTCAACTTCCTCAACGCACTTTTGCCATGTTTCCTGCGTGATGGTGTCTATTGACTGTTGAACAATCGTCTGTACATCCCGAAGTTTGAATGTTACATTTTGCCTGCCGACATCCGATTTCATGATACCCCAAATGAGTTCTATTGGGTTTAAATCGCAATGACAGGGTGGCAGTCGCAAAACTGAATGACCATGTTCTGTTAGGTACTCATCAACCTTAAAGACGGGTGTGGTTTTATTTGACTTTATGATGTCATACAGAACAGGTTTGGTTGCCTTTTCTGAAAACCATATTGCATTGTTTTGCAACCATTCTATCATGTCCCCCTTCTTACTGTTAGATGTTGGGGCCTTTGTATTAGATACTTGAACGCCATGATATGGAGCGTTATCCATGGCAATCAGACTTTTGGGTGGCAGTGCTGGTACCAATTGATTTTGTATCCATTCTAAGAAAACCATCCGGTTCATTTCGGTATGATAGTCTCGGTTGTCCTTATATTTTGCCTTCAAGATTAGGGAGCAGCCAAGGTAGGAATCCCCGAGTCTTGCAACCAGCATGGAGCACAATCAGTCGCTCTCCCTTGCCAAGTGGTAATTTCAGGACTCTGAAGAGGAGCTAGCGAACCATTGTGTCCCTGTGGTATGGGAAGCATTTACCCATGTTTCGTCCAAATATACAGGCTCGTAACCCTCTGTACGTTTCTTTCGAATTGTGCGTAAGTACTGGTTTCTTAGTCGAACAATATCAGACCTCTCGCACAGTGCACGTCTATTTTCTGAGCCTACTTTTTTTGTAACGGAAACCAAACTTGGGAAGCAACTTCCATTACTGATATTTTGAAATGACCAAAGAATGATTTGTCTCAATATGCTTTTTCAGAATACGCAGAGAGAGGTATTTTGCTTATATAGAGACTTAATGGCGTTTCTAACCAGCTGTTGTTGAAATGAATCGACTTTCTCACATCGTGTTGTGTCCGTGCAGGTTGAATTGGTACAGTTTTTCAAGATAGTTTTTATCTTGCCTTCCGTCATCCCAACAACACGTGCAGTTCGTAAACGATACTTAGCCAAAGCATATTGAGGCATACCCCATTCACCTTCGTTTTTAAAAAAGTTAAATACTTTGCAAATATTTGACTTAGCGTCGTGTGATATTCTCATTGTTTCAAGTACTGCAATCACGAATGTCTGGTTTGCCGAGCAAATCACACGTGTCAATTTCACACGTGCACCTTGCCCACCTGGCTGTTCTACCAGCAAGAGGCCCCCTCGTACAAAATAGCGAAAGGTGACAAGAAAATGATGATCGTTTGTTAGACAACTTTTTTATTCGGGTGTCCCAAATTATGAGACACATCATCAGAGTTGGTCTGTCGATTTCAAATGGCTGTGCAAAATTTGGTTTTGTTGCAATTATTAGATTTTGTGTTAGTGAGCAATTCATCGGTCTCAAATGGAATCAGACTGTACTAGCTGTGGCTCCAGATGTAGTACACACAGCTGACTCAACACCACCACCCTTCCCCAAAGGTTTTTAAATCTGTACTTTACTGGGAAAGCCTAATCCCCAATGACCAGTTTCTAAATGGCTATATGTGTTCCTGATTATAAATATATTGGAGTGATCCCATCACATTTGGCAAAATATGGAATATACGAGTATGGCTCCTTAAGCATGTTGTTCCCGATGTCAGTACCCACTGTCTACATGCACGTTCCTTTTGTCAACAAACTCTCTATACGCACGTTCCAGATGTCAGTACTCATTGTATACATGTACGTTCCCTTTGTCAACAAACTCTCTATACGCACGTTCCAGATTTCAGTACCCACTGTCTACATGCACGTTCCTTTTGTCAACAAACTCTCTATACGCACGTTCCAGATGTCAGTACCCACTGTCTACATGCACGTTCCCTTTGTCAACAAACTCTCTATACGCACGTTCCAGATGTCAGTACTCATTGTATACATGTACGTTCCCTTTGTCAACAAACTCTCTATACGCACGTTCCAGATTTCAGTACCCACTGTCTACATGCACGTTCCTTTTGTCAACAAACTCTCTATACGCACGTTCCAGATGTCAGTACCCACTGTCTACATGCACGTACCTTTTGTCAACAAACTCTCTATAGGCACGTTCCAGATGTCAGTACCCACTGTCTACATGCATGTTCCCTTTGTCAACAAACTCTCTATACACACGTTCCAGATGTCAGTACCCACTGTCTACATGCACGTTCCCTTTGTCAACAAACTCTCTATACGCACGTTCCAGATGTCAATACTCACTGTCTACGTGCACGTTCCCTTTGTCAACAAACTCTCTATACGCACGTTCCAGATGTCAGTACCCACTGTCTACATGCACGTTCCCTTTGTCAACAAACTGTCTATACGCACGTTCCCGATGTCAGTACCCACTGTCTATATGCATGTTCCCCATGTCAATACTCACTGTCTATATGCATGTTTCCGATGTCAGTGCTCACTGTCTATACACATATTCACATTGTCAATAAGCATTGTCTTATATGAATGTCAGTACTTTCTGTCTCTATTCACGTTCCCGCTGTCAACACTCGATGTCTATATGCACGCTCCCTTTCTCAATACCCTGTCCATATGCATGTTCCCTATGTCAATACTCACAGTCTACATGCATGTTCCCGATGTCAATTCTCACAGTCTACGTGCATGTTCCCGATGTCAATACTCACAGTGTATATCCATGTTCCCCATGTCAGTATTGCCTGCCCTTGTCCATGTTCCCAGGTCCATATATATATCTGAATAAATAGAATGACTTTAACGCTCGCCCACAGCACATCTGTAGGTTAGCGGCCTCTGGCATTATAAACAATTCATTATGTCGATTTCCCCTTGGTTGTGTTTGATTCGATAATTTGACTTTGACCAGGACACACATTCACGCGGCAGGTATGTTAATGTGACTCCTAACATACTTTCATTCACTGTTAGTGTAATAAAACATCTTCATTACCCATTTGGATACTGAAGAACAAAAGAAACTGTACCGATCAGTTGCTGTTGTCATGTGTCTGTTTTTCAGTCGAAAGTAATTAACACGTTAACCAATAGGCTACCTACCGTCCTTATCTGAAAGAACTGTACTGGCGTTTACTCACCCTGCAAGAACTCTTCTATGTATTTCTCTAAATAAAAAAATGATTAAAACTTTTCAAGATCGAAAACGAAGTTGCATAATACACTACTGTTGGAAGGTATCTTAGATATAGCATTATATATAAAAAAACAAAAAACAATTAATGTTATCCCCACAGGCAATAGTGATATCTATTAATCTATTTAACATTTCTAAGGGTTCACAAATTAATCAAGACAACTTTTCACTCATTTTTCAAGGAATCGGGGGTCGGGGTTCTGTAGTTGAAATTCATTTCTTCTGCAAATCTTAACTGAACCAATCATTTTTTCATAAATTACTTCAGAGACGGTGATTATGACAGCTGAACATAAACAACTTTGGTGACGGAGAGTGTGGAGGGACTGCTGACAATTTTCAAGGAGCAAAGGACGGTGGCACAATCAATGAAGAAAACATAAGGAGATCCCTGAAACCTTTTGAACTGTAAAGGTGTGTGGTCTTGTGCATAGAGCCCTGGTCAGAAATCAGTTGAAGTTAAGCAACTTTGGTCACGAAGAGTCAGTGAATGGTGTGACAGTATTTGGCAGCTGGACTCCTGTGACAATTCTAGGTCTTCTGTCCCACAACGGACACATGGCACATGTGGTTTCACCTTAAGTGAGTTTGTATTCAAAATTGAGTTCCCAGCGGGAAAGTCATGACTGTTAACCCTCTACCGCCTATGTGCAGCTTGGATAATCCGGATCATAATGCCTACATTGTATTGTGCTCTTAAAGCACGCTCGTGCGGCTTGGAGTATAAGAGGCCTTATTATCATTTATTCAGGTTAACGTTCATACTAAAAGCATTGACCTGACCGACAAATGAATAGAAAAGATAATGAAGTCCATTTTGCAACATATGAGCATCTCACAAGATTATCTGTTTTCTAGAGGTCACGACTCCATCTTGTCACAACAGCGAAACCATTTGCTCGAATGTTTCACATTTTGTTGATATACTATGTATCTCTATGCAGTTGTGCGTAGTCTACAATGAAGGACTTCACCATTACGCAGTTGCCTCTATTACCATCATCTTCATCTTCATCATCAGCTGTATTATGGCAGTCTACCTTTCCTAACACCTATCCACCCACCTACCTGTCAACCCTTTCGCCTGTGTACCCTTTCAGACACCTATCTACCCCCCACCTCGCCTGTCAACCCTTCCGGACATGTCTACCCACCACCTCACCTGTCAACCCTTCCCGATATCTGTCTACAGACCACCTCACCTGTCTACACTTCCGGACACCTATCTACCCACCACCTCACCTGTCTACTATTCCTGACACCTATCCACCCACCACCTCACCTGTCTACCATTCAAGACACCTACCTACCCATCACCTCACCTGTCCACCATTCCTGACACCTAGCTACCCATCACCTCACCTGTCCACCATTCCTGACACCTATCCACCCATCACCCTACCTGTCTACCATTCCTGACACCTACCTACCCACCACCTCACCAATCCACCCATCCGCACACCTACCTACCCTTCCGGACAAATACCTACCCACCACCTCACCTATATACCCTTCCGAACACATATTAACCCTTCCTGACACCTGACAAAGCATCTCCTCACCTCCATCTCATCTCCTCACATCTACCCACACCGTCAACTTTAGACCCTTCCATGCACATATCTAGCCTTCTTGACACACCTACTCACTGCCTAACCTATCTACATCTATCTAACCACCACCGCACCTATCTACCTTTCCTGACATCTATCTACCCACCACTTCACCAATCATTAATGCTTTCTAATTATTTTCTGTCAAAGTATTATTCATATATTGAATGCAACTATGATCAATCAAATAACTCATAAACCTGTGCTGTAAAATTAGGGACCCAACAGTTCACGTCTTTGTGTATGTGTACAACTACCTGTGTTTCTGAGCTTTATATGTCACAAGCAATGTTAATAAGGTCTAATATTTAAGATGAAATTTAATGTCCTTAACAAAAGACATAAGAAACATTAAACACCTTTCAAAATGGCCTACATTTTTCCTCCCACCAAACGTAACACCCCTCTCTCTCTCTCACTCTCTCTTTCTCTCTCTCCCTCTCTCTCGTCTGGACTGGACAATCCAGTGATCAACATTATGAACATATATGAGCATAGATGTACAACGATGGGAAAAGATGACATATGTCAACCAAACCTACGAGCGTGACCGTCCGATCCAGCTTGCCGTCTTACGACACACATATGTTGCTGAAAATCAATTCTAACCCTGACGAATATGATGAATCCACGAAAATAACATTTATACAGGATGAATGTTGTCCCTGTAGAGAAGATTTACAAATATTAGACACTGGGTGTACGGATTTACAGGCTCCATGAATCTTTGAGTCCCCACATTATCATGAATGTATGTCCATATTGTGAATATGTTATCACCGATACTTACCATGTGTCATCTCTGTTAAAACTGTAGTAGATGAACACACATTGTCAAATGTTCTAAATCTAAGCAAAATAGATCATGTAAAATCAAATTATCTGAACAAATGTATTCCATGTCATTAATATGTTACTAGTACTACAGGCAACCATACTCCCTAAGGAAAATAGAAATTTCATTTTTAATTTATATTTGAAAAAACATTAGGGAGAGATATCGGAGTCAGCCAATGGTTGATTACTTGATCTGGGTTTTTAGGTTCTTGTCAGTTATCAAAAGAGACTGAAATTACTTCCGCTTGTTTTTACTTCATAGAAACTATACATTTATTTGGGAAATGACTTCAGATGGGGCAGATCAAGGAGAGAAAACAATTGCAATAGTATTGCAATAGATGGTCGCCATAGACCATCGCTATCACAATAGTATGTTACCATAGGTTGTCGCTACCATTGGTTTTCCCCATCAATAGTCATCCCCAGTGATGACACGATTCAATAAAATCAATACATCAAGCGACAAGTACACTACAGTGTTGTTAGGAATTATTCATACATAATAATGTGCAACAGCGCCCAGATCTGGACGCCCTGTGCGTATATTCTCTACAAAAAATCTCTCGGGGCACTTTTTCGATTCAAACACGGGAAATTGCGTCTAACTGATAGTTAACACACATTAATCAGACAAACCTTTCATATAGTACAACTGAAGCTACTACAGAAAATACATAATACATTTCAGTGAAATCATTGACGGAAAACATGTATTGTATTTCCCAAGTGTTTTAAGGCACACGGCAATGATTGAATATAAATGTTATTACGCCATTGTATACCCAATGTCCAGATAATGGATGGGGTAATATAACCAACCGATGAGGAGGCCGTAGTGACGTATTCAGTGGTTGGCACCACTATTGTTATTCACCATTTCAGAAATGCGTGGTTCAAATTATCACAGCATAATGTGACGAGGTCGGACACGCGAACAATGTGTTTCAATGTGGCAGTTCTGTTACCGAAACACGTTGTGTTAGTGTCAATGTTGTAACATTCCAATTATCCATTATCTTAGAAAGAAGTGGACAGACAGGTTTTCGAGAAGCACGTGCCGACAAAGTTATTGATTCATTAACCTGCGCTGTGCTGTCTCCATGCTTTCTCGCACAGCTGGCTGTTCCTTTCTTCCTCCCTCGTAACAAATAGTGAACAGAGTCAAAATTTGAATGATAGTTTGTTAAATAACGTTAACAGGGTCAAGGGGAAGAATAGGCCTTCAGCAACCCAGGCTTGCCATATAAGGCGACTATGCTTGTCGTAAGAGGCCACTAACGGGGATCGGGTGGTCAGGCTCGCTGACTTGGTTGACACATGTCGTCGGTTCCTAATTGCGCAGACCGATGCTGATGTTGTTGATCACTGCATTGTCTGGTCCAGACTCAATTATTTACAGGCCGCCGCCCTATAGCTGGAATATTGCAGAATGCGGCGTATAATTAACCTCACTCATTCACTGCGAGGTGCTGTGTTTGACTTAACGGTCTCACAACGGAATGGATTGACGTGAAGTGTGGTTAGAGACAAGGATGTCTTTTGTCACCACCTCATTTTCCCTTATTTTTAAACGACCTGATTCACCAAGAAAATGCCCTCAACATCGGCGTCCACTGCAGATATGCGTCCTCGAATATACCGAATATGTTGCCCTGGTTGACACAGAAGAGGATATAAACATTTTATCTAAGGCTCGGAACTGGTGGTGACTAGCTAATAAGATTTTGGTAAACCCAAATCAAAAATACAGTAGTTCATTTTCGGAAGACTAGGGCGGATAAGGCAACAAGTACTTCTTTCTAGAATGGTGACATTCCGTTCGGGGCAGATAAGGCAACAAGTACTTCTTTCTAGAATGGTGACATTCCGTTCGGGGCAGATATGGCAACAAGTACTTCTTTCAAGTATGGTGACATTCCGTTCGATCTCCTTCACTCGTACACTTGGACATCTACTCACAGAGTTGTTCGACTACTACATCATGGGGAAACCTGCTGCTAACTCTGCTAGTCGGGCTCCAGGACTAATCATCTCAATGTTCAAGATCCTCGAATGAATGGGCTGTAGAATGTTCACCAAATTATATGACTGCATGGTTTAGCCAATTATTTCACGTGGAACAACAATATGGGAACTTATGCACTACCGCCTGTCAACGCGCTCCAGAACAGAGCTATGCACTTTTTTATTGGACAATATAGATATTCTCCAGACTGTAGCCGGGGACATGGGTTGGACTCAGGCTTGTGTGGGACACCATCTTCAGATTTTATAAACGCCTGTGCAGTACCAACACGGACAGATTTTTATTGAAGGTTATCAAGTGGGCAAACGCGAAAGGCGGAAAGAAAAAAGAAGAATAGAATAGGAAACTGCATAAGAAGCTGAACACTCTTAACCTCCAACATTTTATCCATATTGAGATGCTTTCCATGTCAGTTTTATATCCAGCGAGATCCGAGCGCAAAGTGATGGACAAGCACATACTTGACTGGAAGAGTGACTTATAACGGCAACACAACGAACGAGGGGGGATTTTATCGTAGGTTTAAATGGACTTTGAAAGCAGAGAAATACATCACCAGGAATGTACCTGGCAGTCACGGAGTAGATTTCGCTGCGGTGCCGCCCCTCTACTTGTTGAGATTGGTCGATACACTAAATGCACAGCAATAGAAGAGAGGGGGTGTTTCAACAGCTCTGACAGCGTCGAGGAAGAGTCACGTGTTTTACTTCACTGCCCTGTATACTGTGATTATCGTTTTACTCAAGCTATGTAATGCCAATGAAAATTATCGTTTCACTTAGCCAATGTAATGCCAATGAAAAGTTTAGTACCTTTACTGGAAATGTTTTATGTCTTGACCAGAAATCGGATTTGCCTATGCATGCAAACTTGTTTTAAGAGACTGACCTCTTACTACCTACATGATTTCCACGTTTTTACCATATTTACGTCTTGCATTTATCGCAGTTAATTTATGTTTATTAGGAAGAATATCTATTTATTGTAATCTTTGTCTCTAATATACCATTTCTGGGTTGCTCACGTTTTACACTTTTATACTCTGTTACGCATGTTAGGAAACACATAAAAACAATAAACATCCCTGAAATAATTGTAAATATAGAGTTGGGTGTTCGTATATTTTAACACCTATATTAAACGTTTGTAAATCTGACAGCCCGATGATACGTAGATTTCAAACATTGCTCATTCATTGCCGGTTGAATCCATTACTTCCTAACGTAAGTCCAGTCACATGTGTAAAGGGACATATATGATATGCAACAAATGTCATATTTGGGGTTTCAGTGTCTTAGCAAAGTACAAATTCTAGTACTTTCTGAGGTTGAGTCCCATCCGGGATTCGAACACGCACCCTGAGAGTTAGGCACCTAATCGGCAGCACACAAAGTCAGCCGCCTAGCCCGCTCAGTGGATGTCGCGGTACTAGAATTTGTACTTTACTAAGAAAGTTAAATCCCAAATATGACATCTGTTGCATTTGACCACTTTCTTAAAGGCATTATGTAATCAGTGCATGATATGTTGAATGTTTCCGCTTTTTACATACGAGTCCCCGCTTTATTGTATACGAGTCCCCGCTTCATTGTGTCCGCTTTAAGTTATATGTGAGTGTTCGCATATATAGTACACGAATGCGTTCGTTGTTGGATTCGTAATGAGTGCGTTTTAAACCACCAATAATTCGTTGTTTCTTTCTTTTCTACGTAATTGGGACACAATAACGTCTAGTTCAGTCGGAGATAATGTACAAAATATCTATCTATAATCTACATCTTGTTAGAGTCTCCCTGGTTCAACCAAGACAAGGAGCTTCACGCCTCAATTAGTCGCTTCTCTTCACGGGTCCGATATCTCTCGTCCAAGAATATATCGAAGGGACAGCTACACTGTCTTCAAAGCCAGTGGCCAAGCCAAGTTATTGATAATGATAAACCAAAACTAGACATACGAGGCTTAAACGAGCTGTGTAAATAGTTCAATCCTCTGTTGTAGATAGTGCATGCCGTAAAGGTGTAGACAGAAAGTGGGATTAAATAAGCAAACTTTTTCATGACAAGACAATGAATTT
Organism: Haliotis asinina; assembly: GCF_037392515.1. NCBI lineage: Eukaryota > Metazoa > Mollusca > Gastropoda > Lepetellida > Haliotidae > Haliotis > Haliotis asinina. The sequence goes on along the minus strand of NC_090281.1, from coordinate 25,485,524 downwards.
CAGACTGGATCTGACACATATTTTAGATGCTGAAACTTGAAAATAAGCAGTTATCGAGTATTTGCAAATTGTTTCATGGACTTGCATTAATTTTGAAAATATACAATGTAAAAATCGAACTTCATAAATAAATCCTTTGTTCAATATATTCCAGCTTTCAAAGCAAGTCAACCCGAAAAATAGGGTGTTTAAAGGGGATGCACCTACCGTACACGTAGTCCACTGTGCGCGTCGCCATGTCGTTACAGACCGTGAACCATCAGCTGGGGGATCCTCATCGCTCTCCCGATCGGTCTGTCAGTGATATCGACCAGGACTAGGGATGAAACTGATTTGTCGTTGACGAGGACGCCTGTCAGTAATTCTAGGACATGTTGTAGGTATACACTGTCGCGCTGAAGCAATTATGACTGCTGGGAAAAGATTCTCATCAAAAGCTGACCAACAGAAACCTCCCTATCATCTCTGTTCCCTGCAGGCGTCTCCCGTCGCCAGACGCAATACATCCGCCACTTTTCAAACGTGTCCTGACTTAAGTACATTCATAGTTAACGTCTTTGAAATTTATGGATATCAGGTTCTGTATTTTGAGGAACAGGGCTTATGTCCATACTCCTCAATTTCCCCTGATGTTGTATACTTTCACAGTAACGCAATGAAATTTCAGGGCAAAAGAGAGTAACTCTAATGGCGCTAAAACGAGGGAGGCCAACTCGTCAAAACCAAGTCCATGAATACTTGTACATTTATAATTTGCATCAGGCTACTCATTTTTGAAACACATCATATCAGCATTATGTGTGTCAGCTTCTTTATTAAGGGAAACAGCCTGTTCAGGAGTACAGCATGCTCCTCAATTTGCCCTGATGTTATGTACATGTACATGAATAGCGACGGAATGAAATTTCCTGGCAAAGGAAAGTAACTGTAACGGTGCTATAACGAGGGAGGCCAGCACTGTCAAAACCAATTCCTACATGAGTGAGTGAGTCTTGTTGTACGGTTGTGAAATATGGGGATGTTTTAATTTAAAACAAATTGAAACTGTACATATATATTGTTTATGAGAAAAGAATTGCCTGTACAGAAAAGTATCCCCCGGGTATATCTTTATGGGGAATAAGGCAGAGCCCCATTTCCTCATCACGTTAAAACTCGCATGTTAACGTTTTGGTATATATCATTTGCCAACAATACATCTAAGTTACCTTGTATTCTATTGTACATATTCTTCAGAATGAGAATACCATTGGTGTACGTTATGTAAGGTTTTCATGGTCTCCTAGTTCATCTACCTGGATCAAGAATACAGATTATTCAATTTTAAATGCCAGTGCTATTCATACCTTGGGCTCAGAGGTGGACGGTTCCCCCCCAAAATATCAAACATATTTTCTCTCAATTTGAATTTGAGCTTATCGAACGTTTCATTGTATTCCTAAATGCACATATTTAAAAAAAATACCAGTCTATATATCCTCTTCACTTATACAAAGACCAAATATGTTAAAATTTATATCACTCTGCGTGTAAAAGGATATATGTTATTAAAAACATTAGTAAATTCTGTTATTCGATATCTTGCAAATTGTATAATCTTCCATCTACATACTATTCCGCAATATCATCATTTATTGTTATTTGTACATCATATGCAGATGATATCAGTCTGAATGTAATGAAGTTCTATTGTGTTATGTTATTTATTTTATAGGCTTTTCCGATTTCATCAGGAGGTAACTGGCAGGGGATTTAACATGTCTGACTATTGGGTTGTCTGACAAATGGGTTGATGAAGATCACTTCTAATGATCTTTACATTATACTGAATTGTCTTCGGTGTGTATTGTGTATAATACCATAGTGTCTTTTGCAAACCAAAGTTCTGAAATATACCCTAATTTATAAATTAGAATATGCACTTTCTGGTAAATACTTCAAAACATGTGACATCACAGCTACCTTCAGTATATATTTGGCATGTAGTGTATTTCTAATGACGTACCAATATCTTATGTAAAATGATAACACTTCTGCTCAACAAGTGTTAATAGGGAAATATATTCAAAACGTTGGATAAATATATATTGTCAATAATGCAAAACACGTAATTCATGGTGATTATTTCCGGTATGATCAATTGAGATTGAGACTGGATATCTGGTTCGCTGTCATTTAGGTGGAGGAGGGGTGGGGTTCTGAGATGTCTAAGCATGCCATCCCTTGTCGGAAAAGGTGACATTGCACAGGGCGCACGTTGTTGCCTGCATGGCGGTCACAGTTAAATATATATATATGTGTGTGTGTGTGTGTGTGTGTGTGTGTGTGTGTGTGTGTGTGTGTGTGTGTGTGTGTGTGTATAGATAGATAGATAGATAGATAGATAGATAGATAGATAGATAGATAGATAGATAGATTGAGAGATAGATCATGTCTTTTAGCATTCAGTACAGCCTTAGGGCGAGGCAACTGTTTCGCTTACTTCAGTTTAAGTGAAATGATCTGTTAACAGATAACGTCCGCAGAGACGAGTGTGCACTGAGATCCTGTATGGTGAGGACAATACCGTTGGCATTGTGGACTCAGACCAAGAGACTTCCTCAAACATTCATCTTCAGAGAGAGCACCACAGTGGAATAATCAAAAGCCTATACGCCTAATGGAACATTAACGCCCATATCATCAATATATGTTGCAGCCAGGGCCGCTTTGTCTACTAGGTGATAATTGGTTTACCTATCCTTAACGCACAATATTACATTATCAGCGACGAAAGAAGTCTTGAAAAGCATTAATTATTTGTTTTCTCTAATGCACACATACGTGTTGACCCCCCAAAATCAGATACGACCAACTTGACAAACATGGCGTATTTGTGCAGAAATCTAATTTGGAGCGTCCTTTTGTGTGGATAATTTGACGCATTTACAAAAAAGGAAAAAAAACAAGAATGCTCCGCACAGACGGCACAGCATACTGACAACGACCCGGCTAGTCTTTATTGGACCTATTAATGCCGAGCGAAAGGCAGGGACCATCAAGTATCATACATAAGGGTTTTCGGTATGACGCGATTCCGGGCGAACGCTCTAACCACTACACCAGGGAGGTGATCCTAACAATGAATGCAACATCAAACATTCCAGGACCATATTTGTACAGACATCAGTGGGGTTTTTTCTCATTTGAACAATTATCAAATTATCATCATTAAATCAGCATGGATTCCAATATTTTTTCTCGTTTTTAATAAGTCAAAGAATCATATGTGTCGCAGATTTCCATGTTTCCCATCGAGAAAGTTGAAGAGAGATGTTTCCCTTTAGCGTGTCTACGATCGAAATTCGAACGCAGTAAGCTGCGGCCTGTAAACAATCTGGTCTGGGCCAGACAAACCTTACGTTGATAGCAAAGAATAACCTTAATTGTTGGAACGCGCACACAAAAATGTAACACACAGAATACCCTTGGTGGAAGGTGTATACAGGACAATAACCCAAAAGAAATGACCTGGAGGAACGCGTGAGTGACTTTGGTGGAACGTGTATACAGAAGTATAGCACAAAGTGTGACCTTGGTGGAACGTGTATACAGATGTTTAACACAAAGAGTGACCTTGGTGAAACGTGTCTACAGAAATGTACCATCGGGTATCTTACTTAGGTGGATAGCTATATAATGCAGAACTATTTTGTTGGATCTTTATTTCACATGCAGATTAACGAGTGAGCTATGAGTAAATAGACACTAAAATATGGAATGGGCCTGCGTGGGAGGTGTTTATACCTGTTAGTGATGTTGAATCAAGAATTTGTAATGTTCTTGGTGGAACACATATTCAACTATGGTAAAATACTGAATGAGATTACATGAACGATTAGGAAGAGATTTAAACAAGAAAATGGCGTGAAGTTTGAATTATCATTACTTATAGAGGACTATCGTGAAGAAAGCAGTGCAACGTCAAGAAAAATGGATATAAATGTACACTTAACAGAATTAACGCTATTTGAAGCGTAATAAAATATTCACCACTCAGCTACAGGCAGAAGATTTTCAATTTGCATTCAGTCTCAATTGAAATGAAAATGTCTATTATTAACACTATTTTGTTCTGCTTATGGTTTGGGGAATTTTACATCATGAAAGCAGGCTTGTACTTCGCACATTACCTCATGTGACCTTTCTTCTCAAACATACTTCACAAATTATCTCCCTTCAATAATTATTGAAAACGAGGCTCAGTTCCGGATCGTTCGTACAAAGGTATGTCACGAATAGTGACTCAATTCATATCACACGCATTTCATACGTTTATGAACGAGTACAGAGTATAGAGGTTTGTGTCAGTAAATGTGTTAGTAGTTATGTTCATTTGACATTGTTTTCAAACTCAGGGAAACTTGTTTATCATCCGAGCTAGCTAAGAAGCACGCGAACCTCATGGCGCCGAAATTGTTTATTCGAATGAAGCCGATAAGGTTTGACCAATCCTGTTTTTGAATTTCGAAATGTACTTGTAGAGGTGTATGAAATATTGTTGCACTATCAGCTATGTCAATTTCTGTGTGAAATTTAACGAAATAAATATACTTTTAGTCAATATAAACAGCTCTAAACGAGGTCATGGCTGAAATTAGTGTGTTGGGGCAACAGGTGCTGTATTGCTGTCATCAAAGACATATTCACGAATATACGTCTTTGCTGTCATCTACTTGAAACAGCGACTTTATGTAAGTTGCCACTAAATGTTGCTCAAAATCAGTAGGTAAATAATTGACCCCAAATAATTATTTACCAACAGCGTTCTATATCTATCCTGGTTGCACACGCTGGTTTGTTTGGTGACAAATGATAGGCAGTGCTGATCCATTGCCATTATCACTAGGCCTATTTGAAATGTGAAACCGGTAGAGGTTACACTGTTTGTCATATTGCTGGCAAGTGCTTTTACCACAATGTTAAGCATGTGAAACATCGTAAGAATACTATTCATCAACTCTATTATAGGGTGAAAAAGCGAATATGTATTTGTATTAGTTCTCATAATTAATCATGAAAATAAATATCATCAGGTCATAGGTTGTCTGATGTTGCACATTTTCAGACTGTAGCATTTATATGGGCTCAAAAGACTGTTGAGTCCCACAAATATGAGTTCTCAAATGATGGCTTGCTTTTTACATCAAGTTATCTTTTATATGTTTGTGACGTGTTTTACAATTCTAAAATTGTTTTACAATGGACCACTAAAGAAATGCCTGGAAAATGCTTTTTGGCAGTCATTTGATAATGGTTGATATTTCAGATTCAAACCTCATATATAGTCATTCATACCACGTCGATGTACTATGGGATATAAGTATTCACTATGTACTATTCCCTAATCATACTAATTATGTGGTAGAAACACTTCTAAGAAACAAACTATACTGTTACCCACCTTACTGGCAGACAGGGTGACAGTGTCCATGTGGCATGCAGGCTGTGCATGGCATGCCTTGAGTTTGCTTATGGAGGGTGTGATGGTACCAGGGACATGCAAGTTATGGTAACTTGCGTAATCCAAAATGATAACGCTTGGCTCATTCAGCTGCGGTAATAGTTGATGTTTGAACCAATCCCAAAATATCTGCTTATTCATTTCACTATAGTAATCACCATCAGATTTCTTGGCACGGATACCAGCATGCAAGGTATGGTAATACTGGTGCCTTAGAATAATCTGAAGGAAGTGGCATCATGTTGGTTGAGTGATTTTTATGACACAAGTTTTCATCAAGTTGTAATTTTAAGTCCCAAACTGCTGTATTCTTCAACTGTACTGAGATAAGCTGATCACATGGACAGCATTGAGTACTGTTTTCTAAACACAACTCTGTCATCTCCCTGAACTCCATTCCTACGAGGACCCGTGAAGGTTCCGGGGTAGAATGGGCCTTCAGCAACCCATGCTTGCTATTAAAGGCGACTCAGCTTGTCGTAAGAGGTGACTAACGGGATCGGGTGGTCAGGCTAGCTGACTTGGTTGACACATGTCATCGGTTCCCAAGTACGCAGATCGATGCTGATGTTGTTGATCACTGGATTGTCTGGTCCAGGCTCGATTATTTACAGACCGCCGCCATATAGCTGGAATATTGCTGAGTGCGGCGTAAAACTAAAACTCACTCACTCACTCACTCATTCCTACGAGAGCTACAATAAGTGTTTTCAAGAATTTTATTGTATCTTTGATCTCGACTTGTATTTTGACACATGTCCGCACAGTGGATGACACCCTTGTGAAAGCTATTCGGTTTGTGTTTCCTACCTGGTTTTGAGTTTAACATGACCCTCAGTGTAACTGATTTGTTCCCAGCTTTGTACACCTGACTATATGTCAGATTAAGGGTTTTAAACATTCTATTGTAAACCCTGTCATAGCTGACGAGATGTTTACCCCTTTGTGTCGCCAGTATGAAATACTGATAGAAATTGGCAATGAATTTTTCTGCAGAGATATAGCATGTTGCCAGTTCAGTATATATCCAAGAAAGCTCATGTAAGTCTAGAAAATATGGCAAGTCTAGATTCCCTTAGCTTCTGAAAATGACAAAAGTCTGAGGGCTCCATTTCATTATAATATTTTTTTTTTACTGTGAACTTTTTTCAGTTAAGTATGTTCATTTCAGAGACTAATTGTTAGTCTAGAAGTGAAACTTCTGTAGGTGGAAAGGTTGTTTCTTCAGTTTCAATTATGACTTTTTATGTAATTATTATGAATATAACTACTAGAAGAGTTTTGTCTTTTTTACATATAGATGTTTACGAAAAAACAAGCTTTTCACAATCATTTATCTAATTTAATTAGTTGAGACTGTGTGAATAATTATGGTCTATATTTCAAAACTATAGTTTGTACTTTGCATATGTGCAAATGTTGTTAAAAGTCAAAATGTTTTTCTGTGAAGTATTCACACAAGTGCATTTTTAACCAGAGCACTAAGTCCAACGTGTTAATTTTGTACATGTATTCACTCTTTCTCTGACTTAAGGTAAAATACACTTTTAAATCATGCGAGATTAGGGTCTCATGAAAATGTATGTTATGTTAGAAACTTAACTCGTGTCAAGCCAACTAACTTATTCTCATCTAGTCTTCTAATCTTCTGCCTAGTTTAACGTTCACATTTTGGGCTAGTGGATTATTCTGTGGGCTGGTAACTTTCAGGCATGGGTAGCCCAACTGACTAGCCAAATTTGAAAACTATTTCACGCTCTGCTCCTGTTATTATGTTTCTGTATTATGATCATATCTCTTATACCAAACAAAATGGATGGAACAAAGGCTTGTACCACAATATGCAACACTGGTGAGAACTGAGACCAGTGTCATATTAGCACATTCATACTTCCCTCCCAGTTCCACAGACTCACATTGTTACTAACTTAGGCTGTATAAAGTAAATTAAATTTTTCTCGAGCTTATGTTTTTTTCAAAAGCAACAAGGGTAGTAGGACTTTTTTCCTTTTTTTTTGTGATAGAAAAATTGTGATGAGGGAGTAAGACATTTTTCTTTTCTTCCAGAAATACAGCTTGGAAAGTTTAGCATATGTTAATGAGCTGCAGATTCAATAACAATTGTTCTTACAGACACTTATTCTCATTCTGGACAAATGGAAGATCGGGACGCAGCAAAGTCGAAAAGTCTTTTTTAAATGGAATGAAAAATTGTTACTCGCACAAATATCACTCACTATCTGATTGGCTAGATACCCTCAGGGGTCATCAGCTTTTGTGGTGTGTACTACTGTTGGTTGCAGGGAGTAGACATAATTTGATAGAAATATTTCACACACTTAGGTCACGGTTTTTGAAGAAACCCATGACTGTATGTCCTGGCTTAATTTTAATTCCTTATTCAGTGTAAATTTAGGTGTGCATAATTCATGATGTCAGTTTCATTGACATTGGCGATCATGGGGAAGTTTTTGCATGTTCTGAAAACAGAATGTCAGGTATGCAGTGTAATTGTTCCATGTTGAACCATGTGACTGTTTTAACTATTCATTGTTTTCGGTGTCACGTGATAGGGGCATGCACTGCAGTCATTGTTTCTTGTTGAACCATGTAACTGTTTTAACTGTTCATTGCTTTCGGTGTCACGTGATGGGGCATGCACTGCAGTCATTGACTAAGTGTGTTCCCCTTTCAATGTTTGCAGTAGGTTTTGTTTGAATGAGTGCAGAAATACAATTATAAACATGTAGTCCAAATCTCTTGCGCATGATATTTTTGTTTCAGTACTGAATCATTTCAGATGTTTTGTTTATATGTTGCTGTTTTAAGATACTTTTTTAAAAAAAATAATTAGATCAGACCAAGAACACTGCCTATGTTCACACTGTATCTATATTCTGCTGTTAGTAAGCCTGTTTTGATTCTGTGGAATGTGTCCCTTGGTAGTGTATGCTTGTCAAATGAGTCTGGTATATGTGAAAATGTATTAGGTGGTCCGGCTTAACCTAATACCAGGGATTTACAGGATGCGAATTCTGGTGTCCTATACACATAAATATTGACTGGACGCACCAAAATTTATCAGCGCATCCACAGAAAAAATACAAATACTTTTGTAAAAATTCCAATCAAGTAACAATATGTTATCACTGAGTTTTGCTTTGGTATCACTTGCGGTTTCATAGCTGTAACAATGAATGTTTTCATCATGATACACAATGTAACAGTACACATGTATCAATAATATTTAAGTGTGTGGCACCTCCATTTTTCGTCCAGGACCCCTGAAAATAATAAGCATGGACCTGTGAAGATACCGGGGTAGAATAGGCCTTCAGCAACCCATGCTTGCCATAAAAAGCGACTCAGCTTGTCGTAAGAGGCAACTAACGTAACCGGGTGGTCAGGCTAGCTGACTTGGTTGACACATGTCATCGGTTCCCAAGTACGCAGATCGATGCTCAAGTTGTTGATCACTGGATTGTCTGGTCCAGACTTAATTATTTACAGACTGCCGCCATATAGTTGGAATATTGCTGAGTGCGGCGTAAAACTGAATTCAATCATTCACTAATAAGCATGCGTCCGAGGGCCCCTGAAATACAGGACTCAAGGTAAATCCTTGTGATACTCATTCATTTTTTATGTGATCAGGTTGGATTGTTTGGTGACATTATGATCAGGACTAAGTACAACTGAACTTCACTCATTGTTTGTTTTAAATGAATGTTTATTATGCTTATCGCAATGTATCGTCACTGAACTGTTGAGAAACTGTAAATCCCCTTTTTATAAATGATTAATTGAAAGCACCAGCTGTGTGTCTCTTACACTTGATTATTGTTATTGCATTTGTATGTTGTTTAGTACTTGTTGCCATGGTTACTTCATGTACGTGACGGTTGTAAGAGGCAGCGTGGGTAGTCAGACTCACAGGCTTAGTTGATACATGTCAGAGTGTCAACATCACCGTGGTTGATTCATGTCAAGGTATCAACCATCATCCCAGTGCGGGTGTATAGCGCCAATATACAGTTCAACTGCTCAAAGGTGCTTTAATTTTCCCTCTATCAGAGGATGTCCATCACAATGGTGCATCGTATTTTCAGTGGCTAAACAGGACATTATTTAGAGGGAACTTTTTTCCTATTTTGTTGTAATTTTGTTATAGTGATCATCAAGTGTGAGTTTGGTTGATGCATACTTGGCTGAAGTACTGTTTTCCCAGCTCTAGTAATCTCAACCAATATTTTGTGGCTGGGGAGCTATGGCATCAACTTGCCATCCAGGTAATGGCTGTTTTAACATCCAAAATATCAGAAATAGAAATGCGATATGTATCATTTTGTGACCTCAGTATCAAGAAACATGTCATGTTGTTACATAGTTTGAAAATTGCTGAGGGCTGCAAAATAAATGATATAATGATAAATGAATATAAACTTGATATGTACAATAGCATTTGATTTCAGATTGCTGAATCATGGCTCCCAACAATGCCCTGCCTGTCTGGGGCAATGAGAAAACCATGAACCTGAACACTCTTATACTGACCAACATTCAGTCATCACCATACTTCAAAGTCAACCTGTTTGAACTGAAGACATACCATGAAGTCATAGATGAAATCTACTACAAGGTAGGTAAGATATCACCAGAACTCAATGATGTTGATGATGACGATGACGACGACGACGACGAACGCTGACAGTACTCTGTAAACATGGCAAGTGTTTATATGTACAAATATATTCATCCACATTATAATAATCTGATAAGAGCAATCCTGTATTTCTCAGTAAAAGAACTTTCTGTGGGTATTGACCTGACTTTCATTTTGAAATCGTTACACAGAGGCCCAGATATGCTGCGAATCTGAGTAAAATATGCATAGAAAATTTCCAGCTGCGCATGGAACAACAATTGTGTATCAGTTGCACATTTAAAATGTTAGTTATGCATAAAGTTTAAAACATGCATGCAGAATAAATTTTTAAAAATCTCTTGTATAATTTAGAAAGACATCTGTTTCTGTCAAGTTATACTGTTAGTATTAGGACTAGTGTTGTACTGTCAGTATAGGATGAGTGATTTTTTTTATGAAATCATTTCCATTATAATTATATTGATTCTGATAAGGTATGATGTATGGCAGTACATACCTGCTTAGTAAACTTACTCAGTGGCGTGTAGTTAGCCGAGTATAAACAGTGAATTACTCACGTATTTGAAAGCAGTGGGTAGTGGATTACGAAATGTCCTCTCAACATCCACAATGATTCTCCAAAGAAATACTGTGGGTACTGTACCCACATGGCTAAATTATACCTGGAGCTCTGGTTGCGATTATCATACATGAAAGTAGTTCATGCTGTTCACACCATGTACTTCTTTGATTTTTTTTTCATCTATAAATGTATTAATAGGTTATGAATCTTTTTTAAATAGCCCAGATGTCATACCTCCTTCTGATTTTTAAAAATGCAATATTCAAGTATTTTTTTATAATATTATGGTATGTATATTTTTTTATTGTATTTAAAATTCTGGTATCCATTGTCAATTACAATCTGAATATGGGTATGAAAATTGTGAAGTCTGTATTATCATGCTTAAATTATTGTGATGAAATAATGTTTTGGGTTACTCGGTACACAAGGATAGATCTGTATTTATCTCTCGCTTATAAATTATGTTCAAGGCAGTGCTTTTTGCGGGGTAATCCAAGGTGGACTTTGTCGCCACACACTAGTAATGTGAAAAGGTTGATTTCTTCCTGATTTCTTTCGTTGTGGATTTTTGCTCAATCTGCTGGTCCAACATTTATCGATAATCATCTGATATTCAGTAGACGATTATCTTTGTATTGATATCCAGTCTAATTGTCCCAGTATTCAGCAGCATCTGTCCATACATCATGATTCTGTTTAACGCGATATGCCATGAACTGTTATACCAATGTCTTCATATATGGTCACAGCCTACTTTGGGAGATTATGCAGACGCTGGTCAATTTGGGTGACCTTATCTTCAAGGTCACCACAACACTTAGAACACTTCTCTAACTCTTGTTAATGTGAATGGCTGGAATATTGCAGACTACGACGTGAAACCCACTCACTCACTTGCTCAATCACTTATTAACATGATACCTCATGCACTGATGTACCCACTATCTTCAAATTTGGTGGCATTCTACTTTGATTATGCAAACACCAGTCATATCAGGGATCTTAAAAGTAGTAAATATGTTAGAAATATTTCATTCTTCCTGAGCTACTGGTGACATTTCCATGTTGTAAAGTGCGTTTGCTTCATTGTATATGTATCTAAAACATTGAGAACAGTCAGTAAATTTACTGAATGACACAATCTGAAGCTCCAACCCAAGCCTACATTGTTCAGTTTTGAGTGGTTACCTCCTGTTGCACTAGGTGATGCACTTGGAACCATGGGAGAAAGGCAGTCGGAAGACAGCAGGCCAGACTGGGATGTGTGGTGGGGTGAGTACCACCTACTGTTCATACCACAGTTTTCACTCGTCATGAGCGGGACATGGGTTGGTGTACCTTCCATGTTTGTTTATGTTCCCACAGCCTGAAAGGCGATGAGAAGGTAAACATAGAGGGTACATAATCCATGAGCCCTTTGAACAACATATTTATCGTCAGTTTTGAACTATTTGTAAAACAGATATTGGATCATTATAAGGAGTACAGGAGTTAAGCAGCAGCCCAAACTCTAATAACACAAAAAACCAAACAAATTCCCACAGCTGAGCATTTCCAGCGAGTAACATAGAAAATCAGCCAATCAGAAAGCGACATTTATGTGTGAGATAAGACAAAGTTCAAGGTGTCCCACAAAGGATGTTTTGGATAAACATCAATATCTTGCTCTTTTTAGCATGTTGAGATCGTCATATGGTCATTTCTATCCCACCTAGTAAAGCAAACTAAAATGACTGGACCACTTACTGGAATTACAGATGACGGTAACATCATCCTTAAAGCTGGATTTCCTGAACAATACCATGCCTGCAAGAGTAGTTAAGCTTCCTTGACGCATAAACTATCCCACAGACTATGTTATCATCAAAGCAGGAATTCCTGTCATGTGCAGTGGCATTCAGAATGGACACCTCCACATTCAGCCACAAGATAGAGAGTACCACTGATATACAGTTTGAAGGCATGCAAAAATAAGTCTTGAATCGTTTGAATTGGTCAAATCATCTTATTTTCCATTAAATAAGGATTATCTGAATAATTTTATTCATGTGTGACATGTTGTTGGGAAAAAATAATGGTGGGGAAGAGATCAAACTAAGGCCTTAGATGAGCTTACCATGCTCACTAGACAGAAGATATTGTAGATTGAAACAAGTGGCTGAATGTTGTATATGTGTAATCTGAATCCTCTCTATACTGAGTGTTAAATACAGTACATGTTTCTCCTCCAGGTGCGTGGGGTAGGGGCAGGAGGCATTGTGTCTAGTGCTTATTGTCTGCTGTACAAACTGTTCACTCTCAAGCTGACCAAGAAACAACTCATTGGCCTCATCACACATGCTGATTCTCCCTACATCCGAGGGCTGGGCTTCATGTATATCAGGTAGGTCAGTGAACACATGAAGATCCAGGTTAATACTGGACTTCCTTTCACAAAACACTCAGGTAACGCATGTAAGGGTGACTAACGGAGTTGGATGGTCAAGCTTGCTGACTTGGCTCACACGTCATCTCCAGGTTGCATTGATTGATGCTCTTGATGTTGACCACTGGATTGTCTTGTTTTGACTCTTATTTACAGACTCTTCATAAAGCTGGAATATTGCTGAGTGCAGCGTAAATCTAAAGTCACTCAATCACTCGATTATTTACTGACTGCTACAATAAAGCTGGAAATAGCTGAGTGCGGTATAAAACAACCAACTAACTACCATCTCAACCTAGAAATTATGCAGTTTTGTTGTTACAGGTACACTCAGCCACCGAACGACTTATGGGAGTGGTATGAAGAATATCTAGATGATGAAGAGGTATGTTACACCCACTGTATACAAACATATATACACACCCAGGAACTGCATCAATACCTTCAGATCAGCAGAGGTTGTGTTGCTAGTACCATAGTATTGTTGAAGTATTTACCTCTTGGTACAGTTGTGGATAGTCAGGAGTATATATTTGCAGGGTTTTATGGTGCCGTCATACATACCAATTATAGGGATACAATGATCACAACTCCCATACCTGATCATAGTCTTGCAACTGTGGCAGTGCCGAGGTTGTTTGTTTTGTACAACAGCGCCCAGGCTAGTAATTCATTCCATGCTAATGATGAAAGCAGTCAACGCAGTCATGTGATGCTCAAGGGTTTTCTCGTGAAGATGGGTTCAAAAAAGAGGAAACAACACTGTTGCCATTCCCCTAGAGGTACAAAGAAGCAGATATTCAACCAAGTCTGTAGAAAATGAGATTGAATTTTCTTCAAATTTTGATTGAAGTGTCCCAAAATTTACAAACTTAACATTTCAGAAATCAAATTTGGAACAATATAAGACGGATACTTAGGACATTGTATTCAAGACAATAATCAAAGCTACCTTAGGTCATTTTTTAAATCAAGTCTCTCAGCTCCCAAAAACATCATTGCAACAAATTGGAAATTAATATTCTAGACTAACATAGTTAGAAAGGCTGTTATGTTATTCCTGGAGATATCAGTAAGTAGGAATAGACTGAATGGTGTAATCTGAATTGAGTGTCAGTACTTGTGGACAGATGTACTCCAGTTAACAGTGGTAGCACACACATGCAGTAGACCTACATTACACCACCAACATAAACCCTCACACTCCTCAAACCATGTCTCTTGATGTCGGCTGGTGACATCAAGTAAATAGTGGTGAGTATAGCAACCAGTCTTCTACTCTATCCTATGTTAACATACATGTTAGGCCAACTTGAAAATAGTATGTTTCAGGCAACATTAGTCTCTGAATGAAGCAGATTTTATATATCCAAACAAACCTTTCTTGCTTTGGTCTTGGATAGATTTCAATGATTGTGTTATTTTGTAACTAAACATAAAAGCATGTTTGAGAGGTGATAGCTGGAAATTAGCCTGAAAATCAGGGATTTATTGAGATTTGCTCAGAGGTTTATGTTTGGTATAAAGCAATTGTCATCAGCGATTCCAAAACTAGTGTTATTGTTATAAGAATAATCAATGTTATGACTACTGGAATATTACTTATGATGGGACGAAACCTCTCTCAGTATGTTCAAAGTATTGGTTGCCTGAAACAAAAATATTTTTATTGTGGCTATACTATTGTCTTGAAGACGTGCTAGTCGGTATAAGTTGTGAATGTACTGAATACTGCATTTCTAAATTTTGTCGAGTTAAGCTTTTTCACTTTCCATTGTACAATTGATGAAATGTTTACGTGTTGTGCTCTAGAGGAATATGAACAGATATTTTCCTTCTCAATAAGTTCTGGATTATTTAGCACTCTCCAAAGTAAATAATGATTTTAGGGACAAATGCTAAAGAGTTGTCTTGTTCATGTAATGTAAGCATGTAAATGTACTTCTTGTTTCTCTACTTCCCATATTGTTTATGATTTTGTTGTGACTTCAGGGTGTTGCTCTAGCCCAGCATTCGAGTGGTAGAGACAGCTGCCTCGCGGCGGAGACGGACCTCGATTGAGGTTAAACTTTGATCAGTGCTTCACAAGCAATAGTGCATCCTTGTGTCTAGCATGAGTCCTGACACGCCCCTTTAATAAGTTGTAGTCTGTAACTTTACAGCATCAAGTGGAAGTCAAGATTATTTTGTACTTAGTAAGGATGAAATGCTTCAACCAAAAATAATTTTTGAAATCAGTTGTGTTTGATTTAAATATGATATTCAAATTGTTTTAGTAACTTGTTGTTGTGATGTGAAACTTGCCAATTTCGTCAATTCCTATGGATAGTCTAGTCAAGAATTTTGGCCAGGACGACAGCAAGTGCTAATTTCTGACAATATTATCAACATGGTAACGTACAATGAGGACCTACAGTATTGTCATCTTGGTAGCAACCTTTTAATAAGGGCTGTCACTATTGTCTACATGGTAACAACCTTACAGTGAGGACTGATGGTATTGTCAACATGGTAAATACCTTTCAATGAGGACTGGCAATATTGTAGAACTTGTAGCAACCTTAGAATGAGGACTGACAGTATTGTCAACTTTGTAACAGCCTTATAATGAGGACTGATGATATTGTGAACTTGGTGACAACCTTACACTCAGGACTGACAAAATTGTCAACTTGGTAGTAACCTTACAATTAGGACTGACAATATTGTCAACTTGGTAACAGCCTTGCAGTTAGACTGACAGTATTGTCAACTTGGTAACAACCTTGCAATTAGGACTGACAATATTGTCAACTTGGTAACAACCTTGCAATTAGACTGACAGTATTGTCAACTCAGTAGTCCTTAGCAGTAAGGATTGAGAATATTGTGAACATGTCAGTGTCATCAAACTCATCCATCAGTTGGCATGTTGTTTGCATCTCTGATGTGATCAACAAGATATAGGACTGTGTTTGGCTGGACTTAATAATCCATTGCATGTCAGTATCCATTCGCTGGTTCTTTTGATTACAATATCTATGCTGATATGCCACAATGTGGCTGCCACTTTAATTAGTGACTTTTTGCTCTCTTTGCCAAATAAGTACACTGTATTGTACAACAATTTCCTTACAAAACTATGAAATATATATGAATACTTCATTTCTTAGGAACACCAAACATTGCTGTTCCTTTTTAACTTGTTAAACACAAGATCCGTTTGAAACCCTTAGTACTATCCACATCTGGCTAGAGCAAAACCCAGGTTCTATCTGTCGATGAAGAAAATGGTAACTGCCTTTGGTAAGATCTGTTGCTGTTGTTGCAGGAGATTGATGTCAAGGCAGGTGGAGGACATGCAATCACAATAGGAGAGCTATGTCGGCAGTTCTTAGTGAAGCTGGAGTGGTACTCAACACTGTTCCCTCGCATCCCAGTCCCAGTACAGAAGTCCATCCAGGAGAAGTTGAAGACACGCCCCGCTCTGCGCCCAGCTGCCGAAGAAGCCGAGTACATACCCCATGATCGGAATCGAGAGGAGGATGTGTCGTTTGGTGAGGCTGAACGTGCTGCCAACAGACGAAGGTGAGTGAGAGGTAACCAACACTTTATGCTTTAATGTTCCCAGGTCTCTCTTGTTAGTTTCTGTAACCTTGGTAATCAGTTCCAACCCAGTTTATTGTCTCATCATCTGTATTACAGGCTGCATGGGCATAACTTAAAAGGGATTCAGTTCTTACTCAGTTCCAGTGCTTATTTACTTTCAGAACCATTGTGTATTTTTCAAAATCAAATATACCCCGTCAGTGCAAAAGGTTCACCTTTGTTTCAGTCCTCCAAGAAGACATAGGTCAAGGTCACCTCGGAGGTCACCTCATAGACGACCCTCACCCCGCCGTTCACCAAGAAGGTCACCTCAAAGAAGGCACTCGCCTCGTAGAAGTTCCCCAAGACAAGATCGAGAGAGGGATCGGGAGAGGAGGGGTGGAGTAGATGATTTTGCAAGGGAACTGGAACGAGAAAAGGAACGGCAGAGGCGCGAGAAGGAAAAGGATCACAAACGAGAAAAGGAGAGGAGGAAGGAAAAGGATTCCCATCGTAGTCGAGATACCCAAAGTTCTCATGGCAGGGATCGACGAGAGGGAAGCCGAAACAAGGAGAAGAGAAGGTCACACAGTAGAGAACGTCATGAAAGGTCAAGGAGTCGAGATAGGTCACGAAGGTCACGTAGTCGTGAGAGGCATGAAAAGTCCCACAGTGAAGATAGAGCAGAGAGATCTGATAGGCACAAACACAGGTCAGCTGATGAGCACAGAGAGCGGCGAAGGTCAAGGTCACGAGAACACAAAAGGTCAAGGTCAAAAGAGAAGAGTAGGGATAAGCATGGTCGATCTCGGGAAGACAGGGACAAAGACTCAAATCGTGAACACAAACGAAATAGACATGATGGTGAAAACGGCGAGTCTTAGTGATGCGAAACTCATTAGACATCCACTCCTTTATCTTCTCAAACGTGCAGCAGTTTGACTGTCCAGTATAAATGAAGTTGAGTGTTTTTATTCAGCTCATTGTTGCCTGTTGAAATGAGACTGATTACATAGATGGTGGTCACTAGGTGCTGTATGTTGCTGCTGTCATTTTGCTGATCCACACATTCTGTTTTGTACATAACATTTTCATGTGCCACAGTCAAGGCATCCAGTGAGATAAACACATCTTTAAATGCTATACACCATGCTACTTAATTATGTCCAAGAAAAGTAATTTTTTTTTTTTTTTTGAATCTGATCTCAGTAATTCCATTTGCTTTTGAAGCAGGAAGAAATGGAGACCTTTTATGGATAGATAAGTTCTTAATTCTTTGTTGTAAGTTCATTTCAGGACCACTTCTCGCACCTTCCGGCAGATTATTGGGATAACGTTTCAATTTTAATATTTACAAATGTTGACATGGTCACACAGATAAATGTACTGAGATGACACAGTGACAAAGGTGTCAATGGGATTGGTTCAAAAGTAAACATCGCCTGAAACCAAATGAAGTAGAGTTCCAAGGCTACACTAACAATAATTAAAGGGTTTATTAACTGGATCAAGATTGCAGCTTCTTAATACTGGGTTGTTATTAAGACAACTAATCTACGTAACAAGGTATGGTGTGGATTTACAACTTCTATTTTATTTACAATACAACGTTTCTGGGCTACTTCATAGCTCTTCATCAGGTGGTTGATGAACATCTAGTGGGATGGCCTAGTGCGATGGCCTAGTGCTTACAACATTCACTCATCACACCAAAGACCCAGGGTCTGATTCTTATGTTGGGCACAATGTGTGAAACCCATTTCTGGTGGTCCCTGCTGTCATATTGCTGAAATGTTGCTAAAACTAAATTCTCACACACCTGGTACAGAAGTGCTCTCTGAGTCATAGTATAGAACATATGCCTTTATAAAGTACTGTCAGAAATAGAGATAAAACATTTACTGAGGAGAGATTCGTGCAGAAATGAGCAATGAGGATTTTTTCAAAGTCCAAAGCGACTTATTTGGAACAGACCATTTCTTTACGCAAATAAGTGTGCGATAATATTGTATTACAAAGGGCACTTTGTAAGTTCCTACTCTCAATTTAGACTTATTATCTTCATTATAAAGGATAGCTGTCATAAAAAGTAATATCTTTCATGCCAAAAGTATTAAGGACGTAGCTACCACAGAGTCTCACTATCTTTACAGAAAGAAAGAGACAGGAGGAGTCGTCTCAAAAACAAAATCAGGACGGATGCAGCAGATGACGGTTGGGCTGGGCTGAGGGATAGAGATATCAGCTAAGATATGATCCCACAAGAGAATTAAAGTAGGGAAGTACACTGCATTTCCTAACATATATGACTATATCCAGTCATGTCAATCTTTTGGTGGTCATGCCACCTACATTTTGAGACATTTAATATGATGCTTTACTATGGGTATGGGGTATTATACTCTTTTACATATCTTAACATAAACTTCATGAAACAAAGACACATACTTTTTCTAATATTATAAGATGTTAATAAAAAAAATGAGAAGTATTCAACACATGACATATCGTTGAAATGACCCGTTGTGCCAGTGAGCAACGCATGCATTTCATGCCATGTGAATCAACTTTCCATCATACCTGGCTGAGAAACCTAATTGCCATCTCCGTCTTATCTAATTGTTTTTAGCAGCCAGTCGTAATTTTTAAAAGTTTTGCCCGATTTTACGAGTAAACATGCTTTTCTGGATATCCTCTTACACATGCCCAATTAGACCGAAGTGAGTTGTTTCGACATACCCTATTTGCAGTTGTGTAAATTTGAGGGATACAGAGTAACAACCTAAAAAACAGCTGTTTTTGTATGTTTTTTAATCTAAATTTGATTATCAGTAGCGCTTGTTATTCGTAAGTTTTTGTAGCAGGTGAATTGTAGAACAATGATATAGGTTAGATAATGAATGTAATGCTGATTATAGCCAAGTTATGCAGATAAGACAATCTGTGCGAGGAAATGTTTGAACGGTTTTGTTTCTAATTTTTTTGTATCCCAATTGCATAGATTGATGCTCATGCTGTTGATCACTGAATTATCTTGTCCAGACATTATTTACAGACCTCTAACTGTAATACTGCTGAGTGAGGCATTGCTAAACTCAAGCAATCAAAATGGTTTCAAATTTTAAATCTCTTATTATTTTCCTACACCAATATGACCTGCGCAGAGATGCCAACCACTCCGATTTTTTTAGGAGTTACACTGATTTTCAAATACAAAATCTACTCTACGATTTGTCTGTTTAAAAAACTCTGATTTTTTTTGAAAATCCAAATATGTTTATAAATTCAAAATGTTTGAAAGAATTTTAGTAAATAGCCGTCTGTGCGTGTTCATTTGAGTTGAGTATTATCTGGTTAAGTATGCCCAGAAATTGCTTATTTCCAGCAGACTAAATCTATTTTTGTAGGGGAGGCCCCCAAACCCAACCATCAAAAGGGGCCCAATTCCCCCTCTCACGCTCACCCCCAACTCACTCTCAGGGCTCAAGAATTGCTTTGGGCAAGGCATAACTGCGTTTTCATTTGATTCAGGGTTGGCATCTCTGTCTGCGATGTATCATTTGTATCATGATACAGGGGTTTTAGATCGAGTGATTGTATCATGACCCTGGTATTTGAACACCATGCTGTATCACCGTATCGTTACTAGAGATTTTAGAAACTGTTGTTGCAAGGAATGTATATCTTAATCTCATGGTGCTACATTGAGGGAACTTTAATTAGAAGTTATTTTTTAATCCAATATTCTTCTTGTAAATTCTTTCATTTTAAGATGGTGTTTATTTCATGGCTGGTTACCTAATCATTTGTTTGAAAGATTTCATTTGTACAGGTTCACACAAAATGGTTTTACATTTATTTATGTACTTCATACCAACATATTGCCTTTGTGTTACTATTCTCAGGTTCTGTCACAGAAGTCTCTCGCCCCCTGTGTAGAAAACAGGGACCACTGATAATAACTGTCAGGCATTACATATCGTCACAGTCATCTTAGTGTTATCATACATTTCTTACAACTCAAGTAATACTGTAACATAATGTTCAGTGTTCATTTTACTGAGCCTTTAACATGTTCCTGTTATATACTGTCCCCTGCTGAAATAATGCAAAAGCAGCATAAAACTCAAATCACTCACCACAGTTGTTGGGGCGGTGGGTAGTCAAGTGGTTAAAGCGTTCACTCATCGCACTGAAGACCCAAGTTTGATTCCCAGCATGAGTGCAATGTGTGAAGCCCATTTTTGGTGTCTCACCAGCTGAAATAATGCAAAAGCAGCATAAAACTCAAATCACTCACCACAGTTGTTGGGGCGGTGGGTAGTCAAGTGGTTAAAGCGTTCACTCATCGCACTGAAGACCCAAGTTTGATTCCCAGCATGAGTGCAATGTGTGAAGCCCATTTTTGGTGTCTCACCATAGTATTGCTAAAATTGACATTAAACCATCTCACTTATGACTAACACTGTTATATATCTGGTAAATATTCTATACTACTCAAAATATGTCAAGGAACCGTCATTTCTTCCATGAAACAACTCAGGTAATCTGAAAAAAATAGGTTTAGCTGGTACTTCTTGTGAGTGGTATTATTTTATTCTTAGTCACAAGGTGATGCATCCAAGGAAGCTGACCACCAATGAAATTTGGAGCCTCTACCATATCAATGTGTCACAAGAGTGTTGAAGTATGGAAGCTCTCACTACTTGTCACTAACCTTGACTTGATACTTGCATTCTCCAGAAGTATGATGCTTAGTGCACAGGGTTGTAAACTTTGGGGCCTAAAATTGCACAAGTGTATCGTCCTTTGAATATAATACATCTGTTCATCATGCCAAAGGCATTCAATTCCCTATGTAGATACAATGCGTGAAGCCCTTCTCTGGTGTTATTCACGGTGATGATGTTGGAATATTGCTAAAAGCAGCGTAAAACAAGGTAGTATTTATCCTGATAATGAGGGTTTGGGTTATTAGTGTCTTGCTTATGCCGTGATACCGCTAGAATATTGCTAAAAGCGGTGTAAAATCAAACTAACTCACTCACTCACTTGCTTATCTGGTAACTGCTATTGGTCACATTGTCCTGGGACAAAATTAGTCTGTTCTCAAATTCTTAGCTTGAGGGTATTTCATATCGTTTTAGGTGTGTACTTGCTCTAGATGACTGTAGATACTTCGTGTTAATGAGTGGAAAAAATTGAAAATTCTTACCTTGTTGCAATTATTTCTTGTAAGATTTGTAAGTTAATAACAGTCAAGAACCACAGAAATGTGGAAGATCTTTCTCTACTGCTGTTTTCAGTGAATTGTTAATAGCTGGTGTGTTCCCCATATTTGATGATTTATTTTTGCAAAGTGTTGATGGGCGTTTGTAGATGTGAATCATTAGTTAAGAACCACCTGTTTAATTTGTAACACATTTGTGTCAAACAGTAGTTTTGTTTCTTCGTTTTACTTTGTAAATTGCAAGCCCATTGCAAGTTATTTTTTAGTCCAAACAAACGTAGTACAGTAGTTCACCAACAAAGTGGTAGTTGTCTGAGACCTGCACCATAGCCTTCACCTCACATGCTGACATGCCTTGACTGTTCAAAGTGGTGTTAAATCCAACCTGCTCGTTCATTCGAGTAAAGGCATTGGGTTGGCGTAGTGGTTAAGGTGACCATTTGTCATGCTGAAGACCTGGGTTCGATTCTCAAGATGAATACAGCGTGAAGTCCATTTCTGGTATTGCTCATTGTGATGTTGCTGGAATATTGCAAGGTGGCATAAAACTATAGTTACTCTCTCACTGTTACTGTTAACATCCAAGGGATTGTCCACCAAACCAGTAATTTGTGTAGACAAGCTTTACTAACTTAAAATGTCTGATCTCCATACCTGAAGTTAAAACTGACCAGGGCCCCGTTTCACAAAACTCTCGGAAGCCTAAGATCTCGTAAGTTTTCTCGGAGCCATTGTGCCTCCTATACTGAAACACAGGAGCTACGGATGCTACGAGAAAAGTTACGAGAGCTTTGTGAAACACGGCCCTGGTAATCTCATCCCATTGGTTTTTCCTGAGAGTGAGAATGTGAAGTTAGTATGCAGCAGGGTTCATTCTCATAATTTCTATTCATGAAATAAATTCCTTATCTCATTCTCTGAATGGGTGGCAAGGGTGTTACAGATACTGAGTAGACTGAGAGATTCACAGTGAATAATCTTGTACATATTACTTTTGTTTCAGAAAAGACATCAGTGTGAGATTAGAATGATTTTATTTAGTTTAGAAGCAGTTGTATATAACAACGTGTAAACCTTGTAAATATTAGTTAAATATGTCTGATTACTAACAGTAGTTCCATATTGGTCTTCTATCAAAGGTAATAAATTTTATGCAGACTATTATTTTGTATTTTTACCTTCTACATTCAAGAGCATTGTCTTGCCTTGAATTTGGGACTGGAATTGACCTTCAACCAGTCTGTCATTAAAGATGATTTAAGGGATTGGGTTGTCAGGTTTCCTGACTTGGTTGATCTATGTTGTCATATTCCAATTTTGTAGAACGATGTCCATGATATCAATCACTGGATTGCATGGTTCACATTTATTTAGAGCCTACTGTCATGTAATTGGAATATTGTAGCGTGTTGCTTTGAATCAAGCAACAGAAACAATGTTCTGTGCTATGAAATCCTGACAACATGATTTGGTTGGTTTGTTGTTTAACACAACAATCAGCAATATTCCGGCAGGGGTCTGTAAATAATCAATCTGTACTAGACAATCCAGTGATCAATAGCATGAACATTGAATGGAATACAATGATGTGTTAACCAAGCCAACCATGTGATCTTGTTACTCACCTCTTCTGACAAGCATGGGTTACAACGCCCATTCTTACTCACCTTACTCCATGATGTAGGCATTGTTGGTGCACACACTTGTCACTTGAATGAGAGTTTTACAGTCTAAGTAAACTTAGTCTCAGTACTTTTCTTTACACTCCACTACAGTCTAACAAAAACTTTTGGGAGGTTGCGTCAGGTAACCTCTGAGCGACCTATGACCGTCCAGTCAAACGGATATAACCAATCAGACAGCAGCTTTTGTTTAAGTTTTGTCGGGACTTAAAAAATCGCTAGTCACGGACACTGATCCCTCAATAAACGAAAATTCGCATGAAACACAGGTATTTGCCCTGTAGCATATATGTTTATGGCCTTCTGATGACATGGTTTCTATCAGCTAATGTTTCCGCAAGCTGGCATCCTTGAATATTGGCAAAAACCCTATTTCCAGGGGCTGTTTACTCACTGTTGACAGTATTGTAACGTGCATATCGCGTATAGAAAGTAGCATTCGGAATCGTTCGGGTACAAATCGTTCTGAGATACAAAGTTCGAAAGGTATGTGTGAATGTCCACCTTCGCGATTTGGTAAGCTGTGTTCTGATTGGTCAATCTCGAAGATTACCGGACGCGACCTCCTACCAGGTTTTGTTAGACTCAGTTGTGGAGTATTATGAAAAGTACTGAGACTAAGTATACTTAGACTGGAGAGTTATAGATTTTCCTCATCAGCTCCCCCAGATAATTAAGCCAATGATCTGAGTAACATCACACCACTGAGATGGCTATATACAGAAAGGATGCAACGTTTTACTCAGTTTATGATTGGCTTAAAGAACAAGTATCGTATGACTTTAGAGTCTTGGGTCCTGCATTCACTGGTTGGTGTTGGGCAGCCAAGTAGTTAAAGCTTCTCTTTTCTTGGTGATGATGTGGGTTCTGTTCCCCACATGGGAACAATGGAGTCCATCTCTCTTGTCCCACACCATATTGCTGAAGTAATTCTAAAAGCTGCTCACTCTCATCCTCTCACTGGAACATCGGACCTCTATGGTACAATGGACAGATTGTCTGCCCAGAGAGAGGAAGGTCAGGGGTTCTATCCCATACCAAAAGCTGTAAAAATACACTTGTCATGTTACATTTTGCTCAGCATTATTATGGTGGTGTCTAAATGGGGGGAGATATGTTAACTGTTCATACAGATTCTACATGACATGACTGCACACAACCCATGCTGTCATCACTGTGACATTACTATAATCCCACAGCCCATGACACAGTTTAAACGTTTATATCTGGGTCAGGTAAGAAAACAACAAGTTTTGTTTACCAAATGATTTATTTGTAATTTGTTGTTGGTACAGTTAAAGCATGTCACCATTAAAACAACATCACACCAACAGCAACCAACAATCAAGAACTAACAGAAATGTACTCGGGCCACCCAAGATGGCTGCCATATTCATTTTTGGTAACCACAGTAACAAGAATGGCTGCCTTTTCATACTATGCAAGACCATTCAAATAAAGAACTTTGAGTAATTCTAAGATCACTTTATCTGATAATTTAGCAAACGGCACAGAAGTTGTGACCAGAAGTTTTGAAGACTTTGAATTAATGTAGCTAATCACAACACATAACAATTCTCTCTTGCAATTTGACAAATACAAGAATGAATTCTGAAGGGAGACATCCCCTGAAGGAACCAACAGTTTGATATTCTATGGGAGTCTGCAACTTTTGTTGGTGACAAAATGTAAAAGTCACCTCTTCATGACATGCATTGATTTTCCTCTGAAATGAGAAACTCTAGAAATTTATATTAAAGTCTCTTCTGGAACATCTCCCTCCACAACGGCCCCATCCTCAAATACAAAATAATTATTATTCCCAGGAAGCATCACATCAGGTGTACCGAGTACGACACTCAAGCCTTTTACATCAAGCTCTGTATTGCCTTCAGTTACACATCATCAGATATTCATCACAACTATTCATCAGTTTCTACTCTGCAATGAAGCAAATGATTAGTTTAATTCTATTATTACGACAAACAGTTGTATGTGTAATACTTTCTTTGTTACTCTGCTCAGCAAACAATGCCTACTGGTCCAAGTCAAGTCACACTTTCACAGAAGTGTAGGATGAATGTATAAAATGCAGCTAATAGTCAAATTACAAGAAAAAATATCATTCATAAAGCTTATTTCTTAATTTGGAATGCATATGGAATGAACACCACTTATTACAAAATTCCCCAAATAACATACCTGCAACAACTTGCTTCACATTTCGCAGCCACAGTGAGAATAAAACCTGTTTCTTTGACATGGCAGGCAAACACCTTAACTACTACTCTGCCCACCTTGTATATCTTGACAGGCGTGACCGAAATTAGATGGACATATTTCTATTTGTCAGTCATCAATAATAACAGTTGAATTGATATCATCTGCAAAACTTTTAAAAGCAGTAGAAATGGTTAGTTTTGAGTTAAAATGACAAGATGAATGAATATCTGATAACAGGCACTCCTGCTAATGCACACTTAGCTTAGTCATGAATTAAGGACTCTTGACAATCAATATTTGATGTACTCTGTGTACATAGATTTGTTTTAATTAATATCTCATGTTTGAAGTCATGATGATTATGCATGGTGGATAATTATTAAAGGCTGGCTAAAGAGATCAATAGTTGAAAATATCGCTGAAGAGATCTCTTGAAATCGTACATTGTGATAAATAATATTCAGGATGTTGTATTGCCTGTATTCCATGCAGACATATGCCACCAGTGCTACAAAATGAGTTCATTTCATTTGGACTTGTCTGGCATTTTTGCTCAGAGTTACTTTTCTGATATCAATATTGATAATCAATCGATATTTAGTTAACAATTACTTACGTCTAAGATCTCTACTGATAGCTTGCCCAAGTTATCAATATGTTTCATTTTAGATAAAATACAAGGATTACACATACATTTGTCGGCTTGCCAGAACAAATCCAAACAATAGATAACACCTTAATGGTTCTTTGAGAAATTGAGCATGAATATTCTTATGAAAGAGTTGTACGAAGTGAGCACAAAGAGCCATGTCAAATATTGGTAAAATAACTTGTTATAACATCATAAATACTAGAAGCAATATAAACACCAATAAACAAGTCAAGGAACAGATAAGTGTAAATATCTGTCACACTTAAAAACAACAAAAAGTTCTTGCTGTCTCAGAGAGGCTGTCAACAGTTGTTTTTCCCTATACACTAGAGTTGTCTTTCCTTGCACCTAAAAGCGTGAATGTTATTTATTGAAAAGTAATTCATCATAAATTATGGGTTGAACTCAAACATATTATTTGTAGATCTGATGGTAAAATTCTAACAAAACATTTTCAATTAGATCAGTATGCCTTGAAAACTGATATATATAAATACACAAGATTAAAGAAGTCAAAACGAACAAGACCATTTACTCAAGATTTTAAACATAACATTCAGAATGTATCATCTTCTACGCTGGCTCAGTTTCAGGTGGAACATAATTGCTAAATACCATTACTACCCTTAAGATAAATTTGTTGAATTCCGATTGGTTAATAGCCAAAGCATATGAAACCATGTAGGCAGATTTGCCAGGTGTACGAACCGTACACCCAGTCAAATTTGTCATGAGACACACTATACAGGTTGTACGAATGACCTTGACCTTAGATGGAATGTGGCTTCCATATGGCTGATCACTTTGAAATTTTAGAGTTGGCGTATACAATTATGAGTATAAACAGAGTAATAAAATTGTTGCTGTAATATCTTATTTGTGTGTGTCAATACATGTACCCTAAATAAGAAATGTATTCAATATTTAACTCATAGAATTATTCTCAATATTAAATGTGCAATGACTGGTACTATAAGGGCTCATTTAATTTAGGGGTAGAGGGTGTCTTATAGTTAGGGGGGGCATCAATTTTAGACATAAAACTATTTTTAAAAATTTTGGGAGGAAGGTAGGTTCATTGATGTTGTACATAACCTGCAAGGGGTGGGTGGTGAGGGGTTCAGGGTGGTCACTTACTTATTTATCGTGGTGTGTGGGAGTTGGGGGGTCAAATTGTACATGCTTCTCCATAAAAAATCATCTGCACCCCCTAGTCATAAATTATGAACAGTCGTCAAGATACACTTGGAAAAGACATGTTGCTAACAGTAAACATTTTTTATGATAAATGCTTTAGAGGGTTGTGCACACTTCATTCCTACTGTCATTGCCATGATGACCAGACCATCCAGTGACTGACATAGTGAGCAACAATCTATGTGTCACATTACAGCGACATGTTATCGGTCCAGACCACAGACATAGTTGGTCAAAATATTTTTGTGGCATTTAGAAGTTGGTGTGATGAACAGACAGAATAGTTCTTTGGATAAACAACTTCATTGTTACAATACATGCAATGTTTCAGTTATCAATCACTTGGTTATACTGTTTTGCTTGGGCTTTGCGATAAAGCCCCCATTATACAGACTACAATAAAGAAGTTGTATTTCTATAAAATACATATTTGGTCACCTCTTATGACTAAAATAGGATCGTTGGATCTTACTATCACAAAATCTCCATAAAGTAAATTACTGGATGATGGCTGAACTGTACACAACCATGTCAAGGACTGACATTCAATAAACAGGGAAAAAGGAAAAGCAAGTTTTTGACAACCTCCCTGACTTCACCTGATAGACATATACAAGAAAGCTTCTACGTACATAGAGCTTGTAAACAAAGTAACAAGGCCAACAGACAGAATGTACTGTTCCATTCAATTTCATTGACAATGAACCATAACAAATCATGCTATCCTGAAAACAAACCTTTTAGAAAGGCAAAAATCATGTGTACACAGAACTTGTAGATAATACCTACCTATAAAAAATTCCATTGCACTTGAAAAAATTACACTTCGGACAACACACAACACTGACAAGATTTGAAAATTGTAAATACTTACTGTATAAAAATATACCATTGTGGGTTAACAGTAGTTGTGAGCAGATAGTCTTAACAATGAAAAAACTTGAAAACATCGGAAATGGTTGCTAGGTAACTAGGTCATATGGAAGTTCTGGCATCTAAAACGTTATCTACGAAAACCAAAAGCAGTTGGGTGGTGTTTACACTGCCGAAAATATAATTCATGAAATATTCAGTTCAACATACACAATTCATCTCATTACTGTTTTTAATATACTTCAAAATTTTGTTACAAAATATATGTTATTATGTGAATGATTGTCCAGTTGTTGCCAAAGGTTGTCAGTGTGATGACATCATTACAGAATATATAGGCCAAGGTGATATCATGATATGACATAATGTGTATGACACACTGGTATGATTCATGATACATATGAAAGTTCATGATACATACAAAAGTAAAACTTGTGAGAGACAATGGTGCATAATATTGAACCAGAATACTTACAGTCCTGATGACAAAATAACCATTTTTTCTTCAATAAGGGAGATATCCCTTGGGTTAAACTGCATCAAACTGCCTCGCAGATCATTGTGATGTCATTGGTTACCATGACAACCACATGATATAGCATCACAAATTTCAATGACTTATGTCAGGTTACTGAATTAGTCAACCAAGAAAATAAACATTCTGGTTCAACTGAGATCAGTGGAATGAAGCCCTTCTGAATGACCAGCATGATGGCAAGATGACCAATCAGAGATTAACTCACCTGTATTCATCATTGTTAACAGGAAGGCAACATATTATGATACGAGTCGTATCTAACGTCTATGCCATTGATAAGTGGTTGCCATGGTTAATAAACATACGGTTGCCATGACGATTGAACTGATGTGTAGGAACAGTAAACAAATGAGACGTATGGATGATATGAGACTGTTCTTGTTCCGTGAGTCTATTCTAATTGTCTATTTTCAGACCTTAGTGTTCGCTACCATTACAAGGATACCTTTCATCATCTTTGAAACCAATGTAATTACGAACTAGAAGTAACATTACTAAAATCGTAGAAAACAGCTTTCTTAGTCAGTGATACTTGATACAATATTTGTAATCCGCACAAAAGAATTCTGGAATATTTGATGGCTGAGATTGTACATGTACTACACACATATGCTGTGAAATCATTCTTTTGCTTCAAATTTTTATTCCATTAAGTGAGTGAGTTGAGTAATATTCCAGCAATATCACGCCAGGGAACACCAGAACTTGGTTCACACACTTTGTACCCATGAGGGGAATCAAACCCGGCACATAGGTGAGACAAGCAAACACTTTAACCACCAGCCTCCCACTCGCCCCTTAAATATCTTTGGTTGACAGGGATTAAAACATCAGCCTTCCTCTCTCCAGTTAGTGGTTCTCTCCATGAGACAACCAAGTCCATTAACCCTGATCTTGAAATCTCACTGACCCTATAGATGTGATGAGTGAACACTTTAACCGCTAGACTACCCCACCACCCCTACTCCGTTGTAGTAAGGATACATGACCGAATATAATTCAAATGCCCTGATTTGTCCAAAGGAAGGTCATTCTGGACCTATACTGGCCAGTCCTCAAATCCAAGTGTCAGAGCTATGAGTCAGGATCTATGTGTTCTGGTAGAAAGCAATAAGATCTGATAACAATTGTATTGTTAATTTCCTTTATACTGATTCTCTTTCTTTGAAAATGGCAAGTGGTACTGGAAAAAGTTTAATCAACTGTCATAAAAAGGTATTTGCATGGATAATTGTGAAACAAAGTATGTTGTTCCAGTAATACAAATTCATTAACCTTACCATCTTGAAATGAATAATAAGCAATAAATGTGATGTGAATGAATTTCAATAAGTTTCTTTTCACGTTCATCAGATCCAGTTAAACTGAAATTTACAGACACATCTTAACATCGTGAACACAAACATTTCAATAATGCGGAAGACAGCATTTATTCTGACACAGCAGATGAGTATTTTGTTTATATGATAAAGAATTTAGGTACACTAGATAATAGAAAAATTTACATTTGGCACAAAAATAATGACTTGTGATGCATATAATAGTATCTACAATAAAACAGTTTAGAAAATACTGTTAAGTGTATGACTAGCAAAGCACTACTTATGATGCAATAATACAATGTATGTGATAAATTTCTGTATCACCCATCCAAAGTGGCAGAATCTGTACACATCCTCTGTTTTTAACCACAGTTAAATATTTCTAGCATTCACTGCAATGGAATACATGGTTCGTTTAAGTTTAAGCAGACAGTCTGCAGATGATAACTACAATATTGCACACATGCCGATGAGCCTTGCGCCACCAAGATTTCACAATTGTAAAACACCCAATTTGTTGTAATAAGCTCCCTGGGCACTAATGAAATTGCCCAAGGAGGTGCTTATTGAAACCATACACAGTGAGTTACATTAATGGTATCAAGTAGGGAACAAAGTTGGTTCAAACACTGATGAAAATATTTTTGAACATTTGGCAAATATATACCACTTTGACTGCTCAAGTTCTCAGTTAAAAAGTGTAATTTACACAAGAAAACCTGTAAAATACGTCAATTTTCAATCCTATTTGGGAGAATCTGATACACATTCCTAACAGACTGCTCTAAAGGTCTGGCTGCACGTGCACAGTTGAACAGGGTGCATGATGTGGGTATTATGGTAGATTCATTTTGTGTTACTTATGGTAGCTATACATTCCTTATCACGGACATAAATCAAAGCATTTGGCAGAAAAGACAAGCCTGTTTAAAATGCTTGAATAGCTAAAAACCTCAAATAAAATTCAAGCTTTTCTGCCAAATAGCGACCATTGCTTTGCAACAGTAAAGCCTCATGTTCTGATCATATCTATTCATCATGAATCAAAAATTATCAAAGCATTTAAATACACAATTTCTGATCTCATGGAAATGTACTTCAGTCTGAAAAAGATATTGTCTGTGTCATAATTATTCATTCCAGTTTGACAATTCAAAAAGCTGGTTGTCATAAGAGACATCAACTGTAACAGTACTATTCAGATATCACCTGCAAGATATCTACTGGGTACTTCAGGTCAAGGTAACATGAAAGTCCTGATATCCATTTGGACAAATTATACAAAGCACTCAAGGTCAAGGTCATCAGTGTACACAGCCTGTTGAGCATTCAAGGTCAAGGTGAAGGCCAGGTATAACCGGAATGTACAAATGATATGTTCAGTGCTTCTGTATTCAAAATGGTGCTGGAACAAATTGGTGCAAGCCAGGTGTCTGATCAAAATCAGTATGCGGTGTCCATGACACACTTATAACCAATGATAAGTCACCAACTTCATCTGACGTCAGCAATGTACAGTGAGATTCATAAGTCAGTGCAATCACAGAGGGACGGAACATGAAGGAAGATTCAGCCTTGAATATTTTCTTCCTTTTCACATTCTCACAAAGGTTATAAAAAGCGTTATTTGTCCAGCTTGCCATCTCACAGCTTTTGATTCAGCATCCTAGCTCCGGCTAAAATGTCTCAGACATGGAAAGATCTCATTCAGCTGTTTCTCTGTTTTATGTCATTCTTAAATTGTTTTATAAAAGTATCAGAGTCTGTTTTATACAATTCTCTCTTCTGCTGTCTCATCTGACTCTTGACCAATTCTTTGATAGTCCTTGTCATTGTTCATGTTCGAGTCTCTCTCCATGTTCCTAAACAGTTCCGTTCATCTGACATTTTTATGTCTGCTTTTTCTTCTCTTATATAACTCTCAATTTTCTCATACAAATCCCTATCCATATGTATAATAAAGTCTTGTGTTTTGCTTCATGTAACTCTCTCTGTCCATTTTTCCAAACCTGTTTCCATATTTCATAGAAGTCTCTTTCAGCGCCTCATATACAATGCTATGAGTGGCAGAAGACTTCCCCACTTCACATGTATCTTTCTCAAGACTCTCATGATAATGTTCCCATTGGCTTTAATTGTATCTCTTGGCTCTCTTTAATCATATGAGTCTCTCGCCATTTGTTGGGTCGATCATCTTCTCCATCGGAATCTCTGCATTTGACCTCTGTTCCACCTGTGCAGGCTTGTATCGCCCCTGTAGTTTACGACTGCGCTTCGTGTACCATGCTGCATACAACAAAGCTGCAACCACCAGTAACAGCAGTATCACCACACATGCTGCAACAACTCCCTCGTTGCCACCGGTAACTCCACCAACCACAGGCAGCGCAACAGCTGTTTCACAGTAACGACCTGAAAGATCAATGTAATTCCAAATAAGGAAATATGTGAATGAGTGAGTTTAGGTTCATGCTGCACTCTGCAATATTCCACCTATACGGTGGCAGTCTGTAAATAATCAAGTCTGGACCAGACATTCCGGTGATCAACAGCATGAGCATCAATTTGCACAATTGGAAACCAATGATGTGTCAACCAAGTTAGAGAGTCTGACTGCGCAATCCTGTTAGTTGCCTCTTACGACAAGCATGGGTTACTGAAGATCAATATTACAACCCAGGCCTTCACGGGGAAAGGAAATATGTTGGCGGTACATTTTCATCAGACTGTTGTTGCCATGCACGCAATAAAATACCTCAGTGTAAGAAGCATCTGGTCTTTATTCTATTTTCTATTTATCAACCTAAACTGGATTCTATAGAATATGTTACTTGGGTGAGGTGATATCTTCTGTGAGACATGGCAAAAACAAATGTGGGGAATTGAACCCGGGAACGCGGTGTGACGAGCAACCACTTTAACCACTAGGCTACCCCACCATCCCTGCCGAGAAGTGACACATATGAGACTTCACAATCACATAACTTACTCAGCAACTGATGTTTGATAGCCTTCATTCCTAAAACACTGAGTGATACTGCTTGAAGAATGAATTTGGAAGATATAGAATCTCACCCTCATGTCTACTGATATCAATTATATCAACTAGTTGATAATATTCGAGGCTTCCTGAGGATATTTTCACTTTTATCAACTTGTGTTGATTTAACTTATATCATTAGACATGAGGGTGAGTTTATTTATATTGCCCAAAATCAGTCTTAATTAGTTTTCAATGAAAAAGGTACATCTGTGAACATGGTACTGCCTTTAGACCTACTGTGTTAAGTGATGTCATAGCATTGAGACAGCATTAAGTTTATGACATCATATCATTTTGAAGCATGAAAGTAATGATGTCAGGGCACTGTACAAAATCTACTGTCAAGGAGATATTGTTTGACATACAAATCTAATCTTCACATCTTCTACATAAAAAATATTAACAGAAGGTAATTTTCTACTTATCCACACAAACACCCAACTTTCTAAAGTCTTAGTGCCCTCACAAAGACCAGTTCAAGGCCATAAAGCCACATCCTCTCAGACACACAGTTAGAACAAGAGGCTGTTGAAAAGTGGTTTAGAAACTTAATCAAGTGCCTATATGTCTAATCAAATTGGATCCAGTTCAAGCTCCCAAATGTCTGACAACAAACCAGTGTTGTAGTATCCCAATGGGTGTGGCGTTCTGCAACCTGAATTAAATTTTTATCCTGAAACTATGGCGACACAAAAATTACATAAACCTGAAGTGCTACTGCGATAATTCATTTATCTTATCAACTGGTTTCAATTTGCCATTGTTCAAGTTAAAGAAATCAAAAACTGGTACAAAATAGTGTTGTGTTGTGTCAACAGTGTTGTGTTGTGTCGTAACAACCTTTTTGTTTTTAGCTACCCAGATACATATTGCAGTACAAGGTCTTTGGTTCAGTTCAGTAAATGAGATATGATTACAAAGCAGAAAATTGACAACAAGAGTCGAACTTTACACTGTATGATAACATTGGAAACAATAACCGTAATCTTTGTTATTTTGAATGAACAAACTGTTCTTTTACAACTTGATAGAAATGATGGTAAGCAAACAAAAAATGCTTTAAACTGTTTGATAACATGATGGAAACAGTAACCATAATCTTCTTCATTTTGATTTGCTTTAAAGTATACCAAACCAAAGTACAGTGATCCTACTGATACTGCAGTATTACTCCTATTGATGATATTATGATGATGATGATGACTTGAAGATTTCATGCTCAAACATTGCAGGGATGGCAACAGGTGAAAGTGACTTCAGCTGAAAATCAGCTGGGGGTCTTGAGGCCACAGGCCTCCAACAGGGTCCAGGATCGATTGATTTGCATTTAAATCTGTGAATTTCTAAGGTAAGTCGCCATCTTTGCGAGGTGTTTAACATGATATCAAGTACTTCATCAAGATCATATGGACCAATGAGATCTCATCATTCTGACAAGGAGGCAATAGAGTATAAATCAGTTTAAAAGGCACTGACATCTCCATTGGGGAGGTAATGCTGTCATTTTCTACTTACCACCTCTACCAGCTGCACATGTGCAGTTGTAGTCACCACGGACATTGAGGCAGCTGGACCCTTCACTACACCTGTGTGACCCCATCACGCACTCATCTACATCCACCTGGCAAATAGTCCCGCTGTACCCAGTGCCTATACAGTCACAGGTGAATGTTTCCGCCACATCGATGCAGGTTCCATTATTCATACATGGACCACTCTTGCATGGTTTCTCCTTGGTTTGACAGAGGGCACCAGTATACCCAGTTCCGGTACAGTCACATGTGTATGATTTGATTCCATCAATGCACCGACCACCATTTTGACAAACATGGCCACCACAGTCATCCGTGTTGTTTTGGCACCTGTCACCATGGAAACCTGTGCCACTGCAGATGCAGACGTAGTTGTTCATGAGGTCTATACACTGTCCACCATTCTGGCATGGTTTGGAGTTACAATCATCAATGTTCTGTCCACATGTCGGACCAGTCCATCCAGCAGGGCAGGTACAGCGGAACGAGCCGGGCAAGTTCACACAGATTCCTGTAACAGAACACAGTTAAAATGTGTCAACAAATATTACCTTATGTATATAGGTGTGTGGCTGAGCTTGGTTTCATACTGCTTGTTAGCAACACTGCAACATGATTTAGACATTTTGGCAATTAAATCCAAACACTTGATATGACTTGGAAATGATTTTAAACACTAACACTTAGAGTTGCACAATATATCAGTAAAAAAGTGAGAAGACGAAAGGAATATTCAATATGTCAGTAACACAGCTGCTAGTCTGAGACTAATGATTGTGCTATGCCGAAGTTAGTATGGGTATCAAGCTTGAAATGTTAAATATCTCATCAGTGACTAGTACATCCTGGCATGTGTAAGGGAGACAACCACCTGGCCAGGAACAACTGTATTCGTTTTGTAATATTCCTCAAACACATTATTAGAGTTTATGAATTTCGCAATAGTTAGTTAGAAAACATAACACAAACTATGTCTATTTTTCTATGATTCTTACCTCCATTATAGCATGGGTTGGTTCTGTTGCATTCATCAATGTCAATCTGACACCTATCGCCAGTGAATCCCTTACAATCACAATTGAAGCCTCCGACCGTGTTGTCGCACACTCCACCATTTTGACACCAACCATCTATGGCGCACTCATCCTCATCCTCCGTACACTGCTGTCCCCTGAAGCCCGTCCCCCGACAGTCACAGAGATAGGACACAGAGTGTGACGTACATCCAGGTCTGTTGAAACAGGACTGAGCCTGGCATGTCTCATTGTGCCAGCCACAGCGCGAGATGACATCAGAGCAACTACACAAACCCTGATAACTGCATTTCCCTGCATTAAAACATGGCTGACTGAAACACGAATCGGTAATATTTTCGCAGTATGTCCCTGTATACCCTGGAAGACATTCACATTTATACTGAGTAACAAGGTCAACACACCTGGCCCCGTTCTGACAAACGTGGGACTCGCATTCATTGATATCATTTTCACAGAATGTTCCACTGAAGCCAGACGGACATTCACACTTGTACGATTTGTCCTCGTTTTCAGCACAATGGCCATTGTTTTGGCATGGAGAAGAGCTGCACCCTCGATAGTCATATTCACAGTTGATACCTAGGAAGCCCTTAGTGCAGACACATCGATATCCATCGATATAGTCCTCACACACTCCGCCATGTCTGCAAGGTTGGCTGTCACACTCGTTGGTGTCATTTTCACACCTGAGTCCAGCAAATCCCGATTTGCATGTGCACTTGAACCCTGGGTAAAACGGCACGGAAGTATCAGTCGAGCTCTGTTGACACGTTCCACCGTTCTGACATGGGTTCTCCGCGCATTCATTGATGTCTGTCTCACAGTGTTGTCCAGTGTGGCCATTGTGACACAGACAGGTGTATTTCTGATCGGGAGAACTTTCATTGAAGAAACATGTAGCACCATTATAACAAGGGTTAAACTTGCACTGATTCACAGCAGTGTCACACTGTCTCCCTGTGTAGAAAAACGAACACTGACATCGGAATCCATCTTTGTCATTACGACATTCACCACCATTCAAACAAGGCTGACTTTCACAATAATCCCGGAACTGACAGTAAGCACCATAGAAGCCTGTGCTGCAGTTACAGGCATAGGCTGTGTTGCTCTGGACACAGGTGGAGTTGGGGCTACATTGGTGGCTGTAGCAATAGTTGAACGTCTCACAGTTGCGGCCGATGTATCTCTTGTCACACAAGCAGGTGTAGTTTGTGTTGTCATCGCTGGAAACACATCGGCCTCCATTGAAACACTGCTTGGATGAGCACACATATTTGTACTCACAATTGTCACCAAAGTAATCATCAAGACATTCACATTTGTAACTATTGATAAGATCTAAGCATGTAGCCTGGTTTTGACAAGGATTTCCTTCACATTCATTTATATTCTCCGTACAGTTCCTGCCCATCCATCCTGGCTTGCACTTGCACTCGTAGTCGATGAGTGTGGTAGACAGGCATTGTTCTGTGTTTTTCAGGGAGCAAGGGTTGGAGTTACAGGGATGGTAGCTTGACTCACACAACCGCCCTGTGAATCCAGGCGAGCATGAACATGTGAACTGTTTGTGACCATCAACGCATGTGGCACCGTTCAGACACATCTGACCTCGACAGTCGTCTGTACTCTGAAGGCAGTTATCTCCCTCCCAGCCTTCCATACACAGACAAGAGTGAGCATTCCACTTATCTTTACAGTAGGAGTTTGCAGAACAGGGGCTGATATGGCAGACATCGTCACTATGGCAACCAACCTGTACACTGTGATTCCTGGCATCCACTCCTGACTGAGGGGCGTGGCTAGGCAGGTAGTTCAGGTACTGGTTGTTGAAGGTCACATTACGCAAGCAACCCTTGAAGAAGCCAATCATATAGCTGGGATCACCTGGATGAAAAAGATAATAGTTTTATCAATACTCTGTCTGACCTCCGATGAAGGCTTAAGTGCACCACAAAAAATTCTGGTAAGTTATGCCATTTCTGTATTAAAACTAGCAGGTGGCATGTAGATGGTGGGAGTTATCTCCATTGGTTTGCAAAGCACTCTGTGTCACTACAGCAAAGCCTGGTTATGCACAATAGTACATATACTAGCTCAATCAAAGCCTAGCATAACTGAGACATGAGGTTGATCAGAAATGAAAACAAAGTTTCCAATTATCTAATGCCAGGAAGCAGAAATTAATGTCCCATGATGAACCTCTCTATATACCTAAGAGCAGAGCAATGTTATGTCTTCCATCAGAGCAAACCATCTCTACACCATCTTGTTGCCAACATGAACTTGATGGACTTCAAGGTCACAAACTCTTCATAATGTAGATTGTATGCCTGTTTGCATTTCCCTCAAGGCAATATGAACTCTGAACTCTCATGGCCAAACAAGGGGCGCATAAGCTAAACTAACCTTAATGTTGCAAGACAATGCAAAAACCAATATCAAAAGCTCACCTCCTCTCATCTGTATAGAATTGTTCTGCCTTATCATGCTGGGGTGCCAATACACAGTGACGACCCATGAAAATATGAACACATCTTGGCGGTGTGTGTATATAAATAGATTATACTGAATAATGATAAAAATAAGGTATGTGACCTTCTGATACACCTCATGCACCTGTGCGAAGACTCACCTGGTCTGAAGGGCTTGGCACCCAGATATACCATGATAGTGGTGTTAAGCCTGTTGTCGTACGGGTTAAAACTGGTCTGTATTGTTCTTGAGTCTGTATCCATGGTAATCCTCAGCTGGTTGTTGCGTCGGCGCCAATACACAGTATGCCAGTCGCCATCAGTTACAGTTTTTGCAAAAGTCACAGGCTCCAAAAACCCTGGAAAATACAATTGGAACTGAAATTCAGTGATACTCTATATATCACTTGAGAAGTTGAAACCTGATGCCTCAAGTGAATCCTCATTGCACTGCAGTCTGAGGTATAATCTGTTAGACTCATTCAAATTATTCCTCTCATCCAAGGATTTCGGAAATATGATGAGAAATGCCAGTGATTACATTGAATATTCAAGCACTTGATATAGGATAGAAAAGCCACAGTAATTTGGTGCACCTAGTGGCTGCCATAGTGGTATACTCCCCAGGGAGTTGAGATTGATAATACAATGTGCCATTGAGATTGACATCAATGTATAAGGGAAACAACAGTGCCTTGAGCAAACTCTTGATGCATGGATATATGCAGTATATAAATATACTGAATAATTAATTAAAATGTTTCCAGTTTAACTTGAACAGAGATTCAATGAATTGTATAAGACAATTTCCCTCAACTCACTGCTTGTTCCTGTGATGCTTATCTGGAGTTTCCCCCTGTAAGTCCGGTACTCTATGAGGTTGCTAAGCAACCCATTACTGTAGAACAGTTCATGGTACACAAGTGTGGCAGTAGCCTGCCTGGTCCTGAAATCAAAGCTGCCTGTGTCTCCAAATGGAAACATGGACCTGTTGATGGTGACGTGGATGTAGCTGGTGTTGCCGTTGAAGGTTGATGAGGACACTGGAGAAGAGAGACCATACTCAGCAGGTACTTATACCAATTCCATACCATATTCTTCTGGGACATGTTATTGAAGCAAAAATGCAAGGACTGTAGGCATGGAGTCAATCTACTCAACAGTTTCTCATTCCAACGTTTAACTCGGGGTGGTATTTCAGTGCACTAACATCAACTTTGTCATTAGTCCAAACACAGACACGGAAACATGGACAGATAGTCACAGCCAATCAGCTGAAGTGCTGGTTCATCACATTGAAGAGTTGCTTCCACACATGTTGAAATGTTAAGAGTTGATTCTCGAAGGCCCCCAGGATAATCAGGGTTAAACAATGCTTTAGATTGTTTTATCCAGATTCTTATTCAGAGCCTCTATTTTTGAAGTCCTCTCAGCGCTGAGATAGTCATAAGTACCATACATTAACATTAACATACAGCTACCTTAGCGTCAAGAGAGCCTTGAAAATCTAGTCCTTGACCTTCGTAGGTGAATAATGCTTCTACAGAAGTAGCAATTGACACAAATGTAATATGTTTAATATGCACCTGAATATCAGGGATGCCAGGTATGAGCTTCCTACATTGTATTTATGTGGGGAATCAAACCCAGATCTTCAACATGACAAAGTAATGCCTTAAGCACTAGGCTACCAACTGCCCCTGACTAAAATGAACTTAACATAACGTCCTGTACCTACCATCTGTACAGTTCTGTCCGTGGTAGTTGGACGGACATTGACAGGTGTGCCCCTCCCACCCAGAAACACACACACCCTCGTTCTGACAGGGGGAGGGGCTACATGTCTCCTCCCGCCTACACCCTGGGGTAGGGGGAGGGGGATCGTTGCCAAATATGGAAGCTACATTGGACTTGAGGTCGATTGGGTTGTAGTTGATGGTCAGGTCTCGCAGGCAACCTTCAAACCTGTACAAGAAACATGGACCTCTTCATACATGAATCAACAGGACACCATTACCAGATATAATTAATTGAACATGCTTCACTGTCATATCAAACAATGCTAACCATACTTCCTTTATAATCAGTTCATTAAAAAAACATTTTTTTTTTTTTGTTTGGAGCAGAGTGAACCTGTAGCTTTCATTCTGCTTGATGCCTATCCCAAACTTTCTCTTCTTTTCTGGACTTTGTTGAAACACTGTTTGCAAGTACTATGACGTTAAATACTACTTTCTTCATATAACCCATGACTCGCATGACATAAAATGCTATATTCCTCCTCATTTATTATGTTCCTTATATCATAACTATTAGTCTCCTGACAACTTAATAAGTTTTTTCTCATACCATATGCTATTTTCCTCATTTATCTACTATTTTACTTTATAAGGTGTTTCCTTAT
Source organism: Haliotis asinina (assembly GCF_037392515.1). NCBI lineage: Eukaryota > Metazoa > Mollusca > Gastropoda > Lepetellida > Haliotidae > Haliotis > Haliotis asinina. Next base: position 25,444,591 of record NC_090281.1, on the reverse strand, counting down.
ATAATATAATATTTTACTCTAGTTACATACTATTTTCCTGATGGACTGGAATGATGTTTAGATGTTCTCAACCTGGTATTCAAGGTTATTCAGAGTAGGTTATGATTGACTTCACATGCATTACGTACCCCTCGAAGGTGGGCAGTTTGCTGGGCCGAAGTCTCCACTTGTCGATGGCAGGGTGGTCGTGGAGCTTCCCTATGAACAGTGGCATGGAGACGAGGATGTAGCTGCTGACTGTGCCGCTTCCTGACCCAAACACGCCTGTGTCTGGCGTTGACACTACGGAGATTAACACAAGGATATCAGTGTGGTAAACGGTGAGTGAGTGAGTGAGTGAGCGAGTGAGCAAGCGAGCAAGCAAGTGAGCGAGTGAGTGATAAGAGGGACTAGTTAAGTTGAATAGGGAGTGTGCGTAGTAGCTGATGTTGAATGCGGTTGGCAATGATGATTTTCTGTAGTCACTATTGGCAAGAACAACTAGAAATGATGAGATTACAGATAGAAAATGTATGGGGGCTTTTTCACGTCTGTAAATTATTCATCTCAATTAAATGAAAAATTAAAAGCCTGTTGATGGTAAACAAAACAAGGTATTATAAGAACAGATTCCTAACAGTCATTCAATTCAGCATTATTTTTTTATTATTATTTTTTATTCCTGGACAGAGCACATCACTGGACAGGGTACATTTGCAGATAGCAATACAAAGTAAGAAGGATAGTAAAGGAAAAAAAATTAATAATGGTAACCATTTGAGGACATCCTGCCACTGACCTTGAATTTTGTATCTCCCTCCAGTGAGCACAAGGCTGACTTTGTACCACTCTCCATTGGTAACATTCTGTCCCACTCGGCTGACAGTGTCAGTGTTCCCAGACACAATGTGCAGCCGGATCTGTCCACGGTCAATCATCAAGGCCAAGGCGTCATTGGTCACCTACAGCATAGAAATAATTGACATGTAGGGCAATAGTCTCCTACAGCACCTACAAATTCCACAGTCAGGGTCTCATTGACTCATTGAACAACTGACACAGGGCAACATCAGTCTCCTACAGTAGCAAAACACTCGTCCTTCAAGGCAACATAGTAGTATAGGGAATGATAGTTCTGGACCACTTTACATATAGGTGTGCTAAAGCTAAGCAAAGCTAAGCAAAGCTAAGCAAATTGCTTAGCTTTGCTTAGCTTTGCTTAGCTTTAGCACACCTATATGTAAAGTGGTCCAGAACTATCATTCCCTATACTACTAACATTCATCACCTACAGCATAGAAGTGACATGTAGGGCAGCATCAGTGTGCAATACCACACAACCACATCCATCCACCAGTAGAGATAGAAGTGACGAATAGGGCAGCATCAATCCCTGCACATGAACATTCCTCATGAATAACAGCATGCCAAAGAACTCCTTTGGTGATTGTTCAGGGCAACGTAACTGGTGTGGGCTACAGGGATCAGATTTTTCAAACTGTGGCAATTCCTTTCCTGCAACACCATGGCCCTGGGTTGACAACAGGACAATGCCCGCCCTCATACAGCAAGGGTTGCTATGGATTTCTTGCAACACCACAACGTTGACTGACTGAATCAGCCTGCAAATTCGCCAGATCTTTCCCTGATAGAGCATGTTTGAGATGAAATGGATCGCCGTCTACGCCGTCCTCCTCATCCGCCAGATAATGTCCTTGACCTGGCATTACATCCCACAAGCCGTTGATAGGGTCTGTGTGTCATCGATGCACTGGTGTTCTCAGTGCTGATAGTGGACATACCTGTTGTTGAGCTTGTGACATGGTCGTTTGACCCCTGTCCCGCTTGTGGACTCATGACGTCTTTGTGACTGACTTTTCAATTGAAATTCCCCTGACTTGTTATGGTCTCACAATCCCTCTAATGAGGTTTATATGTACCGTTGACATTGTTATCATACATATCAACTGGTATAATATTTTGACAATGCAGTTTCCTAATGTGGCTAGTGTAGCTACATGTTGATAATTATCATTGCTCTCCCATTATTATCAAGTGAGTGGGTGAGAGAGTGAGTTTAGTTTTATGCCGCACTCAGCAATATTCCAGCAATATGGCCACAGTCGATGAATAACCGAGTCTGGACCACACAGTCCAGTGATCAACAGCATGAGCATTGATCTTTGGAAATGTGAACCGATGACATGTGTCAACCGAGTCAGCAAGCCTGACCACCTGATCCCATTAGTCACCTCTTATGATGAGCATTGTCAGTTTTTTGTGGCAGGCATGGGTTGCTGAAGACACAGGAACGTTATTATCAAGTGATGCTGTATGATTGTCTCACCGTGTAGAGCAGCATTCCCGAAGAGTTGGGGGCACTGAGCCAGAAGGACAGCTCCCTTATCTCCACCAGACCACTGTAGTGCAGCATGGAGGCAGCAGAGAAGTGGGCCATATTCTGGAACTCGCAGGTTTCTCCAGCAAATCCAGGTCGACACTGACAGTACTTCCTGGTCCACAGATCAACACATGTCCCACCATTGCGACACAGGTTAGTGTTGCATGGCTCATGGGCAGAGCATCCTGGTGTGGGGCGCTTCATGAACTGGCTGGAGATGGTCGGTGAGGGGGAGGGGGTGACAGAGGAGGAGTTCCCTGGGGGTAGCAGGCTCATGGTTTTGCTGTTGATCATCAGGTTCTGGAAGGGAAGATCCAAAAGGTAATAATAATAATAATAATAGTTTGGCCTTGATTTCTAGAGGTGAGTATAGCGGAGGAAACAAATGTAATGCAACATCCTATTGCAATAGCAAAAGTCCATTGCGAACAACTATTTCAATACTACTAAACTCCATTCACTTGGTCAATGCTCATATAACGAACAATCAAAGCACAGCTCATTATTACCCAGAAAAACCCAAGCGACCTGTGAGGTGCTATAAGGTTAATAGCCACATGTCTTATCCCGCCGGGTACCCATTTTCTGCTGGATGAACAGAGGCAATTTGAACAAACTCACTTTCCTAGGGGTCGGCATATGTATCACATGTGCTTCAATTTGGGGCATCACACAGAAACAAACTTCATGAGTAACATTATATGACATCATTCAATACTTATAAATGCTGCATTTATTATCATCCAATAACCTTCTTGAAGAAACTGCTCACACCCTGTCTCAGTGTGCGATATAAGTTCCATATTTTGCTGGCAAGTCGTGCTAGCTATGCCTGAAAGTTGTTGTCCACAAAATAATTCACTAACCCAATGTTGATTGTTGAAACTAAGCAAAAGATATAAAAAATAAATGGGAAAAGGTTTTTGTCGGCATGACACAGGTGGCTGCTTCATACACTGCCAAACACATCTGGCCTTACCCCTAGACAACCAGCAAATCCCTGCACTGTCTTCAGCTTGCTACGAATGTATGGAGTTACGCTTGGTATCCCCCCCATGTACATCTGATGCTCAAAGGTAAAGGCCATGTCCTGGTTGTAGGTGAAGGACACATAGCAGGTAGGCAAATTGTTGCAGTTGTTGGGATCCAGGGTGACACTGGTGAAGCTGTCCAGGATGATGATGTCGACGGTGTGACTGTAGATGCCGCTGATTGCCTGGCCCAAGGGGATGCTCTTCTGTGACGTCTCCAGGCCACGATTCTCAGTTACCCAGAATGCAGCTTGGTACAGTTCCAGGCTGAAGTGCTGAGGTCGCCCTTCTTTGTCCACCTGGTCAGTTGTTCAGATAAGGTATACTTCAGCACAGAAATGTGTATTATTAACTACAATTCAACACAAGGCAAAAGACACTGATCATTAACAGACCGTGTTGTAGATCAACAATAGTCACATCAGGTATCAGGTGTTCTTCAGATTCTAAAAAGTTGCATATATTGCTAAAAACTAAAGAATTTGTTTCATGTATGTGAAATCACATGGCAACCCTATCTTGTGACATTCCCATGTGTTACAATTCACATCACCCATGCACTTGTCAGATGTGATCATACAACATTGGTCATTGATCATGTATCACTGAATTGTCTGGAGTAGATTTCATGATTAATTATGTAATAATTTACAGGCCAGTCATACTACTGAAATATTTCTGTTAGCATATTTCCTAATAGTGCACTCAGCAATTCTTCAGCTATATGATGTCCATCTCTAAATAATCAAGTCTGGACCACACAATTCAGTGATCAAAAGCATGAGCATTGATCTGTGCAAGTGGGACACAATGACATGTGTCAACCGAGTCAGCGAGTCTAACCACCCAATCCCATTAGTTGCTTCTTACGACAAGCATGGGGTACTGAAGATCAGTTCTAACCCTGATCTTCACAGATAGGGATATGGTGATCTGCATGACAAATGGGATCCAATTTGCCACTAACAACAAGCATGGGTTGTTCAAGACCAACTCTAATCCAGATCTTCATAAGCTGTTGGAAAATTAATGTGTTTGATTTTTGCAACAAATAAATTAAATAAACCTAACAAACAAAAACTGGACTCACCCCCATCACAACAATGATGAGACCAGTGGGGACAGATGTTGTAAAGGTAAATCTCATCCCTATCATGTTGGCTGTTTCTCTCCGGCGCCGACGCTTTCCAGTCACCGAGAAGTCTGGCTGTAGTTGGACATAACTAAGGCCATCAAAGCTGGCTGTATTAACCATCTCACAGGTAGCCCCTGACACTCCGCTCGGACATACACACAAGAACTGACCGATCTGTGGCTCCGAACACTGACCACCATGAAGACAAGGACTGGATTCACATTCTTTGATATCTGTTGTACAGTTTACACCTGTAAAGACAGCAACAGTTTGTCATGTTTTGCATTCCACAAACTTGAAGGTCTTATTTAAATTGTATGTTAATGTTGGTATTGTAATCTAGAAGGATATTACTATTCATATACAATCCCTTTATCAAACTTAATGTGAATCCTCTCTGCTATCTCGAAAGTACCCAAATGCAACATGTAAGATTTGGGATAACACTTTCTCAGTGATGTACAGAATCTGTTACTTTTGGGGTTGAGTCCCATCTGCAATTCAGACCCATACTGTAAAGAGTGAGACACTAATTGCTACACACAAAGTCTGGAATCTAACCACCACCACAAGCTGCAGCGGATTATATTGCTGATGTGTGATAATATCCTGGACCTTTAATGCCTAGCCAATAATAGGGGGGATTCAACACCCTAATTCTTAGAAGTGAAATCTTGTATGTAACATACGTAACAAACAAGTAAACACTTTTGGAGTAGATACTAACAATGATATCAAGCTAGTTCTCCAGCTTGAATAAGTGAGTGAGTGAATGTAATGTTAACTGCGCTCAGCAATACTCCAACTATAAGGCGGCAGTCTATGAATAATCAAGTCAGGACCAGACAATCCAGTGATCAACAGTATGAGCATCTATCTGCACAGTTGGGGTGCCATGATGTCAGAGATGCCAACCCTGAATCAAATGAAAGCCTTGCCCAAAGCAATTCTCGAGCCCTGAAGGTGTGAGCTAGGGGTGAGCGTGAGAGGGGGATTGGGACCCTTTTGACGGAGGGTGTCTGGAGGGGTCTCCCCACAAAAATAGATTTACTCTGCTGGAAATATGCAATTTCAGGGCTAATTAACCAGATAATGCTTAACTCAAATGAACATATTCTAACAGCTATTTACTAACATTCTTTCAAACATTCTAAATTTATAAACATATTTGCATTTTCAAGTTTCTTTACAGATAAAGCGGAGAGTAGAGTTTGAAAATAGGAGTAACTCCTCCCAAATCGGAGTGGTTGGCATCTCTGTGATGTGTGTCAATCAAGTCAGCGAGCCTGACCACCCAATCCTGTTAGTCGCCTCTTCAGAGAAGCATAGTTTACTGTAGATCAAAACTAACCCAGATCTTCACAGGTCTCTCCAGCTTGAAAACAGTGGTGGTATCAACACACAACTCTCAATGGAATAAAGAAGGCTAGTTAAATCCTGAGCTGACTGTACTCACCTGTCATACCTGTGCGACAGTCACACCTGTATTTGTTAACGAGGTCCACACAGGTGCTCCCCATACCACAGGGGGAGGCAGCACACTCGTTGATGTCCACACTGCAGGCCAAACCTTCAGAAAGGGAGAAACAGTAATTAGTGAAGCATTCATAAAATGCCAATTGTAGGTGGCAATAGTTGTCAAAATAGGCACAAGGTTGAGAGGGTACTTATTTCTTTAATATCCTATGTCCATCTGAGATCTGAAACTGTAGACTGGTGGAAGAATTAGACAGTTGACTGACAGTTACTTAAGACTGGGGTTTGATTTTCCACGTGGGCACAATGTGTGCAGCCCATTTCTGATGCCCTGTCTCTCACTCTCTGGCTCACTCATTCACTCAAATGACACGTTCACCCATTCCTTCATGCTCTCCTACTCCCAGCAGATATTTGGAATGGTGAAGTAGTGTAGTGGTTTAAGCGTTTACTTGTTATACTGAAGATCCGGGTTTGATCCCCCCCATGGGTACAATGAGTGAAGCCCATATGTGGTAACCCCTACCAAAATATTGCTGGAATATTGCTAAAAGCAGAGTAAAACTAGACTCAGTCATTGTCCGCCGCATCAGTGAAACTGAATCATGCCTGAGTGACACATGATCAGCGGACAAACAATACTGCTGAATGATCTTCAGGTCTACATGTTGTTAACAATTTCAATTTTTTTTCATTTCAAAAATGCTTGTTTACATGCTATTTTTGTTGACATGCCAGACTGATATGAGGAGCTCAAAAGTTCCTTTGCAGACAGTACTTAATGAACTCTTTCTTGTACATAATGTCATTACATTATATATTATCATATCCCTTTATAGATCGTCACATGCACCAACATACACCTCCGACAAATCAGGTGACTCTTAACTTTATGGAGTGGTATGACACTGATGGGATGAGCATTCATGTTTACCAAGAGTAGCACCACAACCTGCTTAAGTCTTACCTGTATATCCTGGCATACATTCACACCTGAAGCTGTTGACGAGGTTGATACAGGTGGCATTGTTCTGGCAGGGTCTAGCTAACTCACACTCGTCAATGTCTGTCTCACAATGAGTACCTGAGAGGCAACAGATATGATGATTAGATAGGTAATCACACTCACATACATAGTCTGCTGTTCAGAAAGACAATACCATCCGCCAGACCATGGAGAAAGCAAGGTGTTGAACTGAGGCATGTACTTTCACTGATGGTTGCATGTGCTTCTACTGTTGAATATGTGCTTTCACCCTTGCAAGTGCTTTAACTGATGAGTGAGTTTTACTGTTGAATGTGCTTTAACTGATGAGTGAGTTTTACTGTTGAATGTGCTTAAACTGATGAGTGAGTTTTACTGTTGAATGTGCTTTAACTGATGAGTGAGTTTTACTGTTGAATGTGTTTTAACTGATGTGTGAGTTTTACTGCTGCGTGTGCTTTAACTGATGTATGCACTTTTACTACTGCATATGCATTAACTTATGTATGTACTTTCACTGTTGACAGCTTTTACCGATGCATGTGCCTTGACTGACGTATGTGCTTTCACTGTTGCACATGCTTTAAATGATGCAAGTGCTTTTACCAAAGCATGTGCTTTAACCAATGTTTTCACTGATGTCCGATGTACATTTCCTGGTGCAGTGGTTTTACAGATGTAGAAATGTTTTTCTACAACAGTTTAGGTGATGCACATGCACTTCTGTACAGATGTGGCAGGGAAAACACCTCAAGTCTTCCTCACCTGTGTAGCCCTGGGGACATGCACACTGGAACACCCCTGGCACCCCCTCCTGACAGGTTCCACCATGCTGGCAGGGATTAGGGTCACAGGGACTGATGAGCTCCGTACAGGTTAGCCCAGTGAAGTTGGGAGCACACCGACAACGGAAGCCATTACTAGCATCGGTGCATGTGCCCCCATTCTTACAGGGGAGTAAACTGCACTCGTCTATGTTGGTCTCGCAGTTGGCACCTGACACAAAACAAATTGTTCAATCAGAAACAAACATGTTAATATTTCAAAGATTTCATATTTCAAGACTAGGCATTTTACTGATTTAATTCAAAATTTCATATTATTTAACAGCAAATAGATTGTATTGCAACATACTGTAATTCTGGTAGACACATTCCAATATGTATTGTAATATATCAAGGAAAGAAAACTTTCAAAATTTCCTACTTAGACCACAGGACCAGAGAGAGGACAATAATGAGTGGTTCTATCTGTACTTCACTGGTCCAAAATAACATTAATAGATAAGAGATTTACTTAACTATCAATACAAAATTCACCGGCCACCATGATCACTGCAAATTTATCGTTTAGTGGTCCTGATGAATTTCTACTAGGCAGCGACTACAGAACTTGTGTACGTTTCATTCTGTATATATATTGGAAGCTTCAGTGTTTGACATTGATTGCTCATGGAGAGTTGTTTCTACATACTAAAGCCCTTAAAATAAATGTTATGGCTGTGATCACAGAAATGCTGGATTAAAATTTGGTTTCGATGGATTGTATTTTCTTTTTTATATTTTTTTAGATGAAAATTATGCTGATTTGTCAAATAATTACAATGGAAAACTTCAGTGAGAATAAAGGTCCAACCTCAGACAAAAGCCACAGAGATAATCAGAAAACCTCAAATACTTGTATTATACAATATATCGGTTCTTAAAAAACCCACTGAAATACATATTGTTTGAACTGGGCATTGTGATATACAGTAAGTTGTGCAGTCCTATCAGTGAATATAGCCCTAGACTAAGACTTTGAGAAAATCACACATGAAGTGATGATAAGGAATATAAGACCCTGATGGATGAGGATGACTCACCTGTGTATCCAGGGTAACACTGACAGGTGTAGGTATCCCCCTGCTGCACACAGGTCCCCCCAGACCTACATGGTGCGATCTCACACCCGTAGTCCCTTGATTCACACGTAACTCCGGTCAAACCTGGATCAGGAACAATCTTTGCTTTGACAAACTCTGGCGAGTTGAGAAGAAGTCATACGAAAAGATTTATCTCACTCAAGCAACATGGAGACAAAGGTTAGTTACTTGACTGTGATCAAACTCACACCAAACTCACCTCACTACCTCCTTAAACCACAGAGTTGGATTCAAACCACAGACAAGGACTCACACCAAACTCACCGAGAGGACAAAGGCACTGGGGGCTCCCACCCACCACCTCCATACAGGTGGCATTGTTCCGACAAGGACTCAGCTGACACTCCTTGATGTCCACCTGGCAGTTGGGACCCGTCCAATATGGGCTGCACACACAGGTGTATCCACCAATCAGATTGAAGCAGTGACCACCATTCTGACACAGAATTGCTGATTGGTCACATTCATTGATGTCTTGACCACAGTCCTGACCCGTATATGTTAAAGGACACTGACATGTGTAGCCTGTTAGGATGAAAAAGAGAATTAAGAAGTCTGTTCACGATTGCGGTTACTGTGTCAATTCAATCAACGATTACTGCACTTACATAGCACTATGCGTCTACGTGTTTGCCTTAAGTCTGCTGCTCTGATGGTTTAACATCAATATTCCACTCAGACACAGCATACACACCACTGAATTAACCCATCCTTGTTTTATTCCCATAGTGCCTACTGTTAGTCAAGGTAACAACAAGTACCATCTTTAAACATGAGGGATCAAACCAAGGACCCTTAGCTCTCCAGGCTGGCACTCAATCCACTAAGCCAAGGAGGCATTCTATGTAACTTGTAACAAGTGAGTGAATGTCTGTAATTACTCAGCAATATTCCAGCTACATAGCAGCAGTCTGTAACCAATCGAATCTGAACCAGACAATCCAGTGATCAACATCATGAGCATCGATTCACAAAAATGGGATACGATGACCTGTTAACCAAGCCAGCGAACCTGATCACCCTCTTATGACAAGCATCGGTTTGCATGAGGAGGGATTCTAAGCCTGATCTTCATGCATCGTAGCTTGTAACATGTATAGTACAACTGACATATGATTCATCAAATGCAACAAATACATTACCATCATGCAAATAGTTACCATTTTGTTTTGGTGTGCAAGTTCCTCCATTTTGACATGGCGAAGACATGCAGTCATCTGACTGCAGTTCACAGTACGTCCCTGCAAACTCCTTGGAACACCGACATTTGAAGCCTGCATGTCCGTCAGTGTTCTCAACACACGTTCCTCCATTCTGACAGGGGTTAGACCGACAGTCATAAACATCACCCTGGCAACGATTGCCAATAAAACCAGCAGTGCAGGTGCATCTGTAGCCCTCGACAACACTGTTGTCACGGAAACAGGTGCCACCATGGAGACAGGGGTTAGGGAAGCAGGGATCTACATCAGTGTCACAGTTCCTGCCAGTGTATGGGTATGGACACTGGCAGACGTACGTGTTGCCAATGTCTATGCAAGTGCCATGGTTGTTACATGGGTTACTATGGCAATCATCTATATGGACGCTACAGACATCTCCTGTCATTCCTGGGGGACACTCGCAGCTGGAACACCATATTTCAAATATGTCAATTGCATCTAATTATATGTCCACTATGTAATTTTCAGATGAATAGGTTTCATACTTCCTCTGTCACCTGCACTAGGAAATCGAGACTGTTGGGTCTGACTGAGTGAGTGAGTTTGGTTTTATGTCGCTTTGAGCAATATTGCAGTAATATCCACAGCAGGAGACACCAGAAATGGGCTTCACACATTCTACCCATTTACGGAATCGAACCCAGGTCTTCAGTGTGACAAGCAAACACTTTAACCACTACACTACTTCACCGTCCCAAATATCTGCTGGGAGTAGGACAGCATGAAGGAATGGGTGAATGGTTCATTTGAGTGAATGAGTGAGCGAGGGAGTGAGAGACAGGGCAGCAGAAATGGGCTGCACACATCGTACCCATGTGGAAAATCGAACCCCAGTGTTAAACAATGACAAGCCAACATTTTACCCACTAGGCTACCCAACAGCCCATCTTAGTATTGGGAGAAAGGAGATTCATGTCCAACAGATTAACGACTTTGGTGTGGCTGTAAGTATGGGTATTGTCCTGAAAACTAAAGGTTATAATCAAGGATCCTGGCACTAGTAAGGGTCACAATTCTGTGATCAAATTAATGCTTTTTTTCAATTTCCAAACCACCAGCCTCCTTCAATTCTTGTTGGTATATCTAAACCCTAACTTGGCACCGTCGTTAAATGGGCCTCATCCAATACTAGTAAGTAATTCTAACTCTCACTAACAAACTGTTGAGTGCTTGCACATGGCATCAAACTGTTTTCTGCTACATTTATGGTAACTATTCACTAAAACATGAAATGAAAGAATCTTTGTCTTATTGAGTGAGTGGGTGAGAGAGTTTAGCTTTGCACTACTTTTAGCAATATTCAAGCAATATCATGGTGGGCAACACCAGAAATGGGCTTTACACATTGCACCAGCGTGGGGAATCGAATCCTGAGTTCTTAGAATGACAAGTGAATGCTTAAACCCAGTGATGAGACTCACCTGTAGTGATTGACTCGGTCCACACACACCTGGTAGTGCTGGCATGGGTTGGAGACACAGTCGTTGATGTCAACATCACAAGTGATACCAGTGAAGCCAGGCCGACACTTACAACCAAAGGTGTTAATGTCCGGCTCATAACACACCCCTTTATTCAAACAGGGCTGACTTGCACATTCATCGACATCCACCTCACAGTTCTTCCCTTCATAACCTACAACACAAGGGAAGATCGAAATATGTGAATACTTTTAGATATGAGAAACCCTTAAAAATGCACAACAAATTAAACACAACAATCAGAACAAACTACACACAAAAAATTTAGAATAAACTCATTCATCCATTCTGAGTATGACAAAAAAACACGCAAATAAAACTTCCAAGCCTAGGTTAGACTCAATGGGAAGCCAATACAAACACAATTACGGCCTTTTGTTTTCAATTTCATGTTTTGAGGATTAACAAGAAAAAATTCTTGGTCAGTAGGGAGAGGGGGCAAAAAATGAATATGGCGATGTTATTTTCACACTTATCATATTGTTATGAGTTCTGACGATTTATGTGATTTTCTTTGGTAAATCATAAAACATTTTCAGGGAATATTTGAAAGGTATAATTTGCTATATTTTCTTTTGTTTCACTTTGCTTTATCATGTTGGCAGGATATATTGGGAAAAAATATATGCAAAATAATTTTTTCCCCCACTTTCTTAACATTTTGGGTCGGAGGATCATAAACCAAGTAATAAAATCAAAAGAGCCATAGATACTGACTGCCAATATATAAATGCATAAAATGATTCCAATTCAACCAGTGATGACACATCCCAGGCCTAGACTTATGAAGCTCTCTCAGAACTGAGATAGTCATATTTTAATGTATGGCACTTATGACTATCTTAACATTAAGAGAACTTCGAAAATCTTGGCCTAGAAGATACTTACCTTCCACACAGGAACAGTTGTAGAAGTTGATGCCATCATGGCAACTGCCACCATTACGACAAGGATTCGAGGAACACTCATTGATCTCAAGTTCACATCTGTTGCCGTGGTAACCAGGTTTACAAAAACATGTATATCCACCTGAAACAAAAAGAAACAACGAATGTCCAAAATCCACTGAAACTTTGCACACAGATCATGAAGTCCAAAGGTTAATGAGATATGCTCCATAGAGAATTATTTTCAGGGGGAGAAGAGGGTACGCACCCACCCATCCCAACCCCTGGTAAAACTGAATGGCACATTTCGGGAATCGGGAATTAAGCAAACTAATATTTATCAAGAGGACTAATCATATGCAAGTCTGAGAGATTCAAATGTATCTAATTCCTTAAACATTACAGAACTAAAGAATTCACCAATCAATACTTAGGTTTGAGGATGTACTGAGACAATATTCTGAACCTACCAGAAGGCTTCTCAACACATACAGCATTGTCCCCACACGGGTTGCCGAACTGACACTGTCGTATGACAGCCTCACAGTTCTTCCCCATGAAGCCATCCACGCAGTCACAGCGATATCCACCAATCAGATTCACACATGTTCCATTGAAGTGGCATGGATGACCTTGACATTCATTGATGTCGGATTCACATTGGCTTCCAGAGAAACCTGTAAATTGTAATATGTCCAGTCAGAGACCTATTATATCATATGGTCTGTGGTCCTGTCAACATATGCAGAGGTCGTCACTGAAATCTTATACAAATCATTAAGAAATAATGCTAAGATTGATAACTCCAACATACACTGAATAAATACTTCCATGCAGGAATCTAAAATTTAACAATTTGTACTGGTTATTCTCATGACCTTGACCTAAACTGACCTAAACCATGAAGAGAGAAACCTGTTAACAAAATTTGCCCTACCATACTCTTCTGTTCGTTTTCTTGACAAATCATGGAAATTGATCTTGATGCAATGCCCTATTCTTTGTTTGTCAGTTGCTTAATAGAGGGAATAATGTGGCGTTAAACATCAAAGAGACAAACAAACTGGAGACCTGGCCTATGTCTGATATCTACAAATGATTAACTTATGACTTTCTGTTAAAAAAGAGGAAAGATAAACACTGCCTACACTTAAAACGCTACCTACCTTCCCCACAGTCACAGGTGTAAGAACCATAGGTATTGTTGCATCTGCCCATATTGAGGCATGGTGAGTTATCTCCCCTGCACTCATCAACGTCCTCGCTGCAGGTGATACCCTGGAAGTTGTTTGGACACTTGCAGGTGAAGTTGTTGAAGCCGTCGATACACAAGCCGCCATTAGCACATGGCCGTGATTTACACTCGTCTATCTCCTAGAACACCAAGAATTTGGAAAATGGGGACAGGTCACAGTATCTCATATATGGTAAATTAAATTTTCAGCTACACTTAGGTTGTATGTAAATTTTCAAAATCAAAAGTGTACAAGAATTTGGGCAAAGGTCCTTGTGGGAAAAAGTTCTGTGGGCAAAGTTTTTTGTGGATAAAGTTCCTCGAGGACAAAGTTCCTGGATTCCATCAATGAGTAACCCAACTGACATCAGTTACACTTCATCGTTTCAGAATGTTGCAACCATTCTCACACTGACTCAATAGATATGACAGACATTGTAGATATGCCTACAATCTAGGTGCTAGTGTTCTAACCTGCTGACAGTAGCGCCCCTCCCAGCCTGTCCTACAGATGCAAGTGTAGTTGTTCACGCGGTCGTCACAGGTGGCGCCATTCACACACAAATGTGGCACTGGCCCACGACAATCATCAATGTCCACCTCACACTGGCGCCCTAATCAGAAACATACATATCATTAATTATTATGTTACAGGAGAATTTTATGCATTGTACACGTATATACATAACCTTAAAAAAAAACATGACATAAGTAAAATTACACTATCAGATCATTGTTAGAGAATCAAATAAAGAAAAGGTATTTAGTCTCACTAATTTTTTTTTATTCAGTCATCTAGCAAATGCATGCCCATGAGCCTTTTACCTCCAAATGAAAAAATCAGTGTCGTGAATCCTTCTTTTGTTTGAAAAAATATCCCGTATACATAAGTCAAGCAGATATTCATTCTGTCCACATCCATCACTGGTTAATAAGAGATGTTTTGATCAGTAGACCTAAAAATTAAAATACCTTATACCTCATATTTTTGGATAAAAATCTAATTAATTACAGTGTCAAAGGACACAGGAACACTGCATTCAGAAAAGCCTGTAACTATTCTGCTGATGGAACCATGAAAATTACGGAATTTTATACTTCATTTGATGGTTCACCAAAGGATGTGGAGTTATCATCAAATTCTTATCTTGTCTGGTGCAAACTGGCCATTTATCTTGAAGTTCTCGTAAAGTCTTCATAAACCCATCATTCATTATCTTTCAAGCTTGTAAAATGATCAATCCAAAACTATAAAGTAAACTTTAAAAATGTCAAATGTTAAAACAGAACATTTCTTCAAATTCTTTCCAATAATAAAACTAGTTGACATTAATAACGACTTTTTTTCAGTTGAATAAGTGATTTCTTGGAAAATTTTGTTATAAGTACATTGTTTTTTGTAAATCTGTATAATTTGATCTGGTCACCTGATACTAATTACATTTTGTCGTTCTCCTACCTGTAAAGCCCAAAGGACATTGGCAGGTGTATGAGGCTCGTCCATCTACACACGTGCCCCCATTGCGGCAGGGTCCAGATGCACATTCATCAATATCGTGGTCACATGACCTTCCTGTGTATCCAGCAGCACACATGCAGGTATAGCCATTGACCATGTCCACACACGTAGAGCCAAACAAACACAGACCTGGCAGACAGTCGTTGATGTTCACTGAACATGTCATGCCTGTGAAGCCTCTAGCACAGACACAGGAGAAGCTGTTGATGCCATCTTGACAAGTGCCACCGTTCTGACATGGCGCCAACTGACAGTCATCTATGTCAGTCTCACAGTCAGATCCTGAAAATAGTTGTCATTCATGACAAATGTTTTCCAAATATTTAAACATATATGAGCATGGTTGAATGCCACCTTCAGCAGCAAAATATCAACGGAAGACACCAGAAATGGGCTCTATACATTGTGTCCACATGGGGAATCAAACCTGGGTCTACAGCATGATGAACAAACAGGTTAACCATATAGCTAAACCAGGGGTTAGTGAGTGAGTGAGTGAGTGAGTGAGTGAGTGAGTGAGTGAGTGAGTGAGTGAGTGAGTGAGTGAGTGAGTGAGTGAGTGAGTGAGTGAGTTTTTATTCTGCTTTAAGATGAATTGATAGGACAAGATGTTAAACATCCTAAGATTTACTGTACAACATATCATCATCATCAAAAGCTTTATTACGTATGAATGCCACAGGCCGAAATTAGGAGATAAACATCATGTGATGGCCAATTTCCGGGTGTTACTGAGTATCTGAAGCACGAGAATGCATTCGGAACTGATGGCTTCCCGTGCTTCAAATACTCAATAACACCCGGAAATTGGCCAACACACGATGTTTATCGATATTGTAAACAAAAAAGTAAACCAAAGGGGTGTTACTGTCTGCACTCGTTTACATCGAGTATGGGTACAGCAGTGAAGTGTCATCAGCTGGCCGTTTCAACTGGTTCACATGCTAGCATCTGGGGTCACTCATTTGTGGCGTCATTCTAACTTTACGTCACAATATGATTTGAATGACGTCACCACTGTTGATGACACAACAAAACAATTGTTTACATGTCAATACCCAGTGAATAGGCTTTTAGTTTCTCGGAATCTACAGAGACTTTTGGTTTACAATACATATTAACATACATATTCAAAACAAGCAAGGCTTTTCAGCTTTAAGATTAATTCATTCATGTCTAGAGCACAAACATTTGTGTGTCCAATCACTTGTGCCAATCCAGTCATCTGTCTGTTCAATAGTCCAAGCCCATGGAGATACCATTCCATAGATTAAGAAGGATATACATGTAAGACAGATATGGTCAACTCTCTGATGAGCAGACCTTGTTCTATCCTCAGGAAGTACCCAATCCACTGCACTACTCATTACAATTGTCTAAAAATATAACCAAGGTACACCAAATATTGTCTTCATACATTGTATCCATTCTGGAATCAAATTCAGACCCTCAACTTGATGAGTTAATGTTGCAACCATACATTTGTTCTGCTGTCTCTTGAAACAGGAACTAGAATTCTTAAAACAGGAACTTGAATAAATATTGCACACATTCAGTGCAAAAACGGTTAATACATCCTATTTTCATATTGATAGAGGTGGATTTCTTAGTCCTAAAGGGATCTGTCATTCCCACAAGGATCTGTCATATCCACCAAGGATATGTCATTCCAAACCAATGTTCTGTCATTCCCACCAAGGATCTGTCATTCCTACCAAGGATCTGTCATTTCCACAAAGGATCTGTCATTCCAAACCAAGGATCTGTCATTCCAAACCAACATTCTGTCATTCCAACCAAGGATTTCTCATTCCTACCAAAGATCTGTCGTTCCCACCAACGAACTGTCATTCCAACAAGGACCTGTCATTCCTACCAAGAATCTGTCACCGATGTCAGAGATGTGACAGATCTGCCCACTGCCTATAATTCCTACCAAGGGTATCAACCCCACCACATCCACCTACATATGAATGAACTTTATAACTTTCTAAACTATCATGTTTAAAAAACAAGAAGAAACTTCTCTTGAGAAAGCAGTTTCTTTGAACGTTAGCAGTGTTCCTGAACATTGCATGTTTTTCTTTCCAGCAGGAGCTACTTATGAAAAACAGCTAAAAGGAGCTTCTGGATGACAAAAAATTGTGAAGGAGATTTCAAGTTGTATAGTTGTATGTTCATTCCATCAGACAGCACAACTGAACTTTTCTAAGAATATATATATACTATCTTCAGTAGGAAAACTCAAGGTCAGCAGAAACGAATTCCTTGGAGAATACTCCGAGACAGTCCTCAGATGAAGTGCAATCCAGGGAATTTGGTTTACAAATCCTGTTCTCTGAGACAGTCCTTCTTTATCATATCTCCAATGACAGAAGGTCACCTGACACTCAAGTCATGAATCCTGAAGAAACTGAAATGCAGTTTTTGCGTCTAACATTATCAGCTACTTCATTTTTTGTTGAGACACCTGAGCTTGCCAGAGAACTTGTTTTTCCCAAACCGCTGCTGTAATTCATGACTATCAGTATAATCATGTTTCCCTCTACAGTGGAACTTATCTAGACTGGTGTTTTTCAGCTGAAAACATCTTGACATTTTTACATGAATATGTACCGTGTCTATCTTGATGGAAATATTCCACTGAGACACCGGCAGGAATGTGCTTTTTAACGTCTTGGAGATTCAGACTTTCAATTTAAAAACAGCGCATTTTTTGTATGAAACTTCTGCAAAGAAAGTTGGTGAATCTATTTCTTCTATATAGGTTTTAGTGAGTGAGGGAGCGAGTGAGTTTAGTTTTACGCTGCTTTTGGCAATATTCCAGCAATATCATGTCAGCGATTCACATATTGTACCTTTGTGGGGATTCCAACCAGGGTCTTTTGGGTGACGAGCGAAGTCTTCAACAAAGTTCATGAATTCACTTAACACAACACTAACCAAACAGTAGGGTAGGCTACAGGTTTAAGCGTTCGACATCACACGCAAAAAGTGGGTTTGATTCTAAACATGGTTACAGTATGTGAAACCCATTTCTGGTGTCCCCTGCTGGAATACTGAAGCAGTGCTGATTTCTTTGATGTCCAATGTCAATCTGAGATCTTGAAACTGGTGAAAAAAAATACAGTTGACTAACCTAAAGTACACCTTCAACTGATTCTATGAATCCCAGTACTGGGAAAGTGGGGTAGCCCAGTGGTTAAAGCATTCACTCATCATATCAAAGACCTGGGTTTGATTCCCCACATGGGTACAATGTGTTAAGCCCATTTGTGGTGTCCCCAGCTAGAATTGCTTTAATATTGCTAAAAGAAGCATATTACCAGATTCACTTCACTACTCATGAGTACACATAAATACATTGGTTGATGACAAACTAATTCAATGCCAACATTACAATGTGACGTTGTGAGTGTGTAAACCTACTAAAATTTCAAGGATGTATGTTGTCACCATGGGGCATGGTGAAGATTGTGATACGACTCAAAAGTAACCCTGGCCTGACTATTCATTCCCATTTGTGACTCCTGGGAGACTTAATGCATCGATTCCTAAACATTTCAGCCTCTCAAGGGTCTTTTTGCTCTGTCATAATGATCTTCTCATTATCGTGGAAAGGGAATGGAATGATGACCAGCTGCACCATCACTGTCGTCCACTAGGTGGTGTTAGCCTCATAGAGTGGAGAAACACCATCAACTCATGCACAAATTATACAGACAGCTCCAGATAACAAATAATTGGCTTGAACATCTAATGCACTCTCAGCCATGATGACACAAGGGAAGATATAGCACATGTATTACTGTCATATTTCCTGGTGATCCTCAGAAATATGTTACAATCCCTACTAAATGCACCCACGTGATTTAAGCTCCGGAAGCAATATATGTTTTATGTTGCAGTGAGGCCTTCACAGAATCATTCCTGTCGGGTAACTGTAGCAGGAAATCCAAAAGGTCAATTGTTAGTTGTTTAACGCCACACTCAGCAATATTCCAACTATATGTCTGCAGTCTGTAAATAATTGAGTCTGGACCAGACAATCCAGTGATCAACAGCATGAGAAAATCCCAAAGGAATGTCTCAGACATGTACCACGCCAGATATGCCCACAAACACAAGTACGTTGCTGACTAAACTTGAATGACAAACCTAATCGGAGCACTTACAGCTACAAGGATCTTTGACAGACAAAAACATCTAAAGCAGGTTTAAGGTTGTATAGTTGATTGCTCATTTCACCAGCAAATGCTACTTATGAAACACAACCTCTTTCCAACATCCACTTACAGCTATAAAGAGCTTCTGGATGACAAAAAATAGTGTGGAGATCTAAAATTGTATGGTCACATGTTCATTTCACCAGCCAGTACAACTTAATTTTTCTAATACAAACATATGCTATCATCAGCAGGAAAACTCAAGGTCAGCTCACACAAATTCTCGACAGTCCTCTAAGACCGGACACATCACACCACAGAGTTAACCAAGATTCAAACCCATGACCATAAGGTTCTGGTGCATCCGAGGGGGACAACTCTGTAGAGCACAATACCATAATGATGAAACAAACTGGCTGAACTACATTTGTGGTAGTTTCAGATGCCCACATCCTGCTGAACAAGCAAAGAAATAGCAGCAACACTCTTTCCTACCCAGCTGCTACAAAAGCAACTGTCACAAGACATTAATTGGTGTGGACATGTGCCGCCTTCCTAAAGCTGAACAAGCACCAGCCCCAGACTACACCACTGTGCTCTCAGAGACGGCCATGAGTGTCTTGTCCCATCACAGACGAGCTCCTTACTGTCAGACCCTGAACAACCAGACAGTTTCAAGTTTAAATTGCCTTGCCATACTGATTAGAATTTCTAGAAAGGCCCATCCTAGGTCACAAATCTCTATATGAACGCTATGAATCTTCTTCCAGATAAAGGGTGAATCCATGGTTTAAACATGGCATAAGTCAATGTACAGAGCAGCTTCCTCATGTTATTACAAAGGTTGCAGACAAAATGTCCTCAGTAAAGAATTACTTTTGTAGTAAAAACTGATTTACATAACAAGGACTATTTTACTGAACATGCTACATACAACTGTTGTCCTACACAACGTTTCAGTGAGTTTGTGCCAGGGAAATATCTATGAAATTTATTTCTCTCAACTTAGATAGGTTTATCCTGAATAACCAATGAATGTCTCAGGTTGGGATATCATATTTCAGTTATATAATGAACAGTTTATTCATTGATTGTTGTTTAACTCCCCACTCAACAATATTCCCTCAAATCTTCTACAAAAAATAAGAAGACACATGAATACACATACAACAACATCTGAGTGAGTGAGTTTATTTCTATGCCGCACTCAGCAATATTCCAGCTAGATGGAGGAGGTCTGTGAATAATTGAGCCTGGACCAGACAATCCAGTGACCAGGTAGAAATGGGTACAGACCATTTCAATTCACATTTTTATTAATGTTCTTGGACAATGCACCTGAAGGGAAGAGATAAAACCCAAACATTTTAAAGACATATTTAGAGATGCTTCTTTCAAAAAACCTTCCGAAATTTCACTCATATTCACAAGATTTCATGGTCAACATTCATGTCAAGACGACAACACATTATCTGGCCCACACAAAGGGATTAAACTTAATAGGTACTTGTTGGTACACATCATAACAACAATAAATAAACAAAGTAAACCCTTCACCTTCATGATTCAAGCCTCCCATAGGGTTAAAGCACCACATCAACACTCATCGATTATCTTTGCAGTTAAAAGGGTTACACTGCTTTCAGTAATCTAAATTGTGTATCCACGCTACCAATCACACAGACTGACCGCTGAGTGACAGGCCACACCATGTATCCATGCTACCAATCACACAGACTGACCGCTGAGTGACAGGCCACACCATGTCTATTCCAAACTGACCACTCTTTGGCCTGTTCACAATGCCAAAAGGGTTAACCCATGTTTAAAGCTTCACTGCCAGGCTGGAGAGTTGTGATGAACTCATCTTGTGGACATTGATTGAGAGTCTGCCTGCATAGCTCGTGTTGGGTATCTTCGTTAATTGTTTAAACCAAATCAGTTGGGACCTTGCCGGTGACCTCCCTACCATGTTTGGGACTGGTCAATATCAGGTCATTATCCTTGTGGCTGACCTCTCAATGCCAGACTCTCTCAAGCAGAGAGAAACTCTGTAATATGAACAGTGAGTGAGAGAGTGAGTTTAGTTTTACTCCGCTTTTGGCAATATTCCAGCGATATCAAGGCGGGGAACACCAGATGGGCCTCACACATTGTACCCCTGTGGGGAATCGAACTTGGGTCTTCGGCAAGACGAGCAAACGCTTTAACCACAAGGCTACCCCACTGCCCCTAATATGAACAGTGTTTGAAATACAAAGTTGAAGTCACCTACATAAAGTAGGTGAAGTGTTCCAAGGGAGGTCGCGTCAGGTAACCTTTGAGATTGACCAATCAGAACGTGATTCTTCCTCCGATCACTAAATAGTAGTACAAATTTGCATGAGGTCATTTAGTAAATATATCACTCTCTCTGACTTGTTGAAATACGATACACTTGTAAATCAGGAGATAAACATTATCATCATATTAGCAGTTTAATCTTGAAAGTTAAGTCTACATTCAAATTTCTGACTCACAAATTATTTTGTAACTTTTAGGCATACCTAGTCCAAAGGTTGAAAAAATTGTAAACTATTTTGCACAGTGCCCATAACTGCTGTGGTTAGTATGTATTTAAGGTAAGCTACGAATCATTACTTCACTACTGTACAATTACTACAAAGAAACATACACAGATCATAAATTTTGCTCATGCTAGCTCCAGTCAGTGGCTGTATGGCTGGGAGAGGGTTAACAGAAAGGCTGGCCATTAGTGGAGATGTATCTGGGACTCCAATACTTTCCTGGCAAATGTTTGCTGACTAAAGGGATAAAGTGTCACAACTCGTTAGTGGTATTTCAGTTATCATTGAGAACCATTTGGAAATGACATATGTTATCATATGAAATGGGCATGTACTATGATGTGTGAGTGAATATGTTCAAGCAGTTAGATGGTGAGTGTGTTGGGTGATGTGATGGGTGAGTTTGTAGGTGACTGTTGGGTGAGAATATAGGTGAGTGTTGAGCAAGTTTGTAGGTGTATGTTGGGTGAGTTTGTAGGTGAGTGTTGTGTGAGTTTGTAGGTGAGTGTTGGGTGTGTTTGTAGGTTAGAGTTGGGTGAGTTTGTAGGAGAGAGTGCTGGGTGAGGTAGGTGATGTAGACTTGTAGACTTGATAAAGATCTTTACTCTCCATAAGGTGGAACATAACCAGTGTCTATATCGTATGGTCACATGTGCACATATCACTTTTGCCTAGAAGCCATAGACTTCATTGACGTGGGCTGTCACATTTGCCTACCGTACAAATGTACATGAGTAAAATGGATAATAAAGATTTTATTACACTCGAGAAAGCGTGTCATACGACTCCTACGAAACTCATGCAAATTTACAAAATTTCATACTCATTTCATTGAAGTCAAATAAAAACACTTGCTTTATAGTAATCGCTATATAATTCCCAGGAACACAGTAGAGTTTTAGTGTGATGTGGTTGCTATATTATCTACCCTTACACTTAATCATGAAGATTCAAGTTAAAATTAGTCATCAACAACCCATGCTTGTTGTAAGCGGCCAGCAATGGTCAGAATGAGAGACTGAATGAACTTGGATGACAAGTGTCACGGTATCCAAATTGCATAGGCCGATGCTAATGTTGTCAATCACTGGATGTTCTGGTTTAGACTCGAATATAGACCTCTGAGATATTGATAAAATATTGCTGAGTGCATAATTAAACAACAAACATACAAACAAACCCTTAAACTAGTTTAAGCTTTGTGAAACATATCAAATAGGCCACAGTTTCTAATCGACTAAGAAAAGCAGAAATACGCAAAATTTCCAATCGATGAAGAAAAACTGAAAGCCGGGCTTGAAGATGGTGACAGATTAGCATCATTACACCAACAGCTGATACTGCACCATCTACTCAGGAGGACTTCTTCCCAACCCACCTACTTGTAATATGAAGCTGATGATATTATATAGACACAAGTATTCTACAAGAGAAGTGAAGATATAGATATCACCCTTAGGTCACAGCAGGACAAGACAAGTGAAGCCTTGGGCATTATTTGTAAGCAAGAGGAAGCAAGAATGCTTGCATCATTAGCTGTATTATTGTCAAACCATCCACCCATAGGGAGATGTATTATAATGGACGTAAATCCAGAGCTCCTCATGCTACTTTTACATGCACAGATGCCTCTTTTCCTATTGCAAAATCCATTTTTTTTCTTGACATTTGTCATCAGAACAATTATATACTGGGCCTGGATTTTCAAAGCTCTCTTAGTGCTATGACGGTTGTAAGTTAACGTTAGTGTATGGCATTGACAACTATCTTAGCGCCAAGAGAGGTCCAGGACATCATGTACATGTTTAGAATTACCACATAAATATCCTTTATTTGGAAGAACAATGGCAATACTGAAATACTGCAGAAAATGTTAAGTGCTCACATATAAAAAAATTCACTCACTCACTCAATGCTAAGTAAAGTAAATAGATCTGAACTAACTGTAAATGAACCAACTGTAAATGAACCAACTGTAAATGAAGTAACTGTGACTAGCATCCATCAAATGAACCTAACAGACTTGACAGTCCCTTCCAATATCATCCCTTTGATTGGATGTAATATTTAGGCTCTGCTGATGTATGAAACTTAGTAAGAAATGAGAAAATTATTGGATGAAGTCTCCCAGGGGAACAGAGAGTCTGGTGAACCAATCATTTAGTTGTGCATACTCTAACAGGGATGGAAATAATTTTTGAATTGCTAATGTACCCCGGTACAGTGGCACTTGTAAAATCACTTGCCCTGATAATTTTTCCACTATACTAGCAGATTTTCTTGTTGATTATTTAATAAACAACATAATTAACAATGGAACGTCCACTGGACACCAGTGCAGCATGATATACAAATTAGCTTGCCCGACAGAAAACAAAATAGCCTGTGACGTCGGGCAATGGGTTATTTCTGTCCCTGCTCTAAGTGTATGTTAAACTACAGGAGTTGTGACGGTCATAGCATTATGATAGTTTTGTGAAATGAAGTCCTGCCATGGACAGAGGACAGACTTGAAGCATTACTGTGGTCAATACCAAGGTCATCAGAGGTCAGCATGGCCCCGAGCGCACAGTAATAGGCTATTTCATTCACAGGGTCGTCACCTCCCTGTGTTTCTTCCTGGCCATTAAGTGATGCAGCCCCTGGACAGGCTAGACAGACTTGACTGTCTAGACAAGCATTCTCCCGTATAGCCACTGGACTGGTCAGACAATCAGTCTCCTACCCTCACTCACTCACAAAGCAGGTCACAAGGCTTATCATCTATTCTAATTTGTTGTCAGGGAAATGCATCCCGAAAACATAACTAATATCCCATAATGCAACAGTAACCTTCACCTATGTCTGGACACTCATGCCTCCCCCATATCATTCCTTCTCTTCGCGAGTGAGTTTAGTTTTATGTCACACTCAGCAATATTCCAGCTATATGACAGCGGTGTGTAAATAATCAAGTCTGGATCAGAGAATCCAGTGATCAGCAGCATGAGCATCAATCTGCGCAATTAGCAAACATAGCGAGCCTCAGACTACCCAATCCCATTAGTCGACTCTTACAACAAGCATGTGTAACTGTAGGCCAACATCCTAACCTGTACCTTCATCGGTAATTCTGTTAGTGTCTCCGTGAGTGTGAGTTAACACTGCTTTGAAGAGTCTCCAGTTGCAATATTTCAGTTAAATGCCAGAGTGATGCCTTGGTCTTAAGACATTCAATACTTCAGTGAAATCCACAGAGGGTGAACGGCATTCAAAACCTTGATCATTGGCTATTGGCATGCCCAAGGGATACAACCTGCATGTGAAATGCGGTGTCTTTGAGTGCACATTTACCCTATTTCTGGTTCAAGTGAGGAGGAATGGGGCTTAATGTCACACTTAAGAACATTTCACTCATATGACAAAATGCATGTGTATGTATGTTCGTACAAGCTGCTTGTACAAGCCCAGATCTAAGCCAGTGTTATAGCACTAGCTCACTGAGCTATCATGCCACAGCTAAGCATGAAACACATTATACTGACTCCAAGTCGACCCGTCATTGTTGTACCCATTGATGCCGAGTGCCAGGCAGTTCCATATTTTAACATCTTTTTATATGACTCAGTCGGAGATCAAACTTGAGACTTTCTGCTCTCTTGGCAGACGCTCTAATCATTACACCATAAAGGTGGTATTTTTGGTCCAAGAAGTCTTTTCTCTCTTCCTCCACCACTACCACCATCTAAGGTGCCTTAAACAGCTGAGCACCTGTGTTTCCCTTCAGAGTATTACACAGCATTACTGTGCACAAAAACTTACCTGTATATCCAGCAACACAGGTACATCGGTAAAATCCAATCTGATCCACACAGGTCGCATTGTTCCGACAAGGTGTGGAATCACACTCGTTAACCTCCACATCACACCTTTTACCTGTCCAGGCAGGGGGGCATGTGCAGGTATAGTTATTGACAGAATCTACACAGGTACCACCATTCACACATGGTGTCCCCTCACACTCGTCAATATCCTCAGCGCAGGTAAGACCTGTATACCTGTTGAGAAGAAGGCAGAGTATTAACATGAATTAAAACATTTCATTTTAGAGATATATGCATGATTTCAAAAGATATACTTCTTTCAATTAGAACGTCATTAGGTACAATAACCAACTGCCAATCCTGCATGTAGATCCAGCTTAACATTATACATTTTCACAAGTGCATGCGTTATTGAGTGTTATTGTATTTTAAACACCGGCATTAAGTGAGGTTTCAAATGTTTATGCACAAAATACTCAATGATACACTCAAACAAAGAACCCACTGATCAACACTGAAATATGAAAAGTTATCTGAAATTTTCTGTGGATCTGTTTCAGTTAATATGCTCTTCAAACAGTTACATGAATATGTTGTCATGTTTGCTGTGAATAAGAAATTGTTTGTCAGCAATGTATATTACCAGTTTTATATGATAAATTTGCATGTTTGTAGAAGACACAGGTTTTGTCAGATACATGCATGTATTTTAATAAATAATTTTATTGCCATTCAGTCTTGAACTACAGACCATGTAACATTTAATGCATTGTCCCCAGATTTAAAAAAGTTTAAAAATCACTTTGAAAAAAGAAAATATTGTTTGACAGCACTCAATTCATATCTGATGGTTCTGCTATTGATTTTCTCCTATCACCTCAAAGTCAGATAATGTGTGGTCGACCTGCCATTGGAACCTAACAATGGAATGACATTTAAACTTTTCTACGCCTCATCAATTTTTCCAGCTTTTTCTCCTATTATTTGTACTCTAAAACCATGAATAATGCAATCAATTCATCATTGACATTTTTAAATGTTTCAGCCAATCAAAAAGTCCACTTCCTTGAATAAAACAACATTCAACTGAGCCCCTATAGATCCTGCCATGAAGACAATGGAGATTCCATGAAGCACAGAATCTGATGAAACTCCTCCTTATTGCAAATCAGAACAAGCCTAAATCACCCAGCCTTGAAGAACAGGATCAAAGCTTTATAATAACAACTAACAAATGAATAATTATGCCTTTTATCCTCATACAACAATTTCGGATATTCAAAATTTAGTCTCTGTATTCTTTCCAGTTGACCACTGCAGTTCAATAGTCAATGAAAATTCTATGTGTACAATGCATTTCTTTAACTTCCAAGCAAAAATAAATCTTTGAGAGAAAAATAAAAGAAACTTCAGGATTCCCAATGTAATATAATGTGACAGGTCCTTTACCATATTTATAAGAACTGTCAGAATCTATTTATAGCCAATACCTGTGTTGGAGTGATCGTTTTCCATCCAGTGTGTGCAAAAGGTAAAAACTGAGTTTGTGTCAAGAAAGGCTTGAGACTGTAGTCCGAAAAGTTGCTCTTAGAGTCATTCAGGAGAGTTTAGCATTATCATATGAAATATTAAATTGTTTTTAAGTCATGGTTTTTAAATACTTCAGTCTGTGTACTATTAACTGCTGAGTTTACTGAACCTACAAGAATTTTCAAAGACTAGTGCTCCAGACAAGCAGGTAAAATTGACTGCAATTGTCTTTGCACATCCACTAGGATTCTGATACAATAAAACAGGACAGGAATAACTTCAGTTGCCTGGATCTACTTATAATCCATACCTGTGTTGGGAGTGCCAGATTTCTCACAATGTCTGTGCCAAAACATTTGAGACTAGCCCAAACATGCCTTTTCTCATTATTTAAGCTATTTCAGAATTTCAAATGTGCTTTTTTAGTTGATATTTAAACCCTACCAAATTTTATTGACTTGGCCTTCAGACAAGTGGTAAAGTTGCAGACTGAAATTTGTATTCAACATCGAGGATTCCGATACAACTGAATAAGAAGACTATAAAAAATATGAACTTCAATCCGACACCTATAAAAAAACAGACAAAATTTTGAAGTATATTTATCCCTTGTTTGTCATTTGATGACAATGAATCAAGACATCCTCCATGTTTCATTCTAACCTCATTACAACCCTGTCTCTTTGTGTGAGATCTCTGTGTGTTGGTGGCCCAAGGTCAACAATATAAAAAATCTACATCCTGAAACAGACTAATTGAATTAGAACCCAAACAAAGAAAATCAATAACATGAAGGACTTTCTACAAATTATTCACGTTGAAATAAATTATTGATTTTTTTCTTAAAAAATCCCCAAAACTTTCAAGTGGCACAAATCAGATTATAGGGGTGAACAGTTGCTGGGTCTCCCAGAGCAGTGATTGAATTAGTCCATCTGCGACTGATGAAGAGCTTTTATGACTGGGAGACTATGGTATGCCAAGTAAGCTTATTCGTGCTACTGTTTGCTCATGATAGGGGGATGAAATCTTGGAGTGGCATTTTAAGCTAAAAAAACCCATCAGGTCATGAATCATTTAGGAAAACTCTTCTCTATATTTAATCATATATATATTTATATAGATTCTTTTTCACCCAGTGAACGGGAGTGAGTTCAGTGTTGTGCCTTCTGCAATATTCCAGCAAGATCAAGGCAGGGGACACAGAAATGGGCATCCAACATTGTACCCAAGTGGGGAATCGAACCCAGGTCTTCAGTGTAGAGAGCAAACACGTTAACCACTAAGCTATTCTACTGCTTCCTAAGGATTCAGTTGTTATCCAAAACTGTTTCACAGTGTTTATGTACAGAAATTAAACAAATAATCATGATAGAGGTGGGTGAGAACCAGTAGGATCACAAAAAATACAGCCTTTTCAGGCTGTCATAATAACACCTGTTAAACAGCCAATTGTCTAGCACTATGCTCATGCTGTTGATCACTGGTCCATGCTTGATTATTTACAGATTGGAATACTGCTGAGCGTGACCTTAAACAACTAACACCAATACCACAAAACTTGTTACTCACATTTTTTATGAGGGTCATGAAAAAAGTACACAAGGAGATCAGATGACTCATATGACAACAAATATAACAGGGTAATTATTTTCTATAAATGACGGTAATTTCAAGGAAATCTTCTGACTCCCGCCTCTGTCACAGACTGGCTCTTAAAGAAACATGTTTGCATTTGTGAACTTATCAACCAAGATAATACTAAGTGTATAGAACAGGTCACTTACATACTACTCAAAAGAAATGAAACACCTTTGATATTACTACAGAGAATCTGATGAGGATTTGCACCCCTGTAGTTTGTAAGCTTGCAAAAATCGGAACCCTCTACAGCAGGGTTCAACAACACATCTCTGAATGACGCTCTCTTGTAAATAGCTGGTTTTGTCTAGTCAAAATCTTTTCTGGTAATGTACATATTTAATGAACACTGGTTCAAATCACCACATTTGTTTATTTTTGTTTTTACAAATTTGCACAGTGCCATCTATTGTAATAAGTATTACAAAGACTGTCATTAAGCTAACTTAAATATAAAAAGACTAGAAGAGTCATTCCCTAAACCTGGTGACAACAAAATAACCATTTTTGTCATCCAATAGTTGGGTCAAGCTGACATAAAAGTATTGCTGGAAATAGAGAAACACTGTTTTAAGGCTATTACTCTGTGTACCTAAAATTTCCACAACTGAAAACATCAAATTAACCCACTTCAGCCTAACAGGGCTGCATGTAACAGGATATACACAAAAACATGGTTACTTATAAAATTAGGCAAAACTTATAAAAACATGAATAGATGCTGAATAACAATAGATCAGACTAAAGATGGCAATTAGGCCACTTGACCAGACCATCGACTTACCTGGCATGCCTGTGCTGCCTACAGGCACTGGGGGTCATCTCAAAAATATTTTATGCTCTTTCTTGTGTGTTGGATATGTCATCTATAGATTAACATCTAACGTGTCTTTCGTTTATAATGTTATATTTTATCTTAGCTGATACCTCTATCCGTCTGATATACACCTGTCCTAGTTTTGCTTTTGAGATGACCCCTCCTACCTGTTTTCAGTGAGAGTGAGACACCATGGTGGTTTCACCCTTAATTGTTTCAGTATCAAAATTAAGATTTTTCACGTCAGCTATTTGTTTATAATGGAGCTAAGTCTAATTTCAAAATGGACACTTAAAAAGTGTAATTTGTAACACAATATCATCGCCAACTAATTTGCATAAAGCCATGGTCTGTTATAAAAAGTCACTTTGGACTTCTACAAAAACACATTCCAACTCCTGCACTAATCTCTCCTGAGTAAAGTCCTCCTTTTACGTTTCCTATCTCCATACCACAGAGACTGTTTGGCCAAACTTAGTTTCACACTGTCACATATGAACTACATAAATTGTAGATATAAATGGGATGTTTTTTTGTCTACTTCCAGCAGTACATTAGGTCAGATATAGTTGATATCAAGTTCAATGTTCTTGTAGCAAAATGTTTTATGTCAAATCCTGTTACTGCCTACGATCTTAAAAATTAACTCTTCATTCGGAAATTCAACTTGACAAATTTTACTGGGAACACAATTGTTCTGATCAAAGGGTATCATCATACGCACATACGGTTCTGATCCAGACTGGTCTCCAGCTGGGACAGATGCTACTTGCTACACAACTGTCTGCATCATTACATTTGAGACATTAAATGAAAGCAATGAAATTGACAGTGTTTCATTTCAAAATAACATTTTTGAAGATCAAAGTTTCATGGGTTTCCCAAAGGAACATTTTTAGCAGGAAAAAACAAGTCTATTAGATGTTAGTTGATATCATGACACTGACGCCAGCATGGACCTCAGACCACCTACCCTGCAGCACAAGCACATTGATACTGGTTGATGAGGTTGATGCACGTTGCACCATTAGCACAGGGCAATGTTGCACATTCATCAATGTCTGTACTACAGTTCTTCCCCGTCCATCCACCTGCGCATGTGCAGGTGTAGTCGTTGAACGCATCCGTACAGGTGGCACCATTTTGGCAGAAACCGTACAGACATTCGTTGATCTCACTCTCACATACAGCTCCTGTGTACCCGCTTGGACATTGGCAGTGGAAGGCGTTGACTTCGTCCAAGCACGTGCCACCATTTTGACAGGAGCCAGACTTACAGTCATCTATGTTATTCTGGCAGTTTGACCCTGGAACAAAACAAACACAACTGAGAGCAGGTTGTAAGTAGCTGTAATATGAGTGCTTACTGCAGTTGGAGGTGCTTCAACCACCAAATCATCTTACTTCCTTCTCACTAAATTCACTCATTAAATATTCACTCATGATCCTGAATCTATAACAGAAAACAATATTCACTCATGAACCCAGAATCTGTAACCAAAAACATTCACTTGAGATCCCAGAATCTATAATAGTAAAACAATGTGACATATGTTATACTTGGGATTATGCTTTCTTAGTAAAGTACAAATTCTAGTACTATTTTTGCGTAGAGTCCCATACGGGATTCGAACCCACACCCTCAGAGTCAGGTGCCTTATCACCAACACACAAAGTCAGCCACCTAATCCACTCAGCCATCGCAACTTCTGACTTTGTGTGCTGGCGATTACGTTCCTGACTCTGAGGGTGTGGGTTATGTTCAACAGTGGCCCAGGAGACACATTTTACTGTCACAAAAACATTGTCACATTATCCTGTATTATTTGATAAAAAATATTCTTAAAGAATTTCTAATGCTCTTTGAGACTGCTTATTAAATATCCTTTCAGTAAAATAGTGAACAGAGGACTTAAGACTTCAACACAAAGGCTCCAACCCTGTGAACCATTACACGGAATCACCGACAAATTAAGCCCCTGAAATATCAACATTCAAAGAACAACAGGGTGCCATTCTCAGAGTGGGATCATCAGAGTTCTGCAAATGGCAATTTGTGTCGGACCACCATTCCTGAAAGCCCACCCATGATGAAATACAGAGAGAGGGAAAGATTCAACTTGGCGTACATTTCCGAACAATGCATGATTGATGTGGAACGAAACCAGTATAAAGAGACCTTGTGTGAAATACGAATCTCCGAGGACAGCACTTGCCGATTCTTAGCTACATGTCATTTGTCATTATTTTTTAACAGTGCTTCGTCATCACATAAGGACTTTTGTAACTTCCAATAAATTTAGAGAGAAAAAATTCCGTCATTATGGTCCAGAATAATCGTACTCTGAGTATGCAGAGACAAAGAAACATGCTTGCTTGCTCAGATTACAGCATGAATTTTATGTTGGGAAAGTGACCCATATAAATGACACAACCTCATATTTCATGTAACATGAAAATTAAAGAATTGGATGGGATGATATAATTTATGTGAAAATAATTAAATAGACGCAGGATGATGGATCACTCAATGGGAAATGTAGGCTGAATTGTTTTAATTTCGAATCAGAAATTAAATTATTACGCCTATGATTTCCAATTCAGTTCCTGATCATGTACAAAGAATTATTAAAAAACTATTGTTTTTGGTATAAAACTTTCGCTTAGATCATTTTTGACATAAGTGTTATTAGAGCCTCGGACATTATCATTATTTTTCTTAAATAATTAACAATAAAAAAACACAATAATTACAATTAGACATAGATTTTAATGGCTTTCCAGATTAATCAGTTTCCTAATATTCTATACAACAAACCACCTGGAATGATTAGGATATAGGATATAGGATATGGGATATAGGATATAGGATATAGGATATAGGATATAGGATATAGGATATAGGATATTATCTAGTCTCATGTAAGAATATCGAGTCCACTCGAGACACTCTGATAAAAAACCATGTACATCCATCATGATCCGCGAGCGGGAGTATAAAAGTCATGTAATCCCACTACGAAAGTTATATCACCCCGCTACGCATCGACAAGCCTTTAGTAATGTGCGATGCATTGAGGTCAAATGATCAGCTGGTGTCAACATGGCAGCAATGAAATGTGTTGTGTTGCGTGTTGTTTTGCTTTGATTTAGTGAAAACAATCAGCTTGATAAATGCGTTATCACATCGTGTCGAGGGAAATACAGGGTTTTATCAGTCCCGAGTAAGGTTGTATTGATGTGATAACGTATATAGGATATAAGATATAAGATATAAGATATAAGATATAAGATATAAGATATAAGATATAAGATATAGGATATAGGATACAGGATATTTGACATAGGATATAGGATATTTATAGCGCACATATTCATGCACTAGTGCATGCTAAAGGCACTTGTATTTTTCCCTCGACCACTGGATGTCAATCTCAACAGCACACTGTATTTCGATCTCAACTCCCTGGGGAGTATACAACTCTTGCTGCCACTAGGCGCTCCAAGTTTATCGTGTCTCTCTCATCCTAACGAGGTACCCAGTTGACAGCTGGGTGGACTGGGACACATAGTCACAGCACTTTGTCCAAGTTTACTGCACGTTGCTGTACCCGCAACTAGGTGTATGCACGTGTTCATGTTGCCACCATCTGGTCATATACCAACGGATTCGTGGGTTCTTTTAAGTGCACAGGGTTGTGTACTGTACACTAGGGGTTGTGACAACACTGAGAGAGTCTGCACACAAAGTTGACTCCAAGTTTTTTACACCCAGTCACAGGTGGGCTCAATCCCTCAACCTCACTGGATCACTAGCCTGGCACCTTAGCCCGCTTGCCCACCATTCCCCGCTTACAGACCAGGATAGCGAGATGGTTGATACATACTGTGGAAAAAGAAGCATCTTATCACAGGTGTTATTTCCATTTTAGCTGCTGTGACTGCTACCAAATCTTACGAAGTGTTTGCTATCATAAGAAAATGTATGTATTTTGAATGTGTTTTTCAAAAAAATTTGAAATTGATTATTTTCACCCAAATCAAAACCAACAGAACACACATAATTTCTTCAAAGGATAAGAAAAGGGTATCCAAAACATGACCTTTAGGTCAATAACAATGATCACAGGAACCGGTGTTTTGTGTTGAGGTATTTTGTGATTCAATACAAGGAGGAGGGTTCATTTCATTGGTGATTATATGTATTATAATCACTGAGAATACATCACACAAGCACATGTTTGAAATATGAAATAATCAGCAAATCGTGTTAAAAAAAGTACTGAATGTGAGTGAGTGAGTGAGTGAGTGAGTGTGTGAGTGAGTGAATGAGAGAGATATTTACAACCGCCATGTAGCTGGAATGTTCTAAACAACAGACAAACCAGCCAACCACCCAACTTCAGCAGCAGGTACCAGCATTGGGAATTAAACTCTTCCCTCAACAGTATAAGCATACACTTCGCACACTGGGACACCACCTGCTGCCTCTATTCACACACTTAACTCTACCCTTGTATACCTTGTTTGCAATATCCAATGATCAACAGCATGAGCATCAATCTACACAACTGGGATAAGAGGAACTGTGTCAACTAAGTCAACAAGCCTGACCACCTGATACCATTAGTCACCTCTTTTGACAAGCATGGGTTGGTGAAGAATCTAGCCTGGATCTTCATGGGTAGAGATGGGTTCAGACCATTTCAATTCACTCTTTCATAAATGTTGTTGGACAATGCACCTAACACGGATCTTCACAAGGGAGATAAACAGGGGTTGCTGAAGACCATTTCCAACCCAGACCTTTAATCAGTTCATGGCAGCAAGAGTGCAGCTGAGTTCAGATGAGAAGTGACAACATTCCTGTTTCAGCATGGTTTGTAAGGCACTTCTGCAGTGTACTGTGAGCATGAACATGATGTCCAAAAGCATGACAGGATGAAATCTTTTAAATGCATACAAGAGTGTCTCAAAACCAAATCAGATCCCTGTAAAATCTTCAATCTCAACACAATCCACCCACAATGCATGAATGCCATGTTCTGTTCTGATCCTTCATTTAACAAAGTCCTCCCACTGTCTACAGAACACTGTGTATGTCAGTTTATGAGAACAACATGCTCCAACATTACTATCTGGGGCTGCTTTCTGGTAATGAAAATTAAAATTATGACAAAAAGAATATTATATTATATTATATTTGTCAAAACATGATTATTTGAAAAGGTAGTGAAAATTATTTCATTTTGTTACGCTTGAAATAAAGTGTATGTCAGTTTTACTTGTTCTCACAGAAATATGTCCATAGCTCAGAAACTATCCATATGGGATTTCATTCAGTTTCAAAATGTCCTTTATCTTATTATCTCACATCCTTCCAAACAAAGTGTCCCAATGCACCTGTCTTGGAGACTGACTTGTAACACGAAATTTCTTCTTATAATGGGGGTGCTGGGTTAGCCTAGTAGTGTAAGTGTTCTCTCATCACACTGAACATCTGGGCTTAGATCTTCTGAGCTCTCTTAGCACTAAGATAAGTGTTGTAAGTGCCATACATAAACAAAAACTTACGACAATCTAAGCTCTAAGAGAGCTTTGAAAATCTAAGCCCCGGGTTCGATTCCCCACATGGGTACAATACAAGAAGCCCATTTCTGTGTCCCTTGCAGTGATATTGCTGGAGTATTGCTAAAAGTGACGTAAAATTATATTCACTCATTCTACTTTTAATTGAAAACATTTCAGCTAATCTTGTGTCCATGGCAAATATTTCTTGTAAATGTTTGTTGATGAAGACTTTGATCATACAAAATGTTATTTTGAATCCATATCAACCGATTTAGAACAGATGTAGTTTTCTGTCCTAATGTGCCACCGTCTTCCAACATTGAAACAAACAAAATACCACGGGTGATAAAATCATTAGAAATACAAACAAGTTGTGAAATTGCCCCTCCTAAATCTGTGGAATTAGCGCCATGATGATGCCAATTCCAGGAGCCAATAGAATCCCACATGGTGCTCCAACAATACTAGCAGCCGTATGACTAACTGGGATGAGTGTGTTTAGTCACCTCATGGTCAGATTAAATATTTGACTCCATTGTCGTCTCAACCGTGTGAGATCATATTTAATTGCTGAGTCGCAACACAGACTGGAATACTGGCTGAGGGAGGACATCTTATTTGTCTGGCTGTTCATTAGCAAAACGTTAACTTAATGTTCAGGAATTTTTCATGCATGTGGCGGTAACTTCTTTGAGTAGCGTTTAGAAGTTAGTGTGATGAGTTCTATGGATACATGACCTCTATAACAATATATCAGACATTTTAGTGTTGATGTTAACACAGATATATATATGCTGCAGAATGGAAGAATCTTCCTGAGCATCTCGCTCCTTGTTCAGGAGCCAAACCAAGACATACCTCTACAAATTAGCTTTCCAACAGTGACTCCCATTAATCTCTCTTCTCTGACGCTCTTCTACACAGCGACTCCGGAACTCTTTTGTGTGTGTTTTGAGCATGTTACTCACATGGATATATGGGATAAATAAACAATCCAAAATTACTATTATTTTACTTGGTTTTTTTTCTTAAAACCAAGGAGTACTATTCCTGCCATATTTTGGAAGCCCGTAAATAAACAGATCATGTTTAAACAGACATTATCTAGCCTCATGTAAGAATGTTGAGTTTTGATTGGTCCACGTGACTCTGATAAAATACCATGTACATCCATCATGATCCGCGAGCGGGAGTATAAAAGTCGTGTACTCCCGCCACGAAAGTCATATCACGCCTCGGTGATGACGCGAAGTGAGAAAAGCGTGCATCGACAGGCCTTTAGTACCATGCTGTGCATTGAGGTCAAACGATCAGGTGATGTCAACATGCAGCAAGTCGATTCGATGCGTGTTGTTTTGTTTTGATTTAGAAAAAAACATTCAGCCAGATAAATGTGTTATCACATCGTGTCGAGGGAAATACAGGGTTTTATCAGTCCCGAGTAAGGATGTATACAGTCTCTCGTAAGGTTGTATACAACCTTATACAGCTGATAAAACCCTGTATTTCCCTCGACACGATGTGATAACTTATATTGTAAGGGTTTGATGTTCTCTCTTCACTGAGTAAGTTTCAATCTATATGTCAACAGTCTATTGAGCTTGGACCAGACAATCCAGTGATCGACAGAATGAGCATTCTTTTAGTGATCCCTTTGGTTGTGAAAAGTGTGGGTTGCTGAAGACTAATTAAAAGATCTAAAACCATTATCAAGCATCAGCACAGAACAAAAATGTCCTGGCTTTTCAGTGTTAGTTTGCACTTTTCTCAAAATTTCTTCTTTCATAGTTTTTACATTGGAAGAGCATGAATGGTTGGCGGTTTGATCCCCAGTCACATCATACTGATAAGACTTTAAAAGGTGGTATTTCAGTGAATTTAGTTTTACGCCACACTCAGCAATCATATGGTTGCAGTCTGTAAATAATCGAGTCTGGGCCAGTCAATCCAGTGATCAACAGCATGAGCATCAATCTATGGAACTGGGATATGATGACATGTGTCAACCCAGTCAGACCAGACCAAAGGGTGGTACTTATTGTATCCTTGCCTGGCAAACAAAAGGACAGGTCAGTCCTGAGTCAGTAAGATGTATCAAAGTCAGTTGTCCATCTTAAACTGTAGCAGAAAATAATGATAAAATGTCATACTATGTTCACGACATGAGTGCCTAAATGTTGGTATTTCCATAGCAACAGTGAGGTATATGCCCATATTTAGGCACCAGCATCAAAAACATAGTACAATATATGCATGAATACCCAATGTCAATTTGAGGAAAATATCCAAATCATGTTCAAACATAGACTGACTCCCGTCATTGCTGCATGTAGAACGGATCGTCATGTAAGAAATGGGACATCATGGCTTGCTTATAATGTCACGTCACCATGACAGTGATATTTTGTCCAGGGCATCATATGAAATATACGAACCCTGATATTTTCACCCTTGTATGTAATAATATTTAATATACAATCTTGAAATTATTTTAATGCAGCCTTTAACCTTCCAAATTATGAAAATATGGCTGCAGATATATAACATCACATCCACAAAATCATGCCATTCTCCAAAAACTGTTGCTGTAGGTGCAGCATTCCTGAGCGCCATCACATCCCGAATGTCACAGCTGTTGGAGAACATGTACAAAGAGAGTGTGGAGAGAGCTGCTGCCATCTTATGTGCATACAATATTGATGGAAATTAGTTTTCTGATTTAGGACTATATATATATCACTCATTGTCTTGATAGTGTAGCACCTGGCGCACACCATGATTCTTGACAAAGGAATATGATAGCATACATAATATTCTGTCAGTACTGTATTCTGGGCATCTAGTTCACAGCAGTGTTCTATACTATGAAATG
The DNA here is from genome assembly GCF_037392515.1 of Haliotis asinina. Classification (NCBI taxonomy): domain Eukaryota; kingdom Metazoa; phylum Mollusca; class Gastropoda; order Lepetellida; family Haliotidae; genus Haliotis; species Haliotis asinina. The sequence goes on along the minus strand of NC_090281.1, from coordinate 25,406,349 downwards.
TAATGGTAAATTTGTAAATTTCCAAGGACATCGGTTTTGTAGAGTGAGTGAGTGAGTGAGTGAGTGAGTGAGTGAGTGAGTGAGTGAGTGAGTGAGTGAGTGAGTGAGTGAGTGAGTGAGTGAGTGAGTGAGTGAGTGAGTGAGTGAGTGAGTGAGTGAGTGAGTGAGTGAGTGAGTGAGTGAGTGAGTGAGTGAGTGAGTGAGTGAGTGAGTGAGTGAGTGAGTGAGTGAGTGAGTGAGTGAGTGAGTGAGTGAGTGAGTGAGTGAGTGAGTGAGTGAGTGAGTGAGTGAGTGAGTGAGTGAGTGAGTGAGTGAGTGAGTGCATGTGTCCCCGAGTAAGTGAAAGTCACTTTGGCAATATATCAGCCATATCCTGACTCACACGTGTAGAACATTTCCTTAAAATTGAAAACAGTATCTACATGTTTTTGAGGAGATGACTTTGTCAGCAATGGATGAAGAATATATTTGCTTTGATATAACTCTCTCATTGATATTTTGAAAACAGTTGAAGAAGTTTGGGTACATAGAGCAGTAGGGTCATTCTCAACAAAATCATTTGAGATTCCGCAGAATGCATCAGAGTCTTCTGATCACATTTTGACTTTGCCTCCTCCAAATGAGACATGACATGTTGTTCACTTGATCTTGTTAAAAGTTTCCGTAATTATGCACACATTGTACCGATTATGTTGCAGTGGATTATTCTTGCATAACATGACACTTTTTGCCTGACAACCTGTCATATGTGGGCTCGTACGTCATGATTCATGGCCGAAGTGATTCCAGCACTTTAAAGGCTTCCTGCATCTCCTCGGGGAGGGGGTTCATTAATTTTAATCGGTTTTACTGGAACTTTAACAAAATGGATGTTCGTGACAAAGAAAATCCATTTACTACAAATTCACTTTTTATGAATGTGTCAAAATAGAATACTCAAAAGTTCACATGTTTCTTAACAAGCTGATTATTGTAAGACTCACATAGCTCTGGCATGGGAGCTGTAGAATGTAGTTGTTTAACTCATTTACATATACATTATCACTGATTTGGGTCAATGTAATTTCAGTTAAAATCAGCATAAAGTTTATTCCATAGGGTTTAAAAATTCACTTCAGACAATCTGCCTAATTGAATAAACATCAAAGCCATTAGAACTCAATTACACTATTTCTTCTAACCAACTCAACCTTTCGCCCCATAAGATGTGACGTTTCCTGGCTTCCTTCATTGCTCACTTCTGTGTAAGGTACTCTGCATTTCATTGATATGGTCAGTTTCAAGGAAAGTAGTACCTGCAGCTTCATTCAATCAAGATCTTGAAGTGTAACTAACAAAGGACAATAACTCAATTCTCTAGAATTTCAAACCTTTTTTATCATGACTATTTTGTGCTATCATATATTGCCTTCCATAAAGTGACCTGACATATGATGCAACTCCTTTATGTAATAAAACCCTTAAGCATTTCAGACCTTAGAGTCATTTCTGAATGTATTGTTGAAATTAATTACACAAAGTAATATTCAAATGATCCTGTACAGTCACTTGCCATGTATGTTTGTTCACTGATGTATTTATATACTTCCATGGAACCACCATTGGCTGGTTGAGAAATAAACTGAAGTGTCTTACATAATCCTTCAAAATCGAAGCTAACTTACAACCTGCCTATGTAACAAAATGAAACAAATCATTAGCACATACATAATTCCTCTATTTGCAAGGGACCCCTGAAGGTCCCGGGGTAGAATAGGCCTTCAGTAAACCATGATTGTCATAAAAGGTGAGACCTGCAAAGGTCCCGGGGTAGAACAGGCCTTCAGTAACCCATGATTGTCATAAAAGGTGAGACCCGTGAAGGTCACGGGGTAGAATAGGCCTTAAGCAACCCATGATTGTCATAAAAGGTGAGACCCATGAATAGGCCTTCAGCAACCAATGCTTGCCATAAAAAGCAACTAAGCTTTTCCTAAAAGGCGACTAACAGAATCGGGTGGTCAGACTAGCTGACTTGGTTCAAAGAAGTCATCAGTTCCCAATTGTGCAGATCGATGCTCATGTTGTTGATCACTGGATTGTCTGATCCAAACTCGAGTATTTACAGACCGCTGCCATATAGCTAGAAGATTGCTGAGTGTGGCGTAAAAGTAAACTCACTCACTATATTTGCAAGGAAAATGTGTTGCATCTTCTCAAATATAATATTTTATGATTGGTCATTGGTGGTCAAATTGTCCAAGGGGCAGCAATTTTCAAAAACCTGTAATACAACTTTCAAAACACACATTCCACTCTGTGTTTGTACATTTTATCATTGGTCATGGGCCATGAGACGGGGTGGGAAATAAACTTTGGAATTGCTAGTCTACTCCAGTAAAGTGGCATATATAAAACCACTTGTATTGATAATATTTCCACTACAGACCCTAATGTTTTTGTTGATTTTTGAAATGAAACAGGGCCTAGATTTTCAAAGCTCTCTTAGCGCTAAGATAAGTCATAAGTTAATGTTAATGGATGCCACTTACTGCTGTCTTAGCACTAAGAGACCTTTGAAAACCTAGGCCCTGGACACAAGCACAGTGTGATACACAAATCTGTTTGCCAGACAGAAAAATATAAAATGCTCAGACATTGAGCAATTATTTCCCACCTTGTGGGTGGAAGAAATCATCTAAGCAACAGTAAAATTCCAGAAACCTGTAAGTGAGGGTTCGAATCCAACATTCACTGTGTGTTTTTCAACTTGTCAAACATACTATGTTTGACAAAAGTGGTAAAACATCTTAGAAAGGCTTCACATGAAGTCAACATGAAATCAATCATTTAGTGCTCCTGACTCATGAAATATTGCTTCCTAATTGCAATAGGGCAATTAATCATACCACCATGCCAACCTGTTTTCATCACTGAGTCAAACGAACATCAAATGGAGACAAAATGGAAGTTAACATTAGCAGAGCATTATGGCAATTCAAATTTAGTCTAGCATGTTCGACAGACTGACATCCAGTGTCTAACACTACCGTAATGGTCAACAAATTGAAACTAATTACACCCTAGCCATGTCATTAGGGGTGACAGACACAGGCCCTCTGGTCATCCCACACCGGATCTGCAGAGGATGTAATGACACAATCTGATTGGCTCATAGACCAGCAAATGGATTCTGATTGGTTATTTTGTTGCCAGAAAGTCGGGTAAATCTCTTTGATGTTTGAGACAAATCTTTGAAGAAGTCAGGTCTGTTTGAAGAACATCCGATACTCAGGGCTTAAAGGAAGTTAATGATGAAACATCAGGGGCATTGTGGGTAATATTTGATCAAGATTAGTCTGTTAATCCTGGATGATTTGTTGACTCAAAACTAAAAGGGGGCTACAAGAGGTGACAATCAATGTTTGGGTGTCCACACATCTGGTCAGCAGGCTGTCAGCAAGAGTGGTTGCAAGACACAAAATCGAGTAAATTACTTCAAAAATTACAACTGCATGTATATGAATAAAATGTACAATAAACAACACCTTCAAATAATATTACCTTATTATGAACTAAAATAAATCATAACAGCAAAAAATACAGAAACCAAGTCCTGACAATCATGATAATTACACCTTATGAAAAACTAAGAAGACTTACTATTGCCCAGCCGGGTTTTCTGAACTTCTTATGAACTATATTTTAACACGAGCACAATTTTGAAACATTTGTGCTTTGAAACATACAATTATAGTCTTTGGACAAAAAATAACTTTAATGGATGAGATTAAAAACTAGGTGAATAGACATTTTTCCACATCAACAACAAAACTGTGGATTGAGAACATGTTTCATTAAAAGCACCATTCATAAGAGCCATTATTGGGTATCATTCTCACTTTCTATCTTAAATGCATGGAAATACTGCAGCTTACTTCAAAAACCAATCCTTACTCTCATTAATCTTCTATCTAAACTACAAACAGTATATTCAACAGACTGGTTTTACAATCACTGCTCACAAAATGCAGCCTTATGGTTTCCTCAGTATTTAAAAGCCTGGTTGGCAAGAGATTGCAAGGAAACCAGTAGAAATTGACAGTGAGGTTGTATTTGAACATGTCATATTGCCTTTACAAGAGCTGTACTGTACACTGTTAATGCCAGTTAAAATGCGTTGAGATAAAACAAAAAGAAAATAACCCAATATGAAGTTCAATATTTTGTTTAATTTTCAACATTTTCTTAACATCACTGTACTCCACCCCACATGGAATGCTCTAATCCCATACTACATACTGGATATTATTAAATCAGTGACACCCGTGGTATGGTGCTGGCGTGCTGATTACTCTGGCTCCTCTATACATAGACAAAATAATATTTGTTGTGATTGGTGGTGAAGCTGGTAGAGAAGACCAAAATCTGATAATTAATTCATTAAAGTCTTATATACTAGGGTGACTACAGAGGGTGAAACAATGATTGCAATAGCGATAGCCAACTGCCACCAAGTACTGCAATAGTCCTTGAACCGTCTCATTTGAAGTCACTTCCCAAATGAATGTATAATTCATATCAATAGTTCTTTTAATAACTGACAAGAAACTTGAAGCCCAGATCATGTAAACAGTTAAAACATAGACTGTAAGTCTACACTTTGAATCAAAGTAAAGAAATCTGTACTTCCGGTATTTTGTTACGGAGCTGTCATCAGAGGTCAATTACCTAACTATCAACAGTCACACACACTATCGATGCATCGACAGTTTTTGTTGCCGCCATCAATTAATAGCTATCAGCGGCTCAACAATTGCAATCCATCAATAGTTTGATGCATCATTACAACCCTTACATATACACGAGAGATCACTCACTTAAGATTCACTACTGTTGGAGAGTAACCACAAATGTCCCACAACTAATTATAAAGAAATATCATTAAGCTAAAGACACAGGAGAGGTTAATCCAACCTGTCTGAGTAATTATATTGATATTTGCAAAGGGACCCCATAGCTTGCCTTTGATAACCTTACGTGAGTGCTTGCTGGGGTCAGTGAGTTTGCCCTTAGAGTAACCCCTCCTTGATGAAATGCTAATACAGAAAACATCCCGTAAAACAATTTTTCAAGTGCGAAAATTAGATTGCGTAACACAATAGCAGGAACTGTAGCCATCATCGGCTCGGTTTTATTAAAAAAATTTTGTGAAGCTTGAGTTATTTTGCTGCATCCCAGGAGACAAAGGGGAATGGGAGAAATCCAGCCATCTGCCATCTTAGCTGAGTTTTGAGTGACACAATCAGCAGACTCTGCTGGTATAAGAATTCAGAAAAACAACTTTGAACTTTGTAAACAGTGTCATGGAGATAAATTTCGTGTTTTTTAACTTCTCTGATAAGACCAGTCAAAGTTAATAGTCATACATTCTAGTAGAGGTGACTTTTTTTCACATTACGACTATGTGAAACACATGCATGTTCTTGTATAGAATATGGAATTTGTTTTGAAAGTTGTTATTACTGTAAAAGCTTTGAAATACTGAAATAATTGAAGCAGCATGGTTGAAGTTATGTTTAAATAATTGTATGAAGCATTGAAGTTGTATTAAAAAAGTTGTATGGAGTATTGATGTTGTATTAAAAAAGTTGTATGGAGTATTGAAGTTGTATTAAAACAGTTGTATGGAGTATTGAAGTTGTATTAAAACAGTTGTATGGAGTATTGAAGTTGCATTAAAACAGTTGTATGGAGTATTGAAGTTGTATTAAAACAGTTGTATGGAGTATTGAAGTTGTATTAAAACAGTTGTATGGAGTATTGAAGTTGTATTAAAACAGTTGTATGGAGTATTGAAGTTGTATTAAAACAGTTGTATGGAGTATTGAAGTTGTATTAAAACAGTTGTATGGAGTATTGAAGTTGTATTAAAACAGTTGTATGGAGTATTGAAGTTGTATTAAAACAGTTGTATGGAGTATTGAAGTTGTATTAAAACAGTTGTATGGAGTATTGAAGTTGTATTAAAACAGTTGTATGGAGTATTGAAGTTGTATTAAAACAGTTGTATGGAGTATTGAAGTTGTATTAAAACAGTTGTATGGAGTATTGAAGTTGTATTAAAACAGTTGTATGGAGTATTGAAGTTGTATTAAAACAGTTGTATGGAGTATTGAAGTTGTATTAAAACAGTTGTATGGAGTATTGATGTTGTATTAAAACAGTTGTATGCAGTATTGTTGTATAAGTTGTTCTGATTCTTGAAATATTAATGTGGAAGTATTGAAATAGTTTTTCAGTTCTGTGATAGTTCGTGAGTTGGATATACCCTGTCAGCTGAATACCAGAGGAGGGGCCGTGGGGTAGCTCATGGTTAAAGCGTACGCTCATCACCTGGGTTCGATTCCCAAAATGGGTATAACGTGTGAAGCCTGTGATTGGTGTGATATTGCTGAAAGCATCTCACTCACTCACTCAGTATCAGAGAATACCCAAAAGAACTGGCTGGTGAAGTCTAAACATGGAGTGAGTGGTTGAGTTTGGTTTTATGCTGCTTTTAGCATTATTCCAGCAATATCACCATGGGGACACCAGAAATGGGAATTACACAGTGTACACATGTGAGGATTTGAACCTGGGTCTTTGGTATGACGAGTGAGCACAGTAACTACAAGGCTATCCCATCGCCCAAGGAGCAAGTTGTAGCCTTAATAATAGGGGTATACATTTTCGAAACACTCTTAGCGCTAAGATAGTCGTAAATTAGTGTTAACATATGGCACTTACGACTGTCTTACCGCTAAGAGAGCTTCGAAAATGTAGGACAAGGAGTTGACATCCAAACTTCAGTGAAACATGACCTGAATATTACCATTTCTTGCAGACCATTTCCATTCAAACTCAGCCAGTACACATCAACACTCAGTTAAATGGAAACTCACGTCAAAATGTCAGACAAACCATTGTAAAGGCATCAAAGTAGACATCTCACTCACTACACATTTGTTTTCTTTTCAGGGTAAGTTTTTACAGATTTTACCAAGATTCCGTTAAATAAATTTACCTATATTTGGGTCCTGTTCAAACTAAAAGACAAACCGACACCATCATCAAGTGAGATAACATATTCCTAATAAAACATAAAAGAATTACCATAAATATCTTTAATATTTTCAACTCAAATTATGACAACAAAAATGAAAGAGAGAAATGATTTTAAACAATGGTGCTTGAGTTTTCTAATGAATTGGGCCATTATTCAACTCTAGGGTGTCTTTAGAATTAATTGGATCTCTTCAAAACTTTCAAAGAATTCAAAAATGTCCTCTGGAGTTAATGCATATGCAAATTAAGGCAGCCACAATTTGGCCTCTGAAAACCCATGCAAGACAAAGGAAGAGTGTAGCAATGTCAGATAGCCAAAGGCAACTAAAATTGATGGAATGTTTAAAAAAAATTTTTAATGAGTTCCTTGGAGAGCTGAATAGCTGTTGTCATCTGGGAATCAGTAGTGTAATCCTATTGTCTGGCAATATGAGTCATCTGACGCGGGCCTCGAAACCTGAAGACGTGTTTAAACAGGGGGAGATAAAACAGTCATCTTTCTTTGTCCAAGTCACTGGCGTTGGGGGAGGGGTGGGTTGGACACAGAGACAGGCTGATAGGTAGGAAGGGAGGTTGGTTGAGGGCAGACAAGGTGAAAGGGTGAGTGTGGGAAGGGTCCTCAGCTGGAGGGTAGAGACTGAGAGGTGAGGTTGCCATGTATGGACATGGCTCATGGTTCATGGGTAGGAGGGGAGGTTGTTGAGGGTAGACAATGAAAGGGTGAGGGTGGATAGTGACCTAGAGTGTAGAGACAAATGGGTGGAGTTGTCATGTTGGACACAGACAGGTCCAACAGAGTGGAAACAAACAACTGGGTGTTGATGGTGGGTTTGAGAGTAAGAGGACAGACACGTATAGGTGGATGGGATTACAGGTTCAAGAGAATGAAGGTAGGAAAAACTGGATAGGTGAGTTGGAGAGTAAGAGGATTGTGACCGTTATGTAAATGTGTGTGATGGGTTGGTGAGTAAGACGATGGAGAAAACTGGACCAGCAGGGTGGTAAGTTGGAAAATAAGAGGGTGGAGAAAATGGATTGGCAAACAGGTGAGTTGAGGGTAGTGACTTGGGGTGCAACGGTATGCCCATGTCACAGCTCTCAGTTTGGTTCATTAACAACAAAATTCGATAGGATAAGCGTTTTAGTTGAAAAGCATTGTAGTTTGGTCAGAGTTGACAATTTAACCACACAGAAATATCCAAAATGGTAACTACATAAAGATGTCATGTAGAATTAAATGACATGGAGCATTTGTGATGACATTCTGAAAATAATGTGCATAAGATGATATTGTCCATACAAATACCAAGTGTTTGACCAAAAACCAAACAAAATACCACAGTATACCATTTCAGCCCTTTTAGCGACAGATGGACTAATTGGGTATCTACAAATCTACCATTGATTCTCCCAGTAGAACAGTAATCATTAACTGGAGAATTAGCATGAGCAATCAGCCATGTCTAAAACCCTCGGAAAAGTTTAATCCTCGCTTCAAATACATGACGCGTCTTGTAACAGACTGTAATCCTGTTACAAGTACTCTAGTGACTATTGTGCCTTAATCTCTAATCCCTGCTCATCACTATAGGCGACCACTCCCTGCTGTGCTGCGTCGTTGTGTCAGCAGATGCAACTACAACAACTTCGTCGTCCTGATACAACAGACACACGTGATTCACACACGACATTAATTTCCTCACAACTAGGCACATTACAGTTTCATAATTCTTGTAAAAACTTTGAAATTAGAGACATAAATGTATCACTAATTCTGTTATGAAGTTTTCAGTTAATACTGCTGTAGAAGTTTTGTAATTAGATTTAATTCAAAAAGTGCCCTGGAAAACAAAGCAGTTTTTGAGTGACATTTGAATAACGTTACAGTGACATCATACGAAGCTACCACAGTTTTTCTTGATTCCATTAATATTAGTGGACAAAATGTTAATAAAAAACATACATATATTGGGTTTTTTAAATTGAAAGAATATTTGCTTGTGTCTTACCTTTTGGAAGTGTAAAATTTTTGCTATGCAGTTTGAATGAGTGAGTTTCGTTTTCCACAGCTTTCTACCCCTGATGATCCCACCAACCCATGCTTGTCATAGGAGGCGACTAGCAGGATCAGGTGGTCAGGCTTGCTGACATGGTTGACACATTTCATTTTATCGCACTTGCATTATGGTGATATTCCAGCTATATGACGATGGCCTGTAAATATTGAGTCTGCACCAGACAATCTTTGATCAACAGCATGAGCATCAAACTACGCAATTGGGAGCCTGACCACCCGATACCATTAGTCACCTCTTACAACAAGCGTGTGTTACTGAACATCACTTCCAACCCGCATCTTCACGGGTTTCCCCTGGCAGGAAAATACTTGATAAATATCAAGTCACGTGCGTTAATAGGGCTCAGCCTAAAAACACACGTAAAATGGGATTCTATTAATTTTTTTTATTTTCTTGATGTTTTGTGTCAGACGATCCATAAACTGATACAACATATAATAACTTCAAACCTCATTGGTCCTTGTGTCAATAAAGACATGAAAAATTGTATCAGCAGTTAAAAATGTTGCCTTCATTTGAAGATCCATCATAATATCCTCTTGCAACAAGAGGTGACGGTGCTGCCTTTTGCTCTTCAATATTCTTGTCTCTTGTTTCCTTATCAACCTGAAGCTGAAGAGCTATTAGATATCTCTAAAGTACACAGTGCAACACCTCAGAATATCTTACAGAGATTAATGTTTGACATTTGTATCTGAGAGATATCAGTCTTGTGAAATCATTAGACTATGGACTATGATGTGTGAGAAACTCTGCGCACATTCACACATAGATATATGACACAGGAGCAGCATCAATTTTGAGAATTTCCCTTGGAAATTGTTAGTTTAAAGTGTCAGTACTCTGGGACCATTTACCCCTGAATCCCACAGGGAGACAAACATGGAGACATGGAGCACTGGGACCACTTACCTCTGAATCCAAACACGGAGACAAGCATGGTGTACTGGGGACCATTTATCCCTGAATTCCCACAAGGAGACAAGCATGGAGAACTGGGACCATTTATCAGTGATCCCCACAGGGAGACAAGCATGGAGAACTGGAACCATTTACCCCTGATCCCCACAGGGAGACAAGCATGGTGTACTGGGGACCATTTATCAGTGATCTCCACAGGGAGACAAGCATGGAGAACTGGGACCATTTATCCTCAAATCCCCACAGGGAGACAAGCATGGAGAACTGGGATCATTTACCCCTGATCCCCACAGGGAGACAAGCATGGTGTACTGGGGACCATTTATCCCTGATCCCCACAGGGAGACAAGCATGGAGAACTGGGACCATTTATCCTCAAATCCCCACAGGGAAACAAGCATGGAGAACTGGGACCATTTATCCCTGATCCCAACAGGGAGACATACATGGTTTACTGGGGACCATTTTTCAGTGACCTCCACAGGGAGACAAGCATGGAGAACTGGGACCATTTACCCCTGATCCCCACAGGGAGACAAACATGGTTTACTGGGGACCACTTATCCTCAATTCCCCACAAGGAAACAAAAATGGTTTACTGGGGACCATTTACCCTTTAAATTTAAAAGCCACTCAGAGCCTACCTAGCTGAATGACAGGAGAGAATAAATCTACCGCAATTAGTCCCATAGACTGACATAGGTTTATCAGTGCATATACACAGGCCTATATTGATTGGTGGTGCTGTGGTCTGATTTACATACACACAGCTGCTACCATGCTTAATGCTGGGCGTGTATGAGAATGTGTGTCATACTTGCTGAAGGAACTAAATGCAACAATGTTATTTGGGTTTCATTTTTACCTCTACATAATAATCATCATATTTAAAGTGCAATCATCTTGTTTTCCTTATGATCTTGAGATGTATTGATACATCATGATTGTATGTTACTCCAGATCACCCTATTTATTCAAATTTAACATATTAATACAATATTTACCATTAAAAAAACATATTTACAGAAAAAACAGCAACTCATATGTATTAAAGAGTGGGTGAGTAAGCCCGGTTTATGTCACTATGAGCAATATTCCAGCAGCATCACAATAGGGGACACCATAAAGGGCTTCACACATTCTACCCAAGTCTGGAATTGAACCCAGGTACCCCTGATACCCTATACCAAATACCTCAGTATACTAACCATTTGACTTCACCAAATGTAAGGTCAGTAGGGTGGCCTAGTGGTTAAAACATTTGCCAAAGGCCCAGGTTCGATTCCCTACATGTGTACTAGAATGTGTAACGTGTAAAACCTATTTCTGGTGGGTCTTGACATAGCTGGAATATTGCTAAAAGCGGTGTCAAACTATACTTACTTACTCACTCACTTCACAGTTTCAGAAAACCCACAATAATATCCTCAACAAAATTTTAGGCCATAACCTGTATTATCCCCTATATAGGTACTGAAAAGAACAGCTACTCAAAATGATAATTTGAGCATGAAATATTCTATTATTCTTTTCCACCTCCAAAGGCATTCAATCATATTTCAGTCAATTATTACTTGCTGAAGCAAAACAAATTGGAGGATGATGAAAAACCAAATGAAAATATCCCCAGCATCTTAAGGGATGAAAAGTTTACGCTTGACATGTTCTGTCTGTAATTACATTTTCATATCAGTATTTGAACAGATCATGTACGTAAAGGTCAAGTCATACTGATCTAACAGTGAGATGATTTTGGTTTACATTGCAGTGAACACACTACATAACGACCATAGCAGATAATCTGAACCATTCATAGTAAGTCACCAGGCACCTGTTTCTCCTCTATTTCCAAAAGGAGACAAGCATGGTCTTTTCAATTTCCAAAAGGAGACAAGCATAGTCACCAAGCAAATGCTTCTCAAATGAGACATGCATGGTCACCAAGCACCTGTTTCTCCTTTATTTCCAAAAAGAGACAAGCATAGTCACAAAGCTCCTGTTCTTTTTTGGTTTCCAAAAGGAGACAAGCATGGTCACCAAGCACCTGTTTCTCTTCTGCTTTGAAAAGGAAACAAGCATGGTCATTAAGCACCTGTTTCTCTTCTGCTTCCAAAAGGCAGGCATGGTCACCAAGCACCTGTTCTTCCTCATTGTAAACCAAAAGACACTGTGTTCTGTAATCTGATTGGTTGAAAAACATGATCAAATGATATTTGATTCCCAGAAACTGTAAGACTGTTCGCTGCATATTGACAAGTAGAAAAATTGCAAACAATTGTTTTGTTGTGTCATCAACAGTGATGACGTCATTCAAAACATACTCTGACGTAAAGTCAGAATGACGTCCCAAATGATCAGCTCCAGATGCTACCATGGGAACCAGCTGAAATGGCCAGCTGATGACACTTCACTGCTGTACCCGTACTCGACGTAAACGAGTGCAGACAGTAAATCCCTTGGCCATTGTTGGCCATTTTGGTGTTATTGAGTATTTGAAGCATGGGAATATTTTATTTGAAACCTCCAGCTGACATTGTTGGTTCAAAATGTATTCCCTTCAAATACTCAAAAACACCCACAAATTGGCCAACACATGATGTCTATCTCCTGAGCAACCTATTCTGAATTCGGGGATAAGAAACAGAATTCCCCAAAGGACAGATATGTATTAGGTTCTGGAGACTGAAACAAACTGTAACAGCTGACAAGCATGGTGTGCTTGCAAGCATGCAACAATTCCTTGTATGGGCTATGGTTCAAGGCCATCAAACACTATATCATAACAACTAAAATCCCCAATAATAAACCCCTCCATTCTTTGCCCCCAGACCACAATTTTGTTCTCACCAGCTGCAGAGGCTCCATGAACAATTATATGAACATATTTCTGTCGATGGAACTTTTTTCATCACATTCAATCTAGACTATAGGAATGGCAATCCACTCAGACACCTATTTCAGTCCTTGTTAGAGGGGAATCACCAATGTGGGCGAGAGTGAATTTAGTGGTATTATGTCAATGAACAGTTGCCCTACCGGCAGCACTGGGCAATGGGGATGCCAATCAGGTCAGACAGCTAGTGAACAGATGACCAGTTCTAGAAATGATGGACAGTACTTCATAGGGACTGTTTTAGTAGCATGTGTTTCTTCAGCTGAAGACTTACCCTGCCCATAAGCTCAAAAATATAACTGGAGGAAGAAAAGCTTGAGTATAAGTCTCAATTAAGATGGTAGGCTGGTTTGTTGAACTCAGTAATATTCCAGGTATATGATGGTAGTCTGTGTTTATTAGAGTCTAGACCAGACAATCCTGTGAACAGTTGGATACAATGATGTGTCATCGCATTATGACAACAATGGGTTGTTGAAGACCAGTTCTAACTCAGATTTTCACAGGTACTACATCTCTTGTCCAAGAATATACCAAAGGACATTTGCAAACAGCCAAGTAGTATCATAAAAAAATACAGAAATATGGCATTCTTCCCCAGTACTTCTTACCTACAGACTGATTTACAAGGATTAAGTTACAAAGCCTGGGCCTCGATATTCAAAGCTCTCTTAGCAATAAGATAGTCATAAATTAAAATGTTAATGTATGGCACAATGAAAGACCTGTTCTTAGTCATTATAAATGGAAAAGTTTATCTTATCCTGCTATTCCTGTGTAGCGAGTCTTTATACTGACTCCCACCATAGTACAGAGACAATTAAACAGTCGCTATAGACCAATTTTTTCATGCATACAGTTGACATGTCGTGACCATGAAGGATTAATTTACAGGGTTTATCAACTAGATGTGAGCAGTACAGACTAAAGCTCACGCAATCCACAAATTGTATGAATGATATCTACGCAGGATGTTGGGAAGGAACATTAATGTTTTTGATACTTTTTTTCTATTGAAAACCTCATTCACAAACTGATTTACTCAGATTCAATACATTTTAATATAAAAAACCCACATACATACTGGTGAGTAAAGAAGATAAAGAAGATTTGGGTTAGAATTGATCTTCAGTAAAGGATGCTTGTTGTACAAGGCGATTAACACCATCAGGTGATTAGACTTGCTGACTTGGTTGACACGTTGTCATATCCCAATTGATTAGAATGATGCTCATGCCGTTGATCACTGGACTGTCGAGTCCAAACACGATTATTTACAGGTTGTCATAATTGTCGGTATCATCATCACCACCACCACCACCACCACCACCACCACCACTACAGCGGTAAAGAATAAAAAAGCCAACCAAGCCTTGAGAACAATCAAGCTTACCTGTGAAGAGAAGTAAGGTTGCCACAGCAACTAGTATCACCCATCTATATCCTCCAGTATCCATGACGATACGAATATGGTGAACATCTTCATACAGCACTACTCCAACCATGGGAACATCGCCAACGATCACAGAAGCCTACGCAATTGTCACAACTCTACCACCCAATGACCTTCACTGTCATGAAAACCACCTTTCTCTTGTATCACTGGTGCCGCTGGCTAATGATGTTGCCTAACCCTCTCATCTTGTGTGTGACATCATATTGTCACACATTCTGTCACATAGTGACATCCTGCTTCCATCACAAGGGAGGTAACAGTTCTTGGTCTTTCTACATCTCACATAACCCAGTCTGACTTAAGAGTGTCTTTGATATCTGCCATATAAAACATCAGCAAAGATAGTATTAATAAATGTTTTCCTTGCACAGTATCCAAATCAGGATTCACCAAGTTCCACTTCAACATTAATCTCTAAATAAACTCCTACAACAGAGCCACAAGGCAAGTGAATGTCCATGTCATAAAATATTCATTGCAAGCATAGTCAGCATAGTATATCAGTCAACATAGTCGTATTTTTAACCTCAATACACACGGAGAGTTTACAAAAGAGCACTCTCATGCTAGCAACAATAAGTCACCCAAAATTGCTCTTTCCTGGAGATGTCTAAACCTGTAATGACACATCTATTTCATTACAGTGCCACTTAGATGTCACAAAGGGAAATGGTTGTCACAAAGGCAAAACGGTTGTCAGATAGAAAAATGTCTATCAAGCATCTCTCTCAAGAATCTGATATCACACACACTGCAAACAGAATCAGAATCTAGCGACGTCTTGTACATCACCTGCGTAAAGTTCATTGATTTTACAGGCAGTGTAAACCACCTACTTAGTTTCACGTATTAACAATATTCTCCTGCATACCGACACCAGCTGCTTAAGGCCACCTGGATGGGCACAGTCATCTACAGGAAGTGTCACGTTCCATTGATGAATAGGAATCTCCAGATCAGGGAGAAGATCTTGTGTATCTTGGTTGACAGGTCCATATTGTCTTGAAGAAAATGACAAACGACTCACAGGAACACTTAAAGATGCTCACTCCGACCCGCTGATGAAGTAAACCATGTACATCAGCCTGCTATAAGCTGCAGTTACTATACAGTCTGTTCAAGCTGTATCAGGCTTCAGGCTGACACCATCCTTGAAATCTGGAACTGCTTACAGTCACAAGAGGTCAAGGCTCATCAAACAACAATTTGAATCCCGATTCCACCGTGACAATGTCCAGTGGGTGTCTCTCAAATTGAACAGTTGTTTCCGATTTTCCTCTGAAATGTTATCTAAACTGTCTTGGAAATTTTGTTATCAAACCTGATCAGATAAGGAAGTTGCCTTACAATGATGGTGGCGATTTGCAATGAAGTGAGCTGTCTGAATAGTCCCCCAGAAGTACTCCTTAGAGGCCTGCAGTAGTTATAAAACAGCCACAAAGGAACCCTAGGGATCCGTCAGTGTGACAGCTGCCTTATCTCAATCTGTTCACAATTTCACCAAACACTGTCACTTTCCGAAAACTCACGAACACAAATTTTGATCCAACGATGTACTATATGACCATCACTGTCCCGACTTCATCACAAGCAAAGTTTACATCGTTACAGTCAACTGAGCACCAAGTTCAGAAAGGTTATCAGTACGATCCTTTCATAATAAACCTCACACCCGCTTCACTTCTCAATCACTGCACCACAATGTTGCAGCATGGTCCAGTAAACACATGGTCAATGGGTTTCTTCAGTCTAACAAAAGAGGCAAGGGATCATTGTCTGAATGACCACACATCATGTCCACTATTCCTTTCTCTATCCACAGTTCTCTGCACTACGCCTAGTCACTCGTTTGGCCAAGTGACACACACTACATCGCGCCTCGCGTTGCCTCAATGCTGGGCTATCAATAGCTGAACAGCTGCCTCCAGGACAAATCTTACTCAGAATGGATCAGACTGTGCCTCCTCCTTCACAAAGACTCGTCAGTTTCTGTTTACAACTGGGTACTACAAAGTTGATTTCTGTCAGAACAGATCTTTCTCTTGTGATGCAGATCCTAATATTTCCCTATTGTAATGACAGAAGTAATCCTTTTATTTATCAACATTGTCAAAAGAGTCGTTTCTAGCAGTTGTGATTTAGGTAATACAAGAGGAATACAGCTTAAAGAAAGACAATCTTTTTATTATATATTTTCATTATTTAATCATCAAAATAAAAGTCAAAGGGCAGTTAATTATTTCACTTGTTTAAACAGTTGTATCATATCATGTACATGCAATTTAGATTATTTGCATATCTCCATGACTGAACTGAATTTTATGTTAACACCATTATGAACAGCTGGACATCTAAAATAACCATTAACATTTAACTGATAAACTTCAACATATACACCATGATAACTATTTGAGCTACATTTAGATATTTCAACCACCAACAACTTAACTGATAAACTTCAACATATACACCATGATAACTATTCGAGTTAAACTGATAAACTTCAACATTTACACCATGATAACTATTCGAGTTAAACTGATAAACTTCAACATTTACACCATGATAACTATTTGAGTTAAACTGATAAACTTCAACATATACACCATGATAACTATTCGAGTTAAACTGATAAACTTCAACATTTACACCATGATAACTATTCGAGTTAAACTGATAAACTTCAACATTTACACCATGATAACTATCTGAGTTAAACTGATAAACTTCAACATATACACCATGATAACTATTTGAGTTAAACTGATAAACTTCAACATTTACACCATGATAACTATTCGAGTTAAACTGATAAACTTCAACATTTACACCATGATAACTATTTGAGTTAAACTGATAAACTTCAACATATACACCATGATAACTATTTGACTTACATTTAGATATTTCAACCACCAACAACTTAACTGATAAACTTCAACATTTACACCATGATAACTATCTGAGTTAAACTGATAAACTTCAACATTTACACCATGATAACTATTCGAGTTAAACTGATAAACTTCAACATTTACACCATGATAACTATTCGAGTTAAACTGATAAACTTCAACATTTACACCATGATAACTATCTGAGTTAAACTGATAAACTTCAACATATACACCATGATAACTATTCGAGTTAAACTGATAAACTTCAACATATACACCATGATAACTATTCGAGTTATACTGATAAACTTCAACATATACACCATGATAACTATTCGAGTTAAACTGATAAACTTCATTATATACACCATGACAACTATTTGAGCTACATTTAGATATTTCAACCACCAACAACTCAACTGATAAACTTCAACATTTACAACATAATCAAATATTTTGACAGGTATACTTGAACAGTTACGTCAACTATTTCAACATCTACAGTTGAACATTTGAGCATAATTAACTATTTCATCTACATAAAATGTGAGGATCACCAGCTATATTACATATTATTCTAATAATGAAAATGAGAATTCTTTTTAAAAATACATTATATTGTTTCCTCTTCACACACTGTTTCCATTTTCACTCTATCCATTTCAGATTAAATATTCATAACTCTGACAGACGGAAAACAGGATCCAGATTTATCTGAACATTTAATCTTGAAACAAATGACTTTGTAATTGAGAAAATATTATCAGTTCCTACACAAATCCTACCAAGCTGATGCTATCTTCCTGTCAACAATCACTGCTTCCCTCATATGCCATCGTCAGTCTTCTGCAGACTCATACAGTCAAATCAGATTCCTTCCATGTAAAAAGGTTTATTATCAGTTCATTTGTCAGCAGGAAAATCTCCACGATGCTGTCAAAGTGGGGACCATCTCATTCAATCCAACCTTTACCATGTCCAGTGAAGCAGAGACCTCAAGCCATTCAGGTCTGAGTACACATTTCCCTTGTCAATCTTACAGTAAATTTCAATTTTCAACATCAAACAATTCAGTACAAACTGGTTGCATGTCACTTTACAGACACAGTGACTTTGACCTACCCCTATTTCCAGTTTAGACCAATTTTCACCCATCTTGAATTGCTATCATCTCAAGATGAGGCAAGATTTTCCATTACTAAAGATGCCATGGGAATTTGTCTCAAACAACTTATGCATGTGTTGATAAGAAACTGTGCAGACTGGGGGAACAAATTTTGTGAAACGGTTCCTTTTGTTTCACCATATGTTGAGTGAGTGAGTGAGTGAGTGAGTGAGTGAGTGAGTGAGTGAGAGGCCTTATGCCACTTATGGTTTTACATCACTTTAGCAATATCATGCTGTGAGACACAAGAAAAATTCTTTACACATTGTACCCAGGACTTCAGTGAAATCCATCATTGGTTTGACCACTGAGCTTCCCCATCTCCTTATATACTTAAACACTTATCTTTGCTCATATTATCAACCAATGGTTTGTTTTGTCAAGGTCAGGGTCAGACAGATAGAATATTGCTAAGTGCAAGATCTGATAACACATAAACAAACACTTGTAAAAGTATACATCATTTATGATATTCTCATGATATGATACTGAAAAAAACAAGTCATAAATAACTATTTCACAATTTGTCAATCGATTCTTGCGTTATTATTTTCCACAATAATAAACTGGATCTTGGTTTAGCCTGGCATGATGTGTTTACGATTTTAACAGAAACAAGTTATTGGAAATAGCAAAAAAAATTATCTCAGACTAACTGGATTATTCCTGCATTTGATCATCCTAGAAATTCCTTTCAAAAAAATATATCAAGTGTCTACAGTCTCCTGAAGAAAATACCCAGGCAAGATCTTTGTAATCATATAGTTTACAGAATGTTTGTAGAAAAAACATGGTCTGAAACTTGGAAAACAAATACAATGATTAGGTACAGTTTGATGTGTTTCCATGTAAATCAAACCTGTCTTGGTTACTGGTCTCATTTGTTATGAATGCATTAGTGTAATAGAAAAAGTGTTTTTAGGCCTTAGTTTCCCCAAATTTCACTTTTAGGTTCAGTGGAACCTAATTGAGCAAAATAATCCTGCCTACGGAAATGTTTTCATGGTAATACCTTGCAAATTAGAATGTCTCCAAATATTATAATACACATCACATGCCTGTAGTGGATGGTAATCAACAGTGATTCATAAACACGTTTCTGACATGGTCAAACTCGTACAAAGGACCATGCTGTTAGCAGTGATTTCTTATTGTTATAAAAAGGGATTTGTCACATTTATTTACATGCCACTAACACTCCGTCAATATCCCAGTCGTGAATCATACGCTGAGCTGTCTTAAAGAACGTGGATGTTCAGAAAGTGTGACGTCTGCTGGTACTTGCTGTGTCAAGCACAGAGATCTCAGGACTGATTCAAACCAGGATTACTCCACGACTGTCGATAATTCATGTCTGTCCTCAGTGAAATCAACTGTTCCTAAATCTGTCGCGTGGTGTGCTTTTTCACGTCTCTGTAGCACATTGCCTCATTTAGTCTGCTGCGTACAGAACAAAGGAATCTCAAAGAATGGAAGGCAAACATGCACAACAATGCCACCTAATCTAAGGCTTGTCTGCCTCAGATGACGTCTGCTCATAGGGAAAATGTCGCCAAAAACTAATCATATCAATGGGAACTTGATGAAAAATGCGCAAAATAGCCATTCAGTCTTTGATCCTGCTAAGACAATTAACATTGCATTAAACAGCAAACAAATGTCTAAGTCAGTCATTGTTTCAGAGACCAGATGCCAGACGACATCTTCTCTTTGAATGATCACAAGTCGTTTCCTTCAACACCATTCTCATTTGCTGCAGGATTTAATGCATCTGATCAAGATCATCACAAAGCATGTCCCTCTCCGAAAATAATCAATAATATGTGTTTATGAGGTCAAAGTAACATTGTTTTTGTTTGATTCTAAGCAAGCATGGTTAAAAGAAATTGCAGTTGATAGTGTTCATTATAAAGACAAAAACACAGCCATGACATGGCATGTTGGACATTGGGTCTGTCCATTATAAAGTTTGTTATGTTTTCATCAAGACAGCTCTTCAAAAGTACTCAGGTGCTGTGTTCTTGTGGCTAATGCTTTGGCTTGTCATTCAAGGCCTGATCTTTATTCTGTGCAAGGGTTAATTGCATTGAGCTTCATCTTGGTGCCTGATGGTACAGCTGGAATATTACTAAACATGGTGTAAACCAAAGTCCCTCACTCTGCAGTATCAGTAAACATCATAAACCTAGAAACATAAAAGTCTGATCAAGTCAATCATCAAATCCAAGGACAATTGGACAGCTGTGGGTGAGTGAGGGGATGGGTGGGTGAGTCAGTGAGGGGATGGGTGGGTGAGTCAGTGAGGAGATGAGTGAGGGGATGAGCAAGTGAGTGAGTGCGTGGGTGATTTTTGGGAGGTGGGGGAAGGAGGGAGGGAGGGAGTGGAGGAAGGAGGAGTGATGAATGCCGTCTGAAAAGAGTAACTTAGTTTTATCATGGCCTAATTACTGCTAAAGCTGGTAAATAGCCAATGTAAAGCCAACAGGTATGGACAATGTACCAAAAAACAAAAAATCTTTATCTCAAACCTATGGTTGGCAAGACTAAGATCCTGGCAAGACTTAGCTACACAACCACTGATCAGACTCAAAACGCCATGTCTGGCCAGCTCTTTAGTTCCCCAATAACTGATATAAAGTCTTATGAAACATGAAGACATTGAGTAAAACAAATGATCACTGAATTTTGTCTTTCATTATAAAATGTACACTTTAAAAATCATTAAAACTTGACAGGCAAAATGATTAAATGAGTCCAGATGGTTATAAAAACATGATGACTTCGCTGCATCAGCAGACAGACTGGTGCATGACATTTACACACAAAACGAACACCTTGATAAACCAAAAAAAATAATCCTGTTTCTGATGTGATGAATGACATAAAACAGATCTGGTAACAGGATTAACAAAGTGCATGAAATTTTTTCACCTCAAATGAGAAGCCATATCTTCATTATGAGACATCTGATACTGTCATGGGCTCCTTTGACATACTGAAATGTTAGTCTGCAGGCAGCCAACAGAAATACTGGAAACGGAATCAGGGAATACCTGGGAATTATTCGTGAAGAAAATTGTTAGAATCCCATTCAAAATTTTTGTAAAGTAAGGATTGTAAACTTCAGAAAATAGAAGTCTTAAAAGTTTTGCCTAAAGTAATAATTGATATTATCTAATTATGTTAGCAGCACAAAGTTATCAATTACTGCATAAAACCTACATTAGTGTACATATTTTGAGAAAACTTAATGAGAGTGAGTGAGTGAGTATGGTCTAGCAACATCACAGCTGGGGCACCTGCAGTCGGCTTCACATGTAGTACCCATGTGGGGAATCGAACCTGGGTCTTCAGTGAGATGAGGGAACACTTTAACCACTAGGCTACCCACCACCCCGAAAATGAGTAAGAACATTGAAGAAGTGAGGATCAAAACTGACTCTGAGGCATTGTTTGAAAAAGTAAGCCCTTGACAGAGAGAAATTAAAGAAGAGTTTGCCGCAGGAAACCCAGCCATGATGGTTTGTTCATTTGATATTTGACACCACAATTAGTCGTATTCAATGTATGTGACGGTGGTACGAAAGTGTTCAAGTTTGGACCAGATAACCCAATGACTGACAAGAACATCAATCTCCATGTATGCAAATGATATGTTCAATCACGTGAACAAGCTTGACCACATGATCACATTGTTGCCTCTTATGACAAGCTTGGGTTAGAAACTGGGGTTGGAGCATGGCAAACATCAAACAAAAAAAGTAACAACAGTCTCTGAAAATGGTTTGATGAGTGACCCTGTTTCAAAGTCCATCTCATGAGTTTCTTAGGGTCAGACCAGAGGCACATGTAACATCTGGCATGGCTAAATTTGAAATATGCCTGTCTTCAGTCAGCAATGTAAGGGTACCTGGTAGGATAAGATAGTTACGTAATTAACCTCCTTGTGTCTCACAGCAGCTAGGGTATACTCCCCAAGGTGTTGAGACATAAAATCAAGTGCTCATTAATCCAATGATTAGGGGTTACTAACAGGCTAACCTAAGGGAGAAATGCTTTCATTTATGGACTATAGTGCGTAACATATATCCATTTATCATCAGTATCAACCCATAAAGCCCTGGTTTGAGTAATGGCCTTCAGTAACCCATGCTTGTTGAAAGGGGCACTAACGGGATTGGGTGGTCAGACTCACTGACTTGGTTGACACGTCATCGATTACCAATTGTGCAGATCGATGCTCATGCTGTTGATCACTGGATTGTCTGGTCCAAACTCAATTATTTACAGACTGCTACCATATAGGTGGAATATTGATGAATGCAGCATAAAACAATTGGACCAAGTTCATCATATCTTACCAAGCTAATAATGATTCAGTTGTCGATAGTTCAGGTCACCATAGCAAATGGCCATGTGAGTACCATGGCCATCTTTGATCAAGTTTGATGGCTGTAGTAAAACTACCATAAAACAGAGCGTTCAATTTGATCTCAGCTCATACGCATGTCCAGTTCATGATTAATTAAAAATTGATTTGCAGCAGTGATTTCGCATCGAGATCTCAGGGATCAATCAAGCGATGAATGAATTTTTCATGAAGACAAGGTCAGCTCGTTCACTGGTTTGTTTCCATAATTCCTGCAGAGCTGAGAAACAAACGCTTTAACCACTAGGCTACCGCACTTTCTCTTCAGAACATGGGTAACAATGAAACTGACATTCTAATCATACAACAAATACAACATGTCAACAAGAAAACAAAGTCAAGATTATTTTCTGTAATAGTAAAATACTATTCATGAATATGTCAGCTAGTTATAACTTTCTGCAATAGTTCAATACTATTCATGAATATGTCAACTAGTTATGACTTTCTGCAATAGTTCAATACTATTCATGAATATGTCAACTAGTTATGACTTTCTGCAATAGTAAAATACTATTCATGAATATGTTAACTATATATGACTTTGTTCTTCCTAATGATCTAACAAAAACATGTATATGTAAACTATTCATATACTAGCATGTTTCTATCAAAAACGGACTTCGGTGCTGAAACGGTTTGATGTACCTCATTAATGTTGATGCTGGACATAGAGTGATACTGATGATTTAAGTTCCTGAATACTCACAAAGTGCAAAGACAGCATTGAAATGTTTTTAGATTCTGCTCAGAGCACTACCACCAATTTCAGTTGAAGTCAAATTTGGAACTTAAAAAATATTACATTCAGAAATCCAAAACTATCACAATACTATTCCAGTTCACTACCAGACCTATCAATATAACAAGTTTGTTTTTCTGTTCTGTTCTAACACTACCACCAATTTCAGTTGACATCAAACTTGTTGGCATGGAAACAAAATATTTATACTGACCTCCAAAACTACCAAAAGGTGCAAGTTCACCACCAAGCCTACCTTTGAGCAAAGTTTGGTGAAGAAATACTGAACAATATTCTGCTCCAGTACAGATAAATCTGCATGGACAGACAGAGTCTAGAATAATATCTCTGCAAAATGTTGCAGGAAATAATTATAACAAGAGTTTACTGTATATTTGTTCATCCTTAACATGTAGAACTCAAGTTCAATAACACCAAAAGTTTCATATAGTGGTGTATTATAAGTCAACTTGTAATGGCTAGTAGGTACTGCAATATTCAACGGTGGATATTCTGTAACTTCGATGTTCTGTAACTTCTTTCGAGTAGCATATTCACCTCACACTCAACATGAAACATACAGTATCTCTGTTCTGCTAAATGTACTAAAACAAAAAATCATCTGTTAACACTAAAACCACTAATCCATCAACGCTAGTTCCTTCATTTTATTCTGATTTATAGTCTTGTCTGAACACATGAACTGAAAGGTCATACTTCAGGTCAGCCAATCAGATTAAGCGATAAACCCCTCAGGCATCAAAGGCTTAACCAATCAATATGTAGCTATTGAGAGACATCCTGTATTATCTTCATGCACAAACAGCTCAGACACAGCTGTGTGGACACACACGCTGATGTTAAACCCTCAATTAAGAGGAGGGATGCACGAGGTGAAATACGGAGAGGTGCTAAATACCTAAGGAATCAATGCAGCATTTGGATCAACTACGTCAACATCAAATGTAAACACTGACTGTTCACTCTCTTGGGTAAAAATCATCACTATTATAGTTGTCAGTGTAATCACCATCACCATACCTGTTACTGTAGCACAAATCATCATCACAATAATCATCATTGTCACTGCATCATCATCATCATCATCATCATCATCATTATCATCATCATCATCACCATTGTAACTAACATTGTCAATAAATCTTCAGCAGTTGGGTATCTGACGTAACATAATCAAGGCATGTCAATATTGCAATCTACACTCTGATATACACCTTATGTATAATCAAGCTGGTATTTAGAAAGTTCTTCTTCATTCATTAGAAAAACACAGAAGGCCTTTCTTTCATCTGCCTCTACAACATGCTTGTATCCTTTTAGGGAACACCTTTAAAATCCATCAAAATGGGTTCCTTTGTAGATGATCTTTGCCAGAGGCTAAATGTCACAAAGGCAAGCAGTCTGTCTGCGATTAGAATCAGACATAAACTAAAAAGGTGTGACGTCACCCTTTGAATTCTTACATGCATGATTTCAAACACCCTGAACCATCAACATATACAGTATTAGAATCAAGGGCCCCTAAATATCTCCTGTGTGTTATATCAAGGACCAGGGACATGCATGCTCAACTCTGAACACTGTTAAACCATAGAATTGGTCTTCAGTAACTCATCGTTATCAGACATGGTGATTGACAGGACTGGTTGGTCAAGCTCGCTGACACATGTCATCCAATCCTAACTGCGGAAGTTGATGCTCATGATGCTGATCACTGGATTTTCTGGTCCAGACTTGATCAGTTAGACCACCACCACACAGTTGGAATATTGCTGAGCTCAGTGTAAAGCTAAACTCACTCAGACATGCTAAACCATCAGACTTTAGGAAACATATAACATCAACAGTGAAGCCTTTATATCCCTTAAAGTAATCAAAGGGACAAAAAATATTTTCCACAACATATAGATGGGGTAGGTCAGCCTAATTGTTAAATCGTTTTGCTCATCACATCTGAGATCCAGGTTTTCTTCCTCACATGGGTACAATGAGTAAAGTCAATTTCTGAAGTCACCCGCCATTGTTTTGTTGGCATATTGCTAAAACCTCACTCACTCACTCACTCACTCACTCAACCACAGATAAAAGTAATATCTGCCCAGCAGGGAATACAGAGGTCTGTGTCTTTAGAAAATCACTGACTTGATCAATCACAATCTAACAACTTAAGTCACCATGATTAAAGAAGAAGAGAGACTAATTAGATTTTCCAGTAAGCTGAGAATGATTATCGTGCTCATGAATATGTACAACTGCACGATCTCACGACACGAAGTTTGACAGATGATACTTGTAGGACATTAGGACTCTTTGAAACTACCTGTTTGGGGCAGCACGACCGGCTCAAGTCAGGGAAGGTCAGGATTCATTAGTTTATCCATGATACAGGAGACTGATACAGATGGAGACTGATACAGGAGGAAACTGATACAGATAGAGACTGATACAGGAGTGTGATACAGTAGACTGATAAAGGAGACTGATACAGATGGAGACTGATACAGATAGGAGTAGATTGATACAGGAGAAGACTGATACTGATGGAGACTGATACAGATGGAGACTGATACATGAGGTGATTGATACATAAGGAGACTGATACATGAGGAGATTGGTACATTAGGAGACATACATGATGAGACAGATACATAAAGAGACTGACACATGAGGAGATTGATACATAAGGAGACTGGTCACAACATCAACTGCATTACATTCATCTCTCATAATAAAATATGTTGATAAAACTATTTTTGATCACAACAGTAATGATAATTCAAAATTGTCACAGTACACTCAAAAATAAATTTATAAGACAATTCACTAAAATGAAGGCATCGCTATCACGTTGCTGATCTAAAAACCTTCCTATCTCTTAAAATCATTTAAAAAATTGACATTATGAAAAACTGGTCACTCTGACATGTAATTTCCAAAACGAAACTACAATATTAAATGAACCATTACAACAGTGATGGATTGGACAAAACAAATGAACGTTAAGCACTGATACAAACACTGCTGATCTTAACACTGACAACAATTCTACAAATCAGTCAGAAACAAAGGCACTTGGACATAATGCATGTCTTCGTCAACGTGACAGAAATCACAAAGCATGTCAAAATGCAACCAGAGGAAGCGAGACCAAATGTCCCTATTGATTTACGTGAAAATTGTCTCTTAAATTTTAAGTACTTAATTTCTGAAAATGATTTGAGATTACTTTTTGAATACATCTGTAAAAATACTGACATGTCATGCATGTCATTTATGTAACAAACCCAAACAATTATTAAGACCAGGACGTCATGAGAATATTTTAACCAAATCAACAATTTAGACAATGATATTCTTTTTCCTTGACAATGCAAGTAAACGTCATCAGAGGCTGTCTCTGTAATTCATAATTCATAAATGGCAAAAGTCTGATTGATTTTTTAAATGGCATAAAACATCTCCTGACAAAATTCAACTCTCCTGGGCCTTGGCTGTGATTGGCCCATTGTCTGATATCGTCTCGGAAAGTTGTATGCTGGGTACAATCCTTCATGCAAGTTGCAGACCAAATATTGATTTCGCATAATGTTTCTAATTGAAAAAGCTGACTGGTTTGAGTAAATTCCTGTAAAAATAATTCAAAATTAGATTGATAAGACAAATTTGTATTTAAAACAAATGATGATCATGTGCCTTAATCATAGAGGATAATTTGTTCTGGAGCCAGCATAATAGAAGAAGCAGGAAACAGACCAATCACACAACACTGACACACGACCATTTCCATATATGGCAAAAATGCTGAGATCAAGATATAAATGCAAAGAATTTTTTCAACAGATTGTTAACTGAAATATCATAGAAAAATGACTTGGTGAGATATCGATTATTTCCACACTTTTGTCAGGCTACAGACACAATGTATCTTTGACAGGTGTCTGGCACTGGGATCATCATCATCATCATCATCATCATCATCATCATCATCATCATCATCATCACCAGAGCAAACATGTTAACTCAAAACGTTCCAAATTTTCCACTAAACATAATTTTTCAAAACACAACTATAAGCTGGTCTGTATGAGCAAGTCAGTGTAAGATAATATTTTAAATGCGGTGTCTTTTAGGCCTTACGAGGTACATATGTTTTACGGATGCATGTATTTTGAAACAACATGACACAGAAATACACAATGAACTATTCTATTCTTTTCTATTCTATAATAGTGATATGATGTTATTAGATACAACACTACAACTGGAAACAGGAATGCTATTAACAGTGTCACTGTTTATCCTTTAATCCTGATAGTAACTGAATTTATATCAATACAATACATTACAAAATATATGATATCTATTGAAACACAAGTGAAAAACGGGGGTGAGCCGCCTTGCTAGAATGTTGAGCGTGGTAGTGCGGTGTCATGTAAAATGAGAAGAATAAAGATGCTATTGAGAATCAACAAATGGTAGCAGAACGTGGTTGCTGATAAAGAAGAGTCTCTTGACACAACTTAGATGTAAATATTATTTTTTGTATTCTCACGTGTGTTTCATCACAAGGTTTTCCCAGCAGTCCCACTTCAGTGTGCAGACAGCAGACGACACACTATCTGAACATCTATTACATGAAATTATCACTATACATCTGCATTTGATAATTTATCAATTTGCATACGTTTCATACAGTCTGCATTAGTTCCACATTGTTTCTGACAATTTGCCACACTCTGTAGCACATGCAGATCTAATTTAAAAACAAAGATAAAAAGACAAAGTCATCAATATCCCCTTCAATGGCAAACTACTCTTCATTAATATGTTAAATACTAGTTATGATTACGTCAGGTTTTCGCATGTATACAGAAAAGTGGAAGAAGAGTATTGAAAGGTTTTCAAGTTCGGCACCAGAAGTGAGCACTGCCATTAAATTCAGTCGAAGCCAAACTTGATGTGACGGAAAGGCAAGAAACAAGTATTCAGCATTCCAAAATAACCAAAGGGCACAGTACACCACCAGATCTATTTATGTGCCAATGTGGTTGAAGAAAAAGTGAACAGTCTTAAAGTTCTGCTCCTGCTGGACACAGAAATATACAGAGTCCTTTATTAATAAGAAAACGTGTTGTGGGTGATAAAAAATTCAGCGGTCAGACAGCCAATCAAAAGACAGATGGAATGTTGCTGAGCATGGAAAACAACCATCACTCACTCTGTGGAAACACTTACCTGAACATACTCACACTTCATAAACAGAAACAAGCTCTTACCTGTCCAGCCAGGTGTGCAGGTACATGTGTAGGAGTTAACAAGGTCTTTGCAGGTAGCATTATTTTTACAGGGAGTTGTGACACAGTCATCAATGTCAGTCTGACAGTCCCTCCCGGTGTAACCTGCTGCACAGAGGCAGGTGTAGTTGGCGATGTTGTTGATGCATGTGGAGGAGTGTTGACATGGAGATGCCAGACACTCATCTGGAACAATACAGCTTAAGGTTTGGGAAGAAAAACTATATGTCATATGTGGGTATTGATCACCATTGTAAATGTGTTCTACTCATGTGTGTTATAATCACTGCTGTTGACAAGTAGAGCTGTGCACTTTCTTGTAGTCTGTACAATACTGTCACGGGATTGCCTGGCTCAGACTCAATAATGTAAATTCACTATCATATCACCATAATACTGCTCACAAAATTGAGCTACCCTTGAAGATCCAGGTTAGGTCTGGTCTTCAACAAGCCATGCTTGCCGTAAGAGGCAACTAACGGGATCAGGTGGTCAGGCTCGCTGACTCGGTTGACACATGTCATCGTAACCCAACTGTGCAGATTGATGTTCATGCTGTTGGTCACTGGATTGTCTCGTCCAGACTGGATTATTTACAGATAAATATAGCTGGAATATTGTTGAGTGCAGCTTATAACAAACCTCACTCACTCACTCACAGTATCAAGCACTTGACTGTCTGGTCCTGACTCGATAATTTACAATCCACTATCAGATTACTGGAGTAATGCAGAATACTCCCCAAAACAAGTGTTTGCCACCAACATGGCAGTGTAACATGTCATATTTGGGGTTACACTTTTTCAGTAAAGCATAGATACTAGCACTTAAGTTTGGTTGAGTCCCATCCGGGATTCAAACCCACACCCTCAGAGTCAGGCATGTAAAAGCAAGCACACAAAGTGAGGCACCAAACCTGCCCAACAACCACAGCTTCCACAAATATGTAAGTCAGACAACTGGTAGTCTAGACCTATCTGATAAGTGTAAATTGGCACAGTGAACATGGCCGAAAGCAATGCATACACTATGCCAGCAATGCCAAAATAACAAGACAACTCGTGTCTCATCTCTGCACATGTGATGCTCAACCAAGTTTTGTGCCTCAAAAAGAAATGAAAAAAAAACCCCAAACAAATCATTTTACTATATCTGAACTGATCAAAGAATGTAAGGCTGCATGATAAAAAAATTATTTGTTTCTCAGGCACATTTTTTTCAAAATTGATGAGGTCGGTATGACTTCATTTTTATACTTTCTTAGAAAAAGAAGTGACGAGGGAGGATCACACTCGTTTTTACAGACATTCATTCTTATAGTGGACAAATATATCATCAGGACGTGGCCACGTCAATTTGATTTTTTTAAATGGCAATAAAAATTTGTTACACTCACAAATAAAAGTCACATGCCAATGCCTGAAAAACATTTCACTTATTCTATTTAACCTAATAAGACTGCTTGTACATATTCTTAAAAAAAATATAAATTGAACTGAATATACTTCAAAAGCCACCCTAATACATGAAATCATATCATGATGACCGTTAACAAAATCCTGTCAACACAAGACCATATAAAAATTATGATGACATTTGATAAAGACTATACAAATATTGGGAATAGAACAGAGGACTGACAAAACTGCTGGGCCACCTCACTGACACCTTAATGACAAATAAAACTTTACAATTTCTCAATCAGTATAGCAGGTGTACATCTCACCGATATCCTGGTCGCATGTGTTCCCAGTATATCCTGGAGGACAGGTGCAGCTGTACCCAGTGAGCGAGTCGGAGCAGACGGCCTGGTTGACACACGGGTTCGGCAGACAGAAGTTCCGCACAGAGCAGTTCTTGCCTGGAAACAGAAATGGAAAAATGACAGTTTTTCAAGATCAAGAGTACATACTCCTTAATTTTTCAATATAGGAGCACTAGGAAAACTTAAGAGTACATTAAGAGTACTAAATGGAATTTAACAGTGTATCAGTAACACAGCTACTTTTGTGTAAACAGGTCCATCAGTAAATGATCTTACACCATTGGTGAGCATGTCTGTTTCATTTTCTAAATTATTCCCTACCATATTGTGCATGTTTTGTATCTGTACATACACTGATGGAGCCTTTATTGGAGTCCTGATGCATTTTGATAGAAACAAGCAAATTTTAACTGAAAAGGAACTTGTGGATAATCTCATCATTAAGGCATTTAACATTATTGTAAGATTTGTTGTAGTGAAAATGGTATTTGAAACCATCTACAAAATAAAATCTTTAAACCTAGAAGAGCCAAACCAAAGGAAGAATCAAGCAGCCTAGGATATGGTGACTTCTGCAGAAGTTCTGCTACCTGAGTGTTGGTTTGTCAGCAGTGTCAGCGAGTCTGACCTTACCAATCCCATGAGTGAGTGAGTGGGTGGGTGAGTGAGTGAGTGAGAGGCCTTATGCCACTTTTAGCAAGATTTAAAAAATACCAAGGCAATGGGCACAATAGATGGGCTTCACAGATAGTTGTAATGTTGGGCATCAAACTCAGACCTTTTCATGACAAGTGAGCACCTTACCCATCAGACTAACCCTTCATCATCCAAACACCCTGCAGTTTTTACTCTGAATAACGAACATGGTCACCTTAACCTTACGACAGAGTTCTACAAGAGCTGCATGTCAAACACATTTGATGAATCCATCATGAATTTGCACCAAATTAAATAAATATTGAATTACACGCTCTCAGGAGCACATGTAAGTTTGCATTTTGATTGCGATGTTAAATTTTATCCACACTTTCACAATAACAAATTACCAAATTAAAAAACAACCTGAGAAAAAGTATGACACAGTCTGCGTGAAATGTAAAATTGATTTAAGCTGGTGTGATTCACATCCCTTCGAGGCTGTGGGCGAGCAGCATATTTGCCTGCATGGCTGTCACCTTGACCAGACAAATTAATGAAGGTCGTCTTCACCAAGCAACTTTTTCTTGATTTGGTGAAAAGAGATATTCCCAGTGAAAAATGGAATTTTTCACAGTTTCAATTAAGAAATAACATCTGTATTTCCTGTTGTGGATGTTAGGTGATAAAGGAAGTTTGAGAAATGGGATTTTAAGTAACTCTTGTTTCAATATTGATGGTTTTACGGCTCCGTGTGACTCATGAAATACTACTATGGATTATCTAAATGTCTGATTACGAGAATGAATTTTTGAAATTAACAAATTGATGTATGTCTTCTCCAGGGTGGTGGACTAATATGATCCAGTCTGAGGGCTTGATGATGATGATGATGATGATGATGATGATGATGATGATGATGATTGCTTTCAAAGCAATCTCTTAGGTCCTCTCATTGGGATGATGATGACTGCTTGTAAAGTAAGCTCTCAAATACTCTCATAGGCATGACGATGACGATGATGATGATGATGATGATGATGACACTGACGACAAAGACAAAGATGATGATGATGTTGCACCTAATGAGCCAAATACCGCTAATCAAGTAAATGTTCCTACCACTAATTTGCCTTATGTACTCAGCTCCCTGGGAAGTATACAACAGCAGCTGTGTGTCATACTAGGTGTGACAGTGTGATAGCCAAGTGGCTAAAGCATTTGCTCGACACGTAGAAGACCTAGGTTTCGATTCCCCACATGGGTACAATGTTTGAAGCACAGTTCTGGTTTTCCTTGTCACAATATTACTGGAATATTGCTGAAAGAGGCTCACTTGCAGGTACAAGGTACTCTACACCAACATGTGATGCTTGAGTGAATCAGTCTGGTTTTACTCCAAAGTGAGAAACTGAACTCAGGTCTTCGATGAGCAAACGCTTTAACCTTGTGATGTATGATGCAGATTGTTTTGAATTACCTTATTTGGTTTCCTTCTGCTGGTTCAATGTTTGACACATGTTCCACATTTGTCATAGCAAAATGGGTCTTATATATCCCTACAAATCATAGGTATATCTATCCAGACAGCATCCTGTCTCATATGTATCCTGATCAAATTAGGAGTTTTATCTTTTTAAATACATCACATGTTTCCTCAAAATATTTACGGTCATATCGATTTCAAAAACAAACAAAAAACAGACAGAATACTGTGTCATGTTTATCCCAACAAAATTACAAAATTCAGAGGTAATTTTGCTTCATATTAATAAACCGCTGGGGAAGCAGAACACCAATTCAGATGTCACCACTCAGATAAGCAAGGTTTCCAGATTACAAGGGAACTCCTTACCCTTGTTATATGCCTGGGTGCAGATGCACTCATAGTCTAGAATCTTGTCCAAACAGGTGGCACCATGAAGACATGGTGATGGGTCACAGTCGTCGATGTTCCTGCACTGCAGCGGTGATGCTGTAGCTGTGGTAAACCCTGGTGCACACTCACACGACAAGTTACACTGTTGGGAGGGTGCTGAACAAGATGGCTGACAGACGTCTGATGGGAAACAGCCACCATGTTTAACATCCCTGAGAATACCAAACAGACTCTCACAACAAAATCTCAGCGAAATATCTATAGAAAGGCTAAGTAAAGAATGTCTTGAAGGAACCAGCACATTTGAATGTTTAATAAAATAATAGTGAGTGAGTAAGTAAAGTTTTATGCTGCACACGGCAATATTCAAGCTATATGGCAGTGGTCTGTAAATAATTTGAGTCTGGACCAGAAATATCCAGTTGAGCATTGATCTACTCAACTGGGAACCGATGATGTGTGTAAACCAAGTCAGCAAGCCTGACTGATACTAACAGTCGCCTCATACGACAAGCATGGGTTACTGAAGATCAGTTCTACATAGTCACATAATCATGATGAACACATTTTTGACTGGCATTTTTGAAGTTGAGGAGATGAACAAGATGATGAGGATAATTCAACTTCTTTTGAGAACAACATTGGAATGTATGTCAAAACGTCACCTTTACAGAATAAAGAACTTAAATTCAGGAGGAACATTCTTTGTCATCGTGAAATATATTTTCACACCTACCTCTCAGATTTAGAATGTTCAAAGTTGATGAGCTTGGCAGGTTCGGATGCAATGCTAAAGGCAGCGAACCGAAGTTCATCGAAACATCCACGTAGAGCCACTTGAGCGGATCGAGGCAGTGATGATACCAGTGAAGGGGAGACAACTCCACCAAGAAACAATTCTGCTGCATTCAGAGTTTGTGCCACACCTAAGGAATCAGATGTAAATGACATCATAGTCTGAAAAATTCTTCAACAGTTGCATGAATATGAACATACACAATTGTTCATACTGTGAGTAAGTTTCACTCTCCATAATGAAGCTTCAGAAATACTTTATCCCTCGAGAAATCTACAAACATTGTATTTTGCACTGCACAAAATTGGCATCTTAGATAAGTGGGACACCAATAACCCAATGATAATCCTGTCAAGGTAATAATATCACAACATTTATGGGATGACACCATGCCCTGCTAGATACTCCTCCATCAACAGAAGGCATGTCCTGAGTCACTTTGTAGGGTATTCCAACTTGTTTTGCTCAGATGAAATATGGGTGAGTGAGTTTAGTTTCACGCAACTTTTAGCAATATTCCAGCAATGTGACAGTGTGGGACACCAGAAATGGACTTCACAGATGTAGGGAATTGAACCAAGGCCCTCGGCCTGATGAACAAATGCTTTAACCACTTGCCTACCCCACAGCAAAGTTAAGCACAAGGTCCTATGATGGGATTTGAACCATGGATCTCCTGACCACTCCCCTTCTCCATATGACTAAAGAGGTTAATCCAATCAGCAAGCTGACAAAGAAATGAAGATACAGCTTCATGGCCAAAGTCATGATGTGACAAACCTATGAGATCTGACTGGACAAACCTATGACCATTCACCTGACATATAACCTGACAAACCTATGACATCTCACCAAACCTGTAACCCTTGACCTGACCTATAACCTGACAAACCTATGATATTTGACCGGACAAACCTGTAACCCTTCACCTGACCTATAACCTGACAAACCTATGACATCTGACCAAACCTGTAACCCTTGACCTGACCTATAACCTGACAAACCTATGATATTTGACCGGACAAACCTGTAACCCTTCACCTGACCTATAACCTGACAAACCTATGACATCTGACCAAACCTGTAACCCTTGACCTGACCTATAACCTGACAAACCTATGACATCTGACCAAACCTGTAACCCTTGACCTGACCTATAACCTGACAAACCTATGATATTTGACCGGACAAACCTGTAACCCTTCACCTGACCTATAACCTGACAAACCTATGACATCTGACCAAACCTGTAACCCTTGACCTGACCTATAACCTGACAAACCTATGATATTTGACCGGACAAACCTGTAACCCTTCACCTGACCTATAACCTGACAAACCTATGATATCTGACCAAACCTGTAACCCTTGACCTGACCTATAACCTGACAAACCTATGAGATCTGACCAAACCTGTAACCCTTGACCTGACCTATAACCTGACAAACCTATGATATTTGACCGGACAAACCTGTAACCCTTCACCTGACCTATAACCTGACAAACCTATGACATCTGACCAAACCTGTAACCCTTGACCTGACCTATAACCTGACAAACCTATGATATTTGACCGGACAAACCTGTAACCCTTCACCTGACCTATAACCTGACAAACCTATGATATCTGACCAAACCTGTAACCCTTGACCTGACCTATAACCTGACAAACCTATGAGATCTGACTGGACAAACCTATAACCCTTCACCTGACCTATAACCTGACAAACCTATGATATCTGACCAAACCTGTAACCCTTGACCTGACCTATAACCTGACAAACCTAGGACATCTGACTGGACAAACCTATGACTCTTGATAAGCTTCAAAGTGAGTAACTTTGGGGAAATATGGTATGCAGTAACTACATGTACTTACCAGTTCCAGTGGAAGCTGAAACAAACAAAGAACAGGGTTACTGTGATGATGTCTTCCCGCCTCCATGATTACATGATACCTC
Organism: Haliotis asinina; assembly: GCF_037392515.1. Taxonomy (NCBI): domain Eukaryota; kingdom Metazoa; phylum Mollusca; class Gastropoda; order Lepetellida; family Haliotidae; genus Haliotis; species Haliotis asinina. Next base: position 25,370,330 of record NC_090281.1, on the reverse strand, counting down.
ACACATGAGGGTGCAGCTTGTTCGTCTTGAAGTCACAAAATGACTTGGTCTAATGAGTATACTTTAAGATTATTCCATCTCTCTTGCACACACATGCATTCACACCGTGAGGAACCAGGTTAAACCTGGTCTTTAGCAACCCGTGCTTGTCGTAAGAGGCACCTAAACAGATCGGGGGGAGGGGTCAGGTTTGCTGACTTGGTTGATACATCATTGTATCTCAGTTATGTAGATCGATGCTCATGCTGCTGATCACTGGCCAGTCTGGTCCAGACTCGATAATTTATATGCCAACACCATATAGGTGGAATACTGCTGAGTGCGACCTTGAACAACAACCATCCTTATACATCCTTAGCGTAAAGTAGACAACTGACCATACTGGGCTTCAGCTAGTTGGATCCCTGTTCCATCCAGCAGCACTGCGGTGTTGCCTTGGCGACGCACCTGCACCAACATCCACTCCCCTGTGTTGAACAGCACACTCCCGGTTGTTGTGGCAAACACTCCCGGACCAGTGCCCTACAACAACACCAGGAGTGACGGAGCGAGTGAGTGAATATGGTTTTACGAAGCTTTTAGCAATATTCCAGCAATATCACATTGGGGGACACCAGAAATGGAATTCACACATTGTAACCATGTGGGGAATCAAACCCAGGTCTACAGCATGACGAGTGAACACTTTAACCAATAGGCTACTCCACCGTATGCTATACAGGGGACATTTCAGGTATACCACAATACCATAAAGTATAGGTGTAGTGACCTTGTGGTCAAATCCAATATTTTAATGTGAACTTCATTTTGTTCTGTTTCATTGTGAGGGAAATCTCTAAACCCTCCAGTATCATACTATTAACGTAGAGAAAGCAAGTAAGTGAGAAAAAGTCACTCAGAACACTGTAGATCAGTTTAGACATGTGAAGATCCAGGTTAGAACTGATCTTCTGTAACCGATGCAACTGACATGGTTCACATATGTCATCCTATTCTCCAATACAGATTTTTTATTTAATAATAAATACAATATCATAAAAGTCAATATTTAAGCTGAAAAATTGTCCTAAAAATTAAAAGGAAAATAATGACCATCTCAAAACAAAATTATAGCTGCTACCTACACAATTAAATGACTGTTGTTGTTCTTCAACATATAATTTTACTCAAAAGAGGACAAATCTCTGGACTTGTTCAGCAGGTCTGAGGTAAAAACATCAGAACATCACTCTAGCTCTAATGAGGTGTAATGTTTCACATAGATATTGTAAATGGAACTTGTTAAGGACAAAGTTATCATTCAGAAGTCAGTGACATGTTTCACAGTTGTTCATGCAATAATCAAGACTACAATGAATGTGTCCCAAAACCCAGGACATAGGATACATGAAATATATAACCCACCTTTGTATTAAGTCCGAGTGTGAGTTGACCACTCTGTTCCAAGTACAGAACCAGATAGGCTGGACCACCCAGGAAGAAGATGAGGCCTTGATGAGCCCTGACAGACAAAGACAGGTTGATTTACACACAACATCACATACCAAAGTGACATTTTAGGATATATGATGGAGGCAGAGTTGATATACCGATATGAGTTTATTTATTCTTTGAATGCAACATTGATACAGGTGAAATCACCTAACAATGAAGTAATACTTAATACATGGCAGTTTAGCAAGAAAGTATTTACATATTTTGAAAAAGGCTGTAAAACAATTCATTATTTGAAATACAATTCAGCGGCAATGCATAACAGGGGAGGCATGTTCCCTAAAAGAAATGCTTATGCATGCTGCAACAGAAAAAGCAACTAAAGGGAGGTAATATATTGTTGAATGCACAACATTACCTCCCCTTGATCAAGTTCATAGACAAGCAAAAAATACCTTTCTATATTCCAAGTTCTTCACATACACAGTGCTTAACTACTACCAGTCGACAAGGAACTTATAATTTATTCCCAGTCAATAACTTTGGGTCCTCACTGATAAGTAATTTCTGCCTAAACTTTGATGAAATGTCTATTCTTATTGTGAGCACCTTCTTACTATTGCAGACAGCTATGATATAATTTGGTTGGTTTGTTGTTTAATACTGCACACAGCAATAGTCCAGCTATATGGCAGCGATCTGTAAATAACCAAGCCTGGACCAGACAATCCACTGATCAACAGCATGAATATCATTCTAAGCAATTGGGATACGATAAGATGTGTCAACCACGTCATCGAGCCTAACCATCCAATCTAGTTAGTCGCCAGGGGCCGGCTACTGATGATCAATTCTAAACCAAATCTTCAAGGCTGTATTAACAATAACATGAACCGGCTAGTTTTTGAGTTTAGACCCATATTGTTGGTGGAAGCTGCTGGTCTTGACAAATGTTGGAGCATCAGTGCCAACCCAGTGAGATACCACACTGCAGTTCATCATGAATGCCACACTCCAACACAGTAGACTGACTCCAAGCCAACCAATACTGGTTTTACCCTTAAATGCTTTCACAAGGCAGGGTAACAAAAAGTACCATCTTCTATCATCTCTTGGTATGGTTAAGGACAAATTTTATGGATGTTCAGCTTCTTTATTCAGGTGAGGTGACGTTTTGATACAGATTCTTGTACACAAGTATGAGACAGATAAGACAAGGTGATATGTTTGTCTCATACTTGTTGAAAATGTCTCATTTAGCTGTCTCATACTTGCTTGACAATGTCTCATATAGCTGTCTCATACTTGCTTGACAATGTCTCATATAGCCGTCTCATACTTGCTTGACAGTGTCTCATATAGCTGTCTCATGCGTGCTTGACAATGTCTCATATAGCTGTCTCATACTTGCTTGACAATGTCGCATATAGCTGTCTCACACTTGCTTGACAAAGTCTCATATAGCTGTCTCACACTTGCTTGACAAAGTCTCATATAGCTGTCTCAACACTTGTTGACAATGTCTACTGTAGGTGTCTCATACTTGCTTGACAACTACAATCCACTCCAGTATGACTGTCCTTTGGAACTGTTCCAATGATAATATGTAGGATGTGTCATTAGGAGGTCATAGGGTAAGAAGTCCCTGAATGTGTGATTTATAAACACAGCAGCTGTTTTGGGATTCAGATTCAAGGATGATATAACGTAAAACCTACTTGGTGCGGAATTTAAGTTGGATGATCGTGTTGGTGCGAGGTGTGAGCTGGATGTCCATGAGGGCAAATGCCTGGCTGGTTGTCATGGTGATGATTGGGGACTTGGAACACAGGTCTTGTGGACAGCTGAAAAGAAACACGAAGAATGACTTGGTGGAACCATTGTCAAATGATATTTGAACCCTACTCTGACAGTACTTGAACACTTGTCTGGCAGTATTTGAATCATTGTCCAACAATTTTTGGAACCTTGTTCAACAGTATTTGAACCCTTGTCCAACTGTATTTGATCCATTGTCTGACAGTACTTGAACCCTTGTCCAACAGTATTTGAACCGTTGTCTGACAGTGTTTGAGTCCTTGTCTGACAGTATTTGAACCCTTGTCCAAATGCATTTGAACCCTTGTCTGACAGTATTTGAGCCCCTGTCCATCAGTATTTGAATGCAGGTTTTTGCTGCATTATAATCAAATAGTGAATTTGTTCCAACACTGCAAACTGCATTCCACCAGCATGATGGTGAAAACACCTAAAATTCACTTCACACAGTGTACCCACGTGTGGATTTGAGCTTGTCTATATATCACCTGGTCTGTACATGATGCATGAAGTCCCCAGTCAGATTGAGTCTGCGTGTTGCCGTCTCCACATACTCCAGACACGTGACCAGATACGCAGACAGACGAGAGGTGTCCAGCTGAAAGAGAGTAACGAAGAATTATTACCCATCTCATCCACATCACTGCCACGGCTTCATTCTGGTAAACCAACCCTAGTTCCATGCATATGAAAATCCTTGTCCTTGATTTCCATTTGCTGGATTGATTGACTACACAGCAAATGTACCAATCAGAAAACAAGTTACAAATCAACCACAAAGTCTGTGCCAGCAACATGGTGGAGTCCTCTTGATTATGATCAATTTTGCAAAAATCAAAAATCCTTTCGATGAAAAAGTTGTATTTACTCAGTGTTGCCAACTGGCACCTTAACCACCTTAAGATGGGTGCCTATACAATTGAGATTCTTGAAATTCATGGTAAACATGGTACAGAAGACCTGTTGAAAAGATTGAATGCAATGCCAATGGGTTTGCTCTTGCATAGAAAAACAGCACCATTGCATATTGTTCAGTGTAAATGGCACAATGACACTGCCTGTTGATTGGTTGGTAAATGTTAAATAAAAGCAAGGGCAGTTAACAACAGAGGGAACTGATCCTGGAGTTAGTGTACTTTCATCAAAACATGAGTCCTAGAGATAAGAGAGTGTCCCTGGTCCAATGGGGCCTGTACCAAAACCAAAATGTCACTTAAATGAATTTGGACTTTAAAACAATGGCAAATTCACTACTTCCAAAGTTTGCTTTTTAAAACAAATAATCCTAACTTTGAGGTCATTGAGAGAGTTATAGCCCCCGATGTAGAGCTCTCCTGCTAAGGAGGAGAGATCCAGCTGTTGGTCCAGCTCCACCAGGTAAGTGACCGACATCACACGGCCATTGATGGTAGTTCGGGTGAAGCTGCGGCTACGAAGTCCTGTGATGTCCACTGTGTAGCTGGTGTTGGGCTTGAGACTGCCATCACCTATCGTCAGCTGAAGTTTATTGCAAGAAAACATTCTGTTACCAATGATGATAAGTAGGAGGTGATCATGACCAAAGTACTTTCCATTAAATAATACAGATAATTTAATACAATACACTTCAAAACTCCCTCACCTGTATGACTGTCCAGTGTCTCCATTATTAACTCCTCTCACCTGTATGAATGTTGTGTGTGCCTGCTATTAACCCCCTCACTTTTATGACTGTCGGTGTGTCTAGTGACTCCACTAATAACCTTCACCTGTATGACTGTCGCATACCCCCACTATAAGATTCACCTGTATGACTGTCTAGTGATTCCTCTATTAACCCCCTCACCTTTAACACTGTAGTGTCTCCATCATTAACCCTATCACCTTTAAGACTCTAGTGTGTCTCCACTATTAACCCCCTCACCTTTATGACTAGTGTATCTCCAGTATTAACTCCCTCACCTTTATGACAGTAGTGTGTCTCCACTATCAATCCTCACTTTTATGACTGTATATTGTCTCCACTATTAATTCCAAAACCTTCATTGCTGTCCATTATCAACCCCCTCACCTCTATGACTCTGTTGAGTGTCTTCCACTCTAGGTAGATATTGCCTTCATATACACCAAGAGCAAAGAAGTTATCTCCCCCTGCTTGGTAAAGGAGGAGGCCACGGCTGTTGCAGAAAGTGAAACTGAAGGTCAGACGATCCTCGGCTCCCAGAAGTTGGAAGCGACTGGCATTGTATTTGATGTAGCTGTCAACATCGATGAAGTAGTTGGTTGCCATCTCAGGAAGGAAGAGCAACAGAAACAGAGATCCTGGAGATGGTTAATACAAATGTTAGACTAACACATTTCTAAACTTCTAATATTCTTATACTGCCAAAAGGCAGAAGATGAAAACACATCTACTGTGATTAAGTAAACTTTACCATTGAACGTCTCTTGTGGAAGAGAGTACAATCATAATTCACTGATCCTCTCATGAATTGAAAACAGTTGTGCAGTGCTGGTGTGGTCACTAATTCTAACCAAAAACCAAACCACTGTTACTGTCTGAAGTTGCTGAGTAATAGCAAAGCATGCAACATTATGGACTTGATAACTACAATGAAACATCATTCTAGCCAATAGACAAGAAGTTCTCATCCATGAGGTTTCATGATAAACATTAACTGCCATATAAGGTGAACTCTGGTTATGAACAATGAAAGCTCAGATTTCTACATCAGCAAATTGTCTTTGCAGCATGTGTCATTTGCATAACTTTACAGATGTCTGTTACATATATTGAGAGACACAAATAAAGGAACACAGGAAAATTCAAATGTTCCTTTAATATTTTCCAGTTTTCATCATCAACTTTGAATAGTGCTGTTGGAGGAAATCTGAAAATAAATATGGAACGCTGCCATGAAGTGCTGTTCCCTTATTTGTTTCCCTCAGTATATTTCTTCAACATTCAAAACCTGGGAAATATAGGGGTCACACAATTTTCATGCATGGGATATAATTTCTTACCTATCGAGATCACGAGGAACTTGCACATCATCAGAATATGACGTCATGGATGGTAACAATCTCCCACTCACTGAAGGTAACACATGGTGATGACATTACACTTCACTTACTAATGTACTAGGGGGACATGGCTTGCTGATGTGATGGAAGGTTATTTGTTTTCACAGAAAAATGAATGAGTAACATTTTCAGGGATCAGGTCAAATATTCTGGAACATCGGGTCTCCTGATCTATAATACTGCTGGAATATAAACGGTCTCCTGTTGCTGAAGGTCATTCTTGTGAAGAAGTGCATTTATCTACTTGACGTTTGGTTATCAGGCTGAGTGGGTGATTATGGTTTTATGCAGCTTTTAGCGATATTCCAGCAATATCACGGCAGGGGCAACAGAAATGGGCCTCACACATTGTACCATTGTGGAGAATCAAACCTGGGTCTGCAGAGTGACAAGAAGACACTTTAACCACTTGGCTACCCCACTGCCACTGGTCATCAAAAGCTTAAGCATACCTTAGAACTCACCCATAAGGAGTGAGTGAGTGAGTGAGTGAGTGAGTGAGTGAGTGAGTGAGTGAGTGAGTGAAACAGAGCAGACAATAGACAAATTTGACCTCATCTTTACCAAAAGTACAAGTGGGTGAGTAAATACACTTTTATCATGGCAGTGGACAAATCAAACCCTGGTCTCTGGCATGACAAGCAAATGTTTTAATCACTAGCCCAGTTCACCTCACTTCCCCACACTAAAAGTCTGTGGTGATAGAGGGCAAATTCATGGCTTTGGTTTTCTTGGACAGTAAGGGGAAAATCATATGTGAGCTCAAGGCATCAAAGGGTAATAAAGAGCCCTTGCCCACAATGAATACAAAGCAGGCCATGATGTATCTCCCTTGACTTTCAAGTTGTGCTCAAAATTGAAAATGTACAATCCAGACTGAGCGAGTTTAATGTGAAGACACAGACTTTTAGTCATATATCTTGACAAATGTACTATACTTATACTGACAGAGAGCAATAAAATAACTACCAATCCTACAGATTTGTGTTATAAACAGCAAATATGTCAGTAATAATCCCATTAAATGTTGTGTTAAAAATTCAAAATGTACAATCCAGATTAGCAAGGTTAATGTGAAGACACAGAACTTCAGTCATACATCTTGACAAATGTCCTATATTTATATTGACAAACAGCAATAAAACAACTACCAGTCTCATAGATTTGTGTTAAAAATAGCCAATATGACAGTCTGAAAAAATTTCTGTTACCATGGTAACAGTTAATAATTATGTTACAAATAATCTTTTATCTCAAGATAATATGTTACATTCACATTTTAACACCATTTGTCCCCCTTCTATCTTAAGGCATGAAAAGGTGTTTTGTGTGTTGAACATAGGTCAGTTACATGTTCTGAGAACACAAAATGCTTTTACTTACAGAACACGATGGTAGAAAATATTGTGCATGAAATGTAGATTTATTTGCATGAAACAGACATATTTTTGCATCAACAAGAGCACTGTCTTCGGGTATTTGGGGGTTAAAAATCTGGGAAATGCATAAAAAAAATTGGTCTTGTCTACAGTATTTTAAAATAGCAGGTAAAACTACAACCTTATATAACCCAGGCCATGTACGAATCATGCAAGCATATACATGTACTTGACTTGAACAATCCATAAAATCATTATGCTCATTCAAACTTGCTAATGGCATTGTATCGACATTCATCAACAAAACAACATTCCAACATGAAATCATTGATCACTAACACCACACCCTCCGTGAGTACATGCAAGAAGGTTTGTGATCACCTGTCACATCCACACCTGTTACCTGCAGAGGTTGTTAGGGTATTGATTACAGGTGTATAGTTGTAGTCTGTAGTTCTATTGTACGGGTTCTAGGATTTACACATATTAATGTAAGTGCTGACATTAACCATAACAGAGTAATGATATCAATCCTGAATGAATATCAATACAACATTCTGAATGGATATCAATTCAGAAATTAAAAAAAATACTTCACCTCAGCTTCTCCCCTGGGATATGAAAGAGTGAGTGAGTGAGTGAGTGAGTAAATGAGTGAGATTATGACTGAATGAGTGGGATATGAGTGAGTGAGTGAATAGGACAGGAGCGAGTGGAAAATGAGAGTGGGATATGAGTGAGATCAGAGAGTGGGATATGAGTGAGAGAGTGGGGTATAAGCAAGTAAGAGTGGGATATGAGTGCATGAGTGAGATATGAGTGAGTAGGATACGGGTGAGAGAGTGGGATATGAGCAAGTAAGAGTGGGATATGAGTGAGAGTAAGTGGGATATGAGTGAGAGAGTGGGATATGAGCAAGTAAGAGTGGGATATGAGTGCATAAGTGAGATATGAGTGAGTAGGATACGAGTGAGAGAGTGGGATATGAGCAAGAAAGAGTGGGATATGAGTGAGAGTAAGTGGGATATGAGTGAGAGAGTGGGATATGAGCAAGTAAGAGTGGGATATGAGTGAGAGTAAGTGGGATATGAGTGAGAGAGTGGGATATGAGTGAGTGTGAAAGTGAGTGGGATATGAGAGAGAGTAAACGGGATAAGAGTGAGAGAGTGGGATATGAGTGAGAGTATGTGGGATATGAGTGAGAGAGTGAGATATGAGTGAGTGTGAAAGTGAGTGGGATATGAGTGAGAGAGTGAGATATGAGTGAATGGGGTATGACTGAGTGAATGGGATGAGAGTAAGAGAGTGAGTGAGTGAGTGAGAGAGTGGGATATGAGTGAGTTAGAGAGTGAGTGGGATATGAGTGAGTGACAAAGGTGAAACATAGGTTTCTGCATTAATGCAAACACTGGCATGACAGTAAAATGTAGAAGGAAAACCTGAAAAGATGCAGTTCTCAGAACTTTGAGAAAAGCTGAGTATGGTACACCAATAGTCCCCCAAAATGTTACTCTGTGCAAGGGTTTGAAGGGGTCGATGGACAGATGTTGTTCATTTTAATATGTCTTACAAAAATATCTTGCACGAAAATAAAAAAAATTAAAATATAAAGCAGCATATTAAATTTCACATTTTTCAAGCAGAAAATCAGTATTTGACACAAATGACACAATTCTTATTTTGATTAACTGTGAGTATTATACATAGCAAAATCTTCATTGTATCTCTTCAAAAGTTCAGCTATAAGCAAATGGCAATTAACAAACTTAACCAATAAAATATAATTATTGGATAAGAAATAAGGTAAATTCACATGTGTCATCCAAGTCAGCCTGCATGACCACCCAATCCCATTAGTCACTTAACCCATATCGTCTTGGTTACAATCAGTTTCGGAGAGATGACTGTTGAAATGATTCATTCTCCTGCGATATGATAACATGTGTTATATCTGCAGTCATATGTTCTCTGTAAAGTAGATTCTAGTACCTGGGGTAAAATTAACAAATCTTTGCCTAATTGTGATATTGTATATGGTTTTAAAAAATACAACTGCAGTGCTTGAACTATCACACTATTTCTATGTCATCACAATGCCATTCTTATCGCACAGAAGAATATTTGAACAGTTTTCAAGTTTATGCATAATTCATTAACATATTGTTCCAAATTTTAAGCAACTAATGTCATTAAACAACTAATGTCACTAATGTCAAACAATAGAAGGGGTTGGGTAGATGAGAGTTACAAGTGGGGACCTGTGGTGCTCTACATCCACTATAACAAAGGTCAAACAACAGAAGGGGTAGGGTAGATGATTGTTTCAAAATACAAGCAGGGACCAATGGTGTTCTACATCCACCATAACTAAGAGCACACAACAGAAGGATGGGGTAGATGAGAGTTTCAATACACAAGTGGGGACCAATGGTGTTCTACATACAGCCCAACAAAAGTTAAACAACAGAAGGGGTGGGGCAGATGAGTTTCAATACACAAGTGGGGACCAACAGTGTTCTGCATCCAGCATAACAAAGGTCAAACAACAGAAGTGCAGATAAGAGTTTTAATACACTAGTGGGGACCAGAGGTGTTCTACATCCACTATAACAAAGGCCAAACAACAGAACTGTAGATGAGAGTTTCAATACACAAGTGGGGACCAATGGTGTTCTGCATCCACCAAACAAAGGTCAAACAACAGAAGGGTAGATGAGAGTTTCAATACACAAGTGGGGACCAATGGTGTTCTACATCCACCGTAACAAAGATCAAACAAGAGAAGGGGTGGGTGAATGTGCATTGTCCATAAATTTCACGGTACTCCCAAATACCCAGTGGACAACATCTGTGTTTTTACCAATCATACAATTATTGCATCTACAACACGTCTTGCGGGCTGACTGCAGGTTATGTGGATCCCAGAGTGGGCAGAGTTTAGTGGACATGCACAAAAAGTACAGGAATTGAAGAAGGGTCCATGGATGCACCTGTAGAAAAGGACATACAGAAGGCGTAAGGGCAGATGTCTACAAAAATATAGTTTGCAATACTCTACCCTCTCGAATTAACACATTTGCAATTTATAGTATATTTCTTTTCTATAATATATATCTTACATTTCCAGAAATCCCGCCAGGACATGTTTCCTTTCCATAATCTGTGTAGTAACAGTCCTTTTCATGTATCTCCACCAACACAGCAATCTGGAAGCACGATTTTTAGTGGACACTCAGTCAGATCTAGTCCGTGTTGTGTTGAGTGTCGGAATTGAACATTCGTCGATTGAACATTATTGACCAGAGAAACATTACAATATTTCTCACGTGGGCATGTGCACAGCTGGTGGAACGTTCAAACCTGGACTCGAGTGGAACCGAATTCAGTGACACGCTGCACTGAATCGGCTCTCTGAAGGCCGTGGGCATTCACGTGCATGCATTTCTCTTTTCGTTATATAACAGTGAGTGAGTATGGTTTTACGACGCTTTTGTCAATATGTCTGTAACATCACGGTTGTGGAGTCCCAAAAATAGGCGTCAGACCTTGTACTCAAGTGGGGACTCGAACCCGGGTCTTCGGCTTAACGAACGAACACTTTAACCTCAAAGCCAGCCCTCCAACCCCACCATTTCTTAAAATGCGATGATTACTCGTGAAAAACGTTTCTCCAAAGATGTTTGGATGATGTCGATATTGTATATCCCCACATCGAGCTAATGATGCGCACTCATGTACCTGTTTAAAGTATCGTTGTACCAATTTCAATCACTTACCATCAACATATTTTTCGACAAAGGGGATGTGGTGGTCAGGCTCGCTGACTTGGTTGCCTTCCCAAATGTGCAGATCGATGCCCATGCTGTTGATCACTGGATTGTCTGGTCCAGACTCGATTATTTACAGACCGCCGCCATATAGCTGGAATATTGCTGAGTGCGGTGTAAAACAACCAACAAACAAAATCTACATGGAATGTTAGTCTTACACTGATGACACACACGATACATAGCCTACACAGCAAACTTTAAATAGTTCCAACTATTCCAAAATATTATGACTACTCACATTTATCGCACACTGCGAATTAGTTTGACTTTATTTTGAAAACCCTAATCATAAAATTGGTGCTTCCAACACACGTTTCATAAACCTGTGGAAACGGCAGTAAAATATATTTACTTTGCGTGCTTGTGCTTTTAAGAAGGGACTCCAAAATTACAATGATTTTACAGCAAAAAAACCCTATAGCTGGCTGTTCGTCACTCGGACGAAGGTTGTCATGTTTGATCTTGGGAAAGAAGGATTTGTCGATTGAATTAACATCATTGTGGACTTTTTTCTGTCTGTGTTGAGATGCAACCCGGACCAATATAACGAGGAGAGGTTGTAGGGTTACGGGGTAGCCTTGTGGTTAAAGCGTTCGCTCGTCACGTCGAAGACCTGGGTTCGATTCACTACATGGGTACCCATTCCTTGAGCCCCCCGCTGTGATATTGCTGGAATATTGCTAAAAGCGGCGTAATATCACACTCAGTCACTCACTCCCTCACTCACTATAACAAGTGACATTCTTTAGAATATCTTCACAATAGCACAGGAGGGGTCATTCTGTTCTGACATTGCTTGATTGTCTTTTATAATGTATGTTGTTGTTTTTTTTGTTGTTGTTTTTTTGTTTTGTTTTGTTTTGTTTTGTTTTTGTTTTTGTTTTTTTGGGGGGGGGGGGTTGGGGGGTATGTTTGTTTGTTTGTTTGTTTGTTTGTTTTTTGTTTTTGTTTTGTTTTAGTTTTTTGTTTTCGGTTTAGTGTGTGCAGCTTGATTTGATACTACTGCTGTAAAGCTAGGGAATGTTCTGTTCACTGATTGGCTAACTTTATATCAACCGTTTGCTCATAGATACAGGTAGGTGATGGCCTTTCAGCTACAGACATTAAGTGTACCAACATTGTACAATAAAGTGCTCGAATACCATGAACATTGATCTAGGCAAATGTCGGCGAGGTTGAATGTGTAATTATATTATAACGATTATTTAATATCCTTTCTTTTACAACTCCTGATTTTATTTTTCTGGTTGAAACAACTTGCAACAATGTGGACATGTTTATGATAAAAAGCAAACCGGTTAGCCTCGTCCAAACCGAGTTATTTCAACGTATTTGTATGCTGTGATAACGCACTTACAACATTTACGGTCCCTTGAAGATCCGGGTTTGAAGAGATCTTCAGTAACTCATGCCTGTCGTAAGAGGCAACTAACGGGATCTGGTTGTCAGGCTGGCTGACGTGGTTGATATTCATCATATCTTAATTGAGGTGTTCATGCTGTTGATCACTGGATTATCTGGACCAGGCTCGAATATTGCTGAGCGCGGCGTGAAGCAAGAAACAAAACAGTACTCATTCGTGTATTACAAGGGAATTATATTATAATGCTTCAGAAAATACTGCACGTACAATCACTGTACGTACAAAATTGACGCACTAAGCTCTTCCATAGGGAGACATCATACCTACTTCCAGATTTGAACCTGTGCACGAGAAGCGAATGCTATTATCATTCGACCACCCCACACCTGACAGACGTAAATAATACCTTTCTGTTGACCCAACATTACGTGACCTGAGTTATTTTTAGCTTTGACGCAGACCAAAGCACATGACAAGATCGGTGTGTTATGAACAAACACGTGATGTTGAAGTTACGGTGTCCTTGTGTAGCTTATCATGGGGCCGTATCAAAACAATAATATCGCATTTAACTTTCCTCTGGAAATCTACCAAGCACCCCGTATCAGATACTAACTGTGCTTTTGTTTTGTGAGAAAAAAACTTACTTCTCCAAAGATATTTATGCAAGATATGCTCCTGCGTACGATAAAGGATTTGTGCTAATATATATCTTGAGAAACTCCCTTATCAGTGCAGGCTGAAGCTCAACGAAAATTGTAAGTGTCGATTTCAGTCTGACTGTGGATCATGATCGGTACCGAATCCATGATGAGACAACAAATGTCCTGAGTTAGTTTCAAAATGGTAAGATCTAAGCCACTTTTATTGTGCACCTACTGACTGATTGATTTCAATCGTTGATAGGTACATATTGAGATTCTAACGAGCAGAGCAATGCTCGATGTGAAGTGCTTCAACAGTTCTTATTTTAGATTTAAAAGTTGCGGTGATGTTGAAATATCGGCGTTGCATCAACATCAGATGTCGAAACAATGTCGTGCTTCAACGTAGAAATGATATTTTGTCTTTGCATGTGAAAGCTGAAATGACCTTGAAGTATCTATGTGAAAGTAATATATCGAATATCGAATTTTGGTTGGGTTTTGATTGGAGATAATTGATGGCGCCAATGCATTCAGCTCTCTAACAGTTGGTGGGGGTGGGGGTGGGAGTGGGAGTGGGGATTAGCCTGGTGGTAAGAATTTTATTTGACATGCCGAAGGGTTCGATTCCCCACATGGATACAACGTGTGAAGCTCACTTTTGGTGTCCCCCGTCGTGATATTGCTGAAATATTGCTACAGACGGAGTAAAACCTCATTACAGTCACTATGGCAGCATACAATGAGTGTATGTAGATGCCCGGTGAGAGTTGTCTCCCCCTACTGCTTCCAGGCCAGGGTTTGTCTTGTGTCAGTATCAGTCACATTTTTGCACATTTGAGACCCATTCGGTTTGTGGTTACTTAGGTTGAAATGCTGCATTCTGGGGGAATCCCATGTCACTGTGGGTATGTCGGATTCCCATTCGTTACTCGGACTTACTCATCCTTAGTAGTTTCAACTCTCGAAACTCACGAGATCTCGTTATTGATAATCAAAGTATAGCTTACCATTTGGTAGTTACTTCTAGATCAACTCACCCTGCACTCATTCACCCTCCATTCACCAAGCATCCATTCACCCTCCGTTCACCAACTCATCGTCTTGGTGGGATAGCGTAGTGCTTAAAGTGTGAACGCCGAATATCCGGGTTCGATTCCACTCATGGGTACAACGTGTGAAACCCATTTCTGGTGTCCCCCGCAGTGATATTCTGAAAGCGGCTTAAAACCATACTCAGTCACTCACTCTCTCACCAAACACTCACTCACCTTTCGTTTAACAACTCATCCTACCCATCAAGTCATTCACAGATATAAGTAGATCTTGATCTTGACATACTTTTTACTAATCTTATTTCGTGTACAATCTACTGATAAATTACATGCATAGATACCTGCGTTGTCACGCCTTTATCATCCGTATATGACCATCCGCACGGTATGGAAGTCTGGGTCATCACCATCCGTCCCAAGTCCACGTCTGGGTCGCCCACCAGCCCATTCCGTGGGTCGACGTCCGTCGGAGATCCCCTACTGATAAAGTACAGCATTTCCTCTGTTAAATGGGTTGTCTGTAAATAAAATTTATTCCTAAGTTCACTCAGCAGAAAATGGATACCCGGTGGGATAAGTGACTATCAACCTTCTAGCGCCTCACAACTTAGACTATCCGAGGTAATAATTATTTCAGCGCTCTTAGATCTGCTACATTGAAAGTAAGGGCTATACGAAATGAATAACATTGGTTTAATTTTAATTCTAAGATGACTGGTTAAATATTGGATTGTGATTGGGTAATCAAAGTCATTCAGAGGTATTAACCACGTTATATACCTCTGATTTTCCAGAATCGCAGAATGTATTTTCTTTAAATTTTTAAAACGTGGCTATGGTAAAATGGCGATAAACGTACTGTGTTGGAAAATAAGAGTTTTATAACGAAATTATAATAGCTCTAAATTCGATTTATGATTTAAAATTTGACAAAGTTAGAGGTATTATGATTTCGTTATATACCTTTGATTTCCAACACAGTATGTTTAAATCCTAAGTAAACAAAGCCTGGTCTCGATTAAACGCCGGGAATTCTTTATACCTTGAGTCCTGTTATCTTTGGGTAACGATCGATCCACCGAACGCACACAATATTTTTTCAAACAGAAGCAGTTTCACTTGTCTTCTAATAGCAGTAACAAAGATAGTGGGTAGAGGTGGGTGGGGGTTGCAGCTGCCTCGTATTCCAGCTTTGTGTAGCCCACTCACTCATTCACGCAAGCCGCCCACTCACCCTGGTATGTTAAAATTAAATGGGCAAAAAACATAAGAAAGCATCTTGCTGTACGGCACTTGTCATTTGAACAAACAAAATAAAACAAGTAACTCTGCGACTGATTCTAAAATATAATTCAGATTTGCTGTACCTTAAGAGCGAGTTCTTATTTCGTCACTGTGTGACTGTCAACCGGAAGGCAATGCTCATCTTACCCACGAGTGAGTGAGTATGGTTTTACGCCGGTTTTAGCAATATTCCAGCAATATCGCGGTGGGGAACACCAGAAATGGACCTCACACATTGTGCCAATGTGGGGAATCGAACCCAGGTCTTCGGCATGACGAGCGAACGCTCTAACGGCTATGCTACCTCATCTCTTCCTTGAACATCACGGCAGTGCCATCACTGCCTTTCCCATATCCATTCATTGTCTTATATATATATTCCAGCAATATATAAATATATATATGTTTGCCCTTTCACCAAAGCAATCTGTTTCGACTGATTATTATGACTGGCCTCCAGGTTACATGTATATATTCTATGAAATCCAGTCTTGCTCTGAAACTAAACTTATAGGTTCATCGCCCCACATGGCGACATTCTGTGACCTTGTGACTTTGTGAATGACATTGGGTCAATGCTATGTTGACAATCTTTATCCCTATAAGAAAGTATCACTTTAACCACTAGACTAAGAAACATCCCGTTGTACATTGTATGGAAACATGGCAATATCTGGGTATATATATATATATATTCACTGTGCACAGATATCCAGCGCTGGAGCTATGGGAGCAGAAGATCTGTGGACCGACGATGGCTGTCAGCAGAACTGCTCCAGACACGGAGTGTGTCAACAAGGAGAATGTGTCTGTCTGGTAAGTGAGTGACTTGGGTTTAAACTTCTCTAAGACATTTCAGTTATTACAAGGCGTGGCAGTTTGTTTTTGTAAGGAAGCTGACAAGTAGGTTCGAACTTGTTATAGCTGGTTCTTGTCAAAGGGAAATTATTTGCATTAGTGATCGAGTTGGGTGTCAGCCCCTATGAACAGTAGTACAGTTATATCAGGTTTCCTGGCGGAAGTCGTAAGTAATTCAGGTCTCCGGCGTTTAAAACCTTGATGAAACTCAAAAACATTGGCATGCTGCGGACAAACCCGGGTACAAGGAATCTGGAAATGTACCTTCGGTCTTAGGATTCTGGCTAGCCTAAGGGACGCAACTCTGCACAGCAAACTGCGGCGTTATGGACTTCTTGGTCACTCGTATCCCCGTGTCGCCTGTGGCCACCTTCGCTTTACATTCACTGGAGACTCGTCTTTAAGAAGCGTCCAGCACGTCAGTTCTGATCCCTCTCCCTGTGTTGTGGATGCTGTAGGGTAGCTTAGTAGTTACAGCGGGCGCTCGTCACGCTGAAGAACCGGGTTTGATTCCACATATGGTTCCAGTGTGTGAAGCCCGTCTCTCGTGTCCCCAGATGTCATATTGCTTGAATATTCCTTAAAGCAACGTAAACCATAGCCACTCACTTACTCATTCACTCTCAACAAATGCAAGCACCCCTCCCACCGTCCGATCACCAACTCACCCTATCCATCCAGTCATATATACATATATATAACATTGTTATTGGCAGTTACAGATAAAAGCAGATCTTGACATTGACACTTTTTACTAATCGTGTTCTATGTATGGTGTTGTGATAAGTGCAGTGTTCTAAGGGAATGTTTCTGGTACGTCATGAACGTTGTCACAAACGGCCAGGAAAGGAATCAAAGTATGCTCAGATTTAATCATGTCAACAGTCACTGACGTGCCGTATTCCACTCTCCTCCTAGGTTCAGTACGCTGGCACGGGCTGTGAAGAGGTAAACCGGAAGTACTTCCTGGCGTTCGGCTCCATCTTCACCATCGTGTGCTGTGTCGTCACCATCCAGCTAGTGAGTGTGTGTCTGTCACACATGTCGGCGAGTCGTGTCAGTACACCATACATGTCTGTACATCACACCTGTCAGTCCGTACATTACACACCTGTCTGTCAGTACATCACACCTTTCTGTACACAACACGTGTCTGTCAGTGCATCATACCTGTCTGTCTGTACATCACAGCTGTCTCTACACCACACTTGTCTCTCTGTACGTCACACCTTCCTGTCTGTATATCACATCTTTCTATAAGTGCATCTCACCTGTCAGTACACCACATATCTGTCTGTCTGTACGTCACACCTGTCTGTACAGCACACCTTTTTCTCTGTGCATCACACATTCTTGTCTGTATATCACACCTTTCTATCCGTGCATCTCACCTGTCTGTACATCACACCTGTCTGTCCGCACGTCACACCTGTCTGTACATCACACACATATCTGTCTGTACACCACATCTGTCTGTACACCACACCTGTTACTCTGTACATCACACCTGTCTGTACATCATACCTGTCTGTCTGTACGTCACACCTCTCTGTACATCACACCTGTCTGTCTGTACATCACACCTTTCTGTCTGTGCAGCTCACCAGTCTGTACATCACACATCTCTCTGTACATCACACCTGTCTGTACATCACACCTGTCTGTCTGTACATCACACCTTTCTGTCTGTGCAGCTCACCAGTCTGTACATCACACATCTGTCTGTACGTCACACCTGTCTGTACATCACACCTGTCTGTCTGTACATCACACCTTTCTGTCTGTGCAGCTCACCAGTCTGTACATCACACATCTGTCTGTACGTCACACCTGTCCGTGCGTCACATCCGTCTGTGTATACATCACCTGACATTTTCTGCTTCCAGTGTGACGTATAGTATTGGCCTAGGTAGGAAATATGCATCTGACCCAGGATACTTTCAGAGTTATACAGCACCTGGTAGGTCGAGTGTGCATATGCGTGATACTGGTAGCTAGTGGTTGCCTCTGTGTTCCAGTTACTCTGTATTGTGTCCGAACATCAGAGGGAGAGGAAGTCATGGAGAAGTGCTTGTGGCATCACGGTGCAAAAGCTGCTGTACCTGCTCATAATATGTGCATCCGCGCTCAGAGGGGCGTTCTTTCTGGGTCGGGTGAGTGTTATCCTTATTAAATGTGCATCCGCGCTCAGATTGGCCTACTTTCTGGGTCGGGTGAGCGTTATCCATATTAAATGTGCACCTGTGCTCAGAGGGACCTACTTTCTGGGTCGGGTGAATGTTATCTTTATTAAATGCGCATCCGCGCTCAGAGGGACCTACTTTCTGGGTCGGGTGAGTGTTATCCTTATCAAATGTGCGTCCGCGCTCAGAGTGGAGCCTGCTTTCTGGGTCGGAGTGTATCCTTATTATATGTGCGACCGAGCTCGGAGAGGCTTACCTTCTGGGTCGGGTGAGTGTCATTACGTGCACGCGCAGAGGAGGCTACATTTAATATAAGGTCTTGTTATGTTAAATGTCTGCATCGGCCTTATTGCATGTACCTCACACACGAAGACACCGGATGTTACTAATTGCGTTTAGTGTGACGATAGACAATCAATCAACTCATGCGACGTCATGAGAGGCCTCTTAATGTTACAGTAACTAAAATTAAGATGCTAATATTATATTGAACGACATGATAGCTCGCGTCATGATGGACTAAGTAATACTCACCGCAATCAGCAATATTCCAGCCATTCATGGCGGCGGTCTGTAAATAATCGACAAGACAATCCAGTGATCAACAGCATGACCATCGATCTGCGCAATTGGGAACCGATGACATGTGTCAACCAAGTCAGCGAGCCTGACTGATCTCGTTAGCCGCCTCTTAAGACAAGCATAGCCGCCTTTTATGGCAAGCATGGGTTGCTGAAGGCCTATTCTACCCCGGACCTTCACGGGTCCATGATGAACTGACATTCACGACTCATCTGTCCAACTGTGGTCAACGTTTCAGTGCTGGATGTCGGAGTACGTGGCCAACTGTCTGTGGTGCGGTTACTTCCCCTTCATCATCACAGGTTTTTCCCTCATCATCTGCTCCTGGGCCGAGGTAAGGACGGGGTTCGAGGGTCGATACTTATATCGGACGTCCTTTGCCATCTGTTATACTAGGTGGGATTGTGGGGGCGTCCCTTATCATCTGCTCCTGGGTCGAGGCGAGGGAGGGATTTGAGGGCCGATCCTTACATCTCGGGTCCCTTACCATCTGATTCTCGGGAGTCCTCTGCTGTCTTCTGGGCGGAGAAATGAACTGTTTATAACTGTTTTTGCTTTTAATGTACCTCTTCGACTACTTTGTAATCACGACCATGTTTAAGTGCAAGTCTGACATAAATACATGTGCACACAAACTCGGGGTTCTAAGAATTAAAAGATGAAAAGATTTCTGAACAGTGCGACAAATATTTTCAAAAGCATCATGACCACAACAAACAACACAACAAACGAAAATGATTATCACAGATGCTAAAGTGTGCACTAAAATATGTGCAAACTCACTGAAGAGTGGAACGTCACTCACTGAAGCATAAAACAGCTGTTTTAAGCTGATCCACGTGTATCTCGACGAATGCTGGTTTTGCAAGTCCCCTCATGACAACTGGTATCATCCGTATATACACACGCACCTATTTCGGTTTTTTTTTATATCTATGTTAGTCCTACCCTGAAGTTTTCATTCTGACGAAAAATGATAAAACGTTTTCTTATCTTTATGATGTCCTGAAGTGAGGAAACAAATACTGTTACCCTCACAAACTCAAAAAATATAGTCAGCTTGATGTTTCTTTTTGTACCTCTCTTTTAAAAACATATTCCCGACGCAAAGCGACATTTTGCCATAAGATAAGTTAAAATTAGTGAGGAACATTTTCATTATAATTAGTTTTTAAATTTAATGTACTTTTATTTATTTATTTATTTATTTATTTATTTATTTATTTATTTATTTATTTATTTATTTATTTATTTATTTATTTTATTTTATTTTTTGGGGTGGGGGAGATTGGGGTTTGGGGGTGGGGATTGGTTTTTTTGTTGGATGAGGGTAAAGTAGAGAATTCGAAACACCTGAAAAATGCGAATGGCAACATGGTCGCACCAGGTCATGGCGTCATCTGTTTCAGGACGTGCACGTCAGCCGGCGACAGACACCGCCCTTCCTCAGCAAGTCGGTTCTGGCGTTCGTCCTCTTCAACGTCGTGCTCTATCTGTTGTTGTGTGCCGCCCTTGTTCTCACCGAGATCGTGCCCAACGACGAGGTGAAGGTCCGGGTTTATTTCGCTTTTGCGTGGAGGCTATATATACACTATAAAAAAAAGAAACGCAAACGTCTTGCGTATTTTATTATTTTTTTCATTGACCTTTCAATACAAATGTACGAGCGTAACGATGTTAGTCCTTTGCTCAGCAGATGTTGCAGTGCACAAATGCAATCGTTTTAAAGGCAGTTTGACTTTTTTAGATAAGATACCGAAAATATCACAAAATATTGGGGAAAACATCGTCATGTTAAAAACCAAAGTGGACGAACAAGTGGGTTAAGTTTTACGCCGCTTTCAGCAATATTTCTTGACGAAAATCCCAGCCACCCTCCTCTATCACTCATTTAAAGTATTTGACAGTCGATAACTGGCATCACACTGGACCCTTGTATCTGCATTGTATACAGGATCTGGGTCTGAAGGCGTACAACGGCGCTGTTGCTGTCCTCTTCATCATCCTCGTCGTCATCTTCCTTATCTACGGCGTGGAGCTTTACTTCAAGGTAAGTTACTTCACCCTGAAATAGGGACATACCCTGAAATAGGGAGATACCCTGCAATAGGGAGATACCCTGAAATAGGGAGATGAGTAGCCTAGTGGTAAACGGTCGCGCTTCGGTTCTATTCCCCACTTGGGAACAATGTGTGAAGACCTTTGCTGGGGTCCTCTGCCGTGGTACTGCTTGAACAGAACTCACTCACTTGCGGCGGTGGGGTAGTCTAGCGGTTAAAGCGTTCGCTCGTCCCGCCGAAGACCCGAGTTCGATTCCCCACATGGGTACACTATGTGAAGCTCATTTCTAGTGCCCCTTCCCCCATCGGGGCGGAAAAAAACTATGCTCATTCAATCACACACAGCTAGTGCCACTCATCAGTCACGTGATGTGTTTCCCCAGGTACACGGGGCGTTCAAGGGGGACGGCGAGGAGGTGGACCCCCATCAAGTGGCCATGTCGAGACTCGGACTCATCTCCCAAGCCCTCCTGCAGTTCCTCATGGGCATCTTCCTTGTCACTGACGTCTTCACCGACCACTGGAAAAATATGTACGTTAACCAAAGTACAGCATATAGTTCCCTACTTTGAAACATGCTATTAAAATACGTTTAATGAATGTGTACAGTGGGTCATATGGCCTTTAATTCGAATAAACACGTCTAACCACTTCGAAAGCTCGAAAACCTGACGCACCAGTACAGCTGAAAACATACCACTCTGTCTCTGACTCGAGACCCGAGTTCAATTCCCCATATGGTTATAGTGTGTCATTGTTAGATTATAGCTGCGATTAAGACCATTGACTGGGGTTGTCAGATTATAGGACAAAAGAAAAATAGACAACATATTTATTGGTTGAAAATATGAAATAGATAATGAATATTTATTGGATACATTTGATACGGTATCATATTGAATCTTCGACTTTCTTAAAGCTATGTAATAATATTGTGGTAAAATGTAAAAAAAGATTGTATAGTTTCTATAACCCCACTGTTTATCGTTATCAAAGAGGGGGCGTGATAGCCGAACTGTTAAAGCCTTCGTTCGACGCGCGGAAGACACACTTTCGATTCCCCAAATGGGCACAATGTGTTAAATCCATTTCTGGTTTCCCCTGCAGTGATACTGATGGGGTATTGCTGAAAGCGGCGTATAACTAAACTCACTCACTCACTCATATCAGAGCTCCTTGAGAATGCTGGTAGACGTACCCCGAGCGACATTATCGTTCGATGTGAGACGGCTCTAAGAATTTTGTCCCGATTCTGCCATCACGAAACTGCCTGTGTAATGTTGTTTTTGTTGTTGTTGTTGAACAGTATGACGATCCTGGAACAGAACTACTACGAGCTGGTGTACCGGGTGGTGGAGTTCGGGGTGGTCATCTGGTTCCCCTGCGTCCTGTGGAACTGTCGCAAGTTGGTACACTACTACTACTACTACTACTACTACTACTACTACTACTACTACTACTACTACTACTACTACTACTACTACTACCATTATATATGCATGATGACATTTAAATCACTGACATTGACTGACATGTCTATGAACCCATGAAGATCCTGGTTCGAATTGATCTTCAATATCCCATGCTTGAGGCGACGATCGGGTCTTGGTTGACACATGTCATAGTAGGTGATCCCAACTGCATATACCGATGTTCATGTTGCTGATCACTGGATTGTCTGGTCCAGATTCCATTATTTACAGCTGAAATATTTATAGTGCGTGTTAACCAACAAACTGCTACTACAACCAACCCGTGAAGATCCGGGTTAAACTTGGTCCTCAGCAACCATGCTTGTTGTAGGAAGCGGCTAACGGATGACTTGGCTGACACAAGCCGTCGTATTGCATATATCGATCGATGTTCATGTTGTCGATCACTGGTCCACCACCACCACCACCACCAGTACTACTACTACTACCACCACCACCACCACCAGTACTACTACTACTACTACTACTACAACGACGATGACGACGACGACGATGACGACTAGTATAGTTACCAGTACTGTTACTGCTATCACTACGATCATTATGAATAATGAAGTTAGCATTATACATGTATGTATACCAAGAGCCGAAACTTCAGCTTTCAGAATAATTAGAAAGAATAATGTTGACATATCTCACCAAAGGCCCGAGACACTGTGGGTGTTGAATCCTCGGCGGATACTGAGGACACTGGACCTGCACTCTAACGTGGGTGAGATCACGGGCCTGAACCCGGACCAGTATAACACGGCCAGCTACAGCACGTTCAAGAGGGAGGACTCGGGTAATACAACTCAACCACTTACAGCTCACATAGCTCATACGGCTCATCAATACAGCTCATATATACAGTGGAAGCTGTCTAATCCGGCACTCAATGGGACTGGGGAAATAGTCCGTTTTAGAGAATGTGTCGGATTGCAAAGCTGATGATAAATGTACAAGCCAAAGAAGGGACTTGGATTGTATGCCGTTGTCGTCAACTTGCTGGATTAGACAGATGCCGGTTTTGACAGCTTCCACTGTAGTGCATTTCATACTGATCATCGTATACGTCCATACAGCTTATATCACATACAGCTCACATTATTTAGTTCTCATATCACCTACACCTCATACCACCTACGACTCAAATCACCTGCATCTCATATAACACATCGGTAGATATCAATGACCAAATATGCACAAAGAGTTACAAAATTAGGTTCGAGAATTTGTTCTGCACCACGCACGCACTCAGTGTAATCATGTACGATTAATTGTATTAGCGAGCGTTTGTTTTTACAGTCACCAGTTCTGTTGATCAGTATGAATGCTGGATCTGCTACGACCCCGGACGAACCGACGCTGGACCTCTCCTTCAGCCATGTGATTGCAAGGGGGACCTTGCAACGGTACATCACAACTGTCTACACCGATGGCTGGTTGAGGTAAGGGGCGAGTTGAACTAGAACAGAGCCCTTATTCAATCTCGAAACGTTCCTAGCCCTAAGAGTTCTTACCTTTGATCGTAGCCAGTGTGTTAAGAATGACCTTAATAAGTTCGTAGGGCTACGAACGTTTCTAGAATATCTAGCCTGGTACTCAGCAACCCAACTTGTCGTCTGAGGCGACTAACCGGATTGGGTGTCGGACTCGCTAACTCGGTCGACGCATGTCATTGTATCCTTATTGCTCGATGTTCATGCTGTTGATCACCGGATTGTCAGCTCCAGACTTTATTATTTGCAGACCGCCGACATATAGCTGGAATATTGCTGAGTGCCCTGTGAAGAAGCAAACTAATAAAAACAAATTATGAGAGTTCGTGCCCTGTGAAGAAGCAAACTAATAAAAACAAATTATGAGAGTTCGTGCCCTGTGAAGAAGCAAACTAATAAAAACAAATTATGCGAGTTCGTGCCCTGTGAAGAAGCAAACTAATAAAAACAAATTATGAGAGTTCTGTCCCCTGTGATGTTTCAAGGATCTGGTGATCTGTTAATTGAAACGCAGTCAGTGGATCATTGCCTCCATGCATTGCAGAAAGGCTGGAATTCATAATATGTTCATGTTATTTTACAGAATTCTGAATATGGAGATGTCCCGAGATGCAAAGTCTGCAATGTGAAGGTAGGCAAACTCAGGTTCGAATTGGCCTTCAGCCACTAATGAGGCACGTAACAGGGCCCTAAAATACTCGCTGACTTTGTTGACATATGTCAACTTTGATGAGTATTTAGATAAAAGGCGGCAGGGTAACCTATTGGTTAAAACTGTCAACACGCCGAAGCCCGGGTTCGATTCCCCACAATGTGTGGAACCCATTTCTGATGTCCCCCGTCGTGTTATTGCTGGAATATTGATAAAGCGGCGTATAACGATACTCACTCGCTCACACTTAATCATCTATCTGCCTCCAGTACCGGTTGCAACGCGCCAGCACGTGGGTGCCTCGTGGTATGAGTTCCCGCCACCTCGCCATCCTCATCGTAATGTTGACGTCCATGCTGGGGACACCGGTGCTGTCGTACTTCATCTGCAGTTTGGACACCTACCTGTACCTCAAGGTATCCATCACCGGGGGCACTGTCATCTTTGAACTTTTCGGACTCAAGTAAGTTAAGGAACAAAAACCGCGTGTCGTTTAGAACCAATTTAACCAACGTGGCACACATGGAACCTGGGGCTAGATTTTCGAAGCTCTCCTAACACTAAGATTATTGTAAGTGCCATACATTAACATTAGTTTACGGCTATATTAGAGGTTACAGAGCTTCGGAAATCTAGGCCCTGGTTGCAGAATATGTCCTCATTATCCTGTT
The DNA here is from genome assembly GCF_037392515.1 of Haliotis asinina. Classification (NCBI taxonomy): domain Eukaryota; kingdom Metazoa; phylum Mollusca; class Gastropoda; order Lepetellida; family Haliotidae; genus Haliotis; species Haliotis asinina. The sequence goes on along the minus strand of NC_090281.1, from coordinate 25,344,480 downwards.
GATAGTCATGTAAAGGTGCAAGATGGTCAGATGTGGGCAGGTGTTCGGATTCATCTGTCCTCTAACCCCGAAAGCATGAGACAAAATTCATTTTGAAATCACTGGTTTGTCTGGCCCGCACTTTCACTCAGTCCTGAAAAGATTAATGGCGACTTCGCCTTTACAACACTATTCATGTTTCAATTACAAGCTTAGGTTAATTAGTGGCAATACATATCCGACCGGAACTGACAGCTGAAGGTTTATTAAATGATCACTGAAGCTCTCGTGAAAACGAAAACGAGTGAAAATGAAGTATGCATCCCCTTTTCTTAGGAGCGCACTCCCTCTAACCCCGCCCTTTAATTCTAAAAAGCTGTATGGTTTAAACATATTTTTATTCATGAAAGTGAATTTGGATTGGTAAACGATCATTATTGCTTTTTCGCACCCGCCCCTGTTTGATTACTATTAACAATTAGTTATTACAAGTATTATGATTAGTATTACTATTTCTATCAGTATTATTAGTGCTAACATCAGCTAGTTATCTGTATTAGTTAACAGAATTGGTTTTAAGCCTTTTGATGTAGAGGCGGTAGTGGTCTTATGTTAGTGCTTGCTTGGGTTTGCCCCTGCCCTATCAGCCCTATCAATCTGTCAGTTGTTCCACATTATGTTGCAGGGTGCTGTCCGTGACACTAGCTGCCATCGGCAATCGAGTTCGTGTGGCTTCTATGAAAATAATCGGGAAGGAACTGAAAAATCATGCTCCCAAAACCAAGCACAAACCCACGCAAGTGGAACAAAGGGAGGTAACTCGGCCGTATTCCGAGGCCAGTGGACAACAGACGCCGCAGCTTCCGGTTGAAATTCATGCGGAAGTTCATGCATAAAACTGTTAGATGTACTGATGAACTGTTAGATGTACTGATGAACTGTTAGATGTACGGATGAACTGAGCATGATGTGCCTTTTGTATTTCACTAACTTTTGTGCAAGACATGTTTTTATTTATCATCCATTATCCCCTTTATCATTTATAATCACCTGTGAGTTTACTCATCATTCATTGGACATTTCCATGTGGGCTTGGTGTACATTTTATCACTCACTACCACTTTTCATTATTTATTACTACCTTGGCAAGATATATTTTCTATCACTCATTACCACTTTGCCAATAAGCAGTTTTCATTATTCATTACTACCTTGGCAAGATATATTTTCTATCACTCATTACCACTTTGCCACTAAGCAGTTTTCATTATTCATTACTACCTTGGCAAGATATATTTTCTATCACTCATTACCACTTTGCCACTAAGCAGTTTTCATTATTCATTACTACCTTGGCAAGATATATTTTCTATCATTCATTACCACCTTGCCAAAATGTACATTTCATTATTTACTACTGCCTTGGCAAGATATACATTTATCATGCTTTTATTTACCACATTCCCAAAACGTACTTTTCATTATTCAGTATCACATTGGCAAGATTCTATTGACAATCACTTTTTATCAAACATTGATCCCTAGGCAAGATGCATTTTATTTTTCATTAATACTTGGATAAAATTTGCATCACCATAATTTAATGCCTGGGCAATATGCAATATTCACACATAGGCTGTAAGTACTTTTTATCATTCATACCAGATGGGCAACGTGCTCGTTTTATCATTCATTACCACCTTGGCAAGATGTACTTTATTCATAAAAATATAATACATAACACTGATTTACGTATTATATCAAACACTTTGACAGTGTCCTTTATCAGTATGTATATATAAGAATATATCCCTTTGACCTTGTGTAATATTATTTGTATCACTACGGCATAGTGATACTGCTGGAATACTACTGAAGGCGGTGTAAAACCCAAGTCACTGAATAACTATCTTCAACATAGGTGAGGCGAACTTGGGTTTAACGGCACACTCATTATAACAGTATTTCGCTCATAGGCTGGTTTTAGTGCTAGCGCCCTGAGATACCATGCAGCAGGCAAGCAAGAATACCCAACTCAGACACATTATATTGACTCCGAGACGATCAGTCCTTGCTGTGCCCATTAATGCGGAGTGCCAGGCAGGTACCAACAAGTACCACATTTTAACGGCTTTTGGTATGACTCGGCCGGGGATCGAACCCAGAACCTTCCGCTCCCCAGACGGAAGCTCGAACCAGTACATCTATCTTTATCAGAGTTCCGAGTGCATGATAGTGATAAAATGCATCCCATTAATTTAATCAGCATTCTTAACGTGGATTCTATGGGACGTGTATAATATACTGATGGTAGAAACTAATGCAACAAGCACAGAAGGAGGGATGATGTTTGCTTTCGAAACAGCACGTTTCCGTGACAAAAGCGAAATGCTGGCATTTTATTTGTCACATGAAAACTAAATTTGAAATACCATCCGGACATATGCTTTTCTCGGTACATGTTCCGTTAGAATCCAGTGTATGTCGTCAGTGAATTTCTGTTGAATGTTGTTGGGGTATTTGATTGTACTGTAGAACTTTGCTGATGAGTGTTCAGAATTAAATCCAGTATCCAGTTTGGCGCATAAAAGTTGGGTTTTTTTTCATTGCCATTTGAATAATATTTTTATTATCCAATATTTTTACTGATACATTCCCTAGAGCTGTTTTGATCAGTGACAGTGATACACGCGACGCTACGAACGTACGAACAGGAATCAGCCTGTACAAGAAGGGATCAGCCTGTACAAGAAGGGATCAGTTCTTAGTACTCATTCTCGTTGCTTTTATTGTTCCGCTAAGTGACAGTAGCACATCCTCGTCCATCTACAGTGTTGTATCTCTATTTCTTTCGCTTGTCATGCCGAAGACACGGCTTCCGTTTCCAACATAGGTACAATGTGTGAAGCCAGTTTCTAGTGTTACCCGTCGTGATGTTGCTGGTATATTGCTAGATGAGGAGAAAATTGGGAGAGGGTTCTAATGTACGCTGGACATTTCCGGCATCTCAGAAGATCAACGCACCTAACGCCAAGAAATATTTCACAAGCATTGGACTGAAGAACGGTTCGTGGCATGCGTATTCGGACATGTTTCGTTAGTGGATGTTTTGTTCTTGGACAGTGTGTTGTGCTCGCAAACGCACTACGCTTCGCGGAAAGGACTTCTGCACGAGATTTCCATGCATGTGTCTTATATAAGAACAGTTTATGATTCTGCAAAAAGTATTAGGGTTAGGTTAGGATAGTTATGACGATGATTATATGACGTCTGTGTGTTAGATGTTGAACGGTTGACATGTTATAAATTAGTTGGTCATTATCGGACCTCAGTAGGATATTGCCAGTGTGCGCTGTCTTACACTCGTTAGTTTATTGTAGACAGACAATTGTGGGGAAATAAAATTTGGGGTTGGATAAATGGAATTTTGTTTTGTTTTGTAAATTCCACTGCATCTATACAGTTTCAGTATCAAGTACCTGTCTTAACCCGTGAAGATCTGGGTTAGAATTGATCTTCAGTAAGCCATGCTTGTCTTAATGCGCGACTAACGGGTTCGGGTGTTCAAGCTTGCTGACTTATTTGACACATGGCATCGGTTGACAATTGCGCAGATCGATGCTCATGCTGTTGATCACCTGATTGTCTGGTGTAGACTCGATTATTCACAGATCACCGCTGAGTGCGGCGTTAACAGCGAACCAGTCAAACCAAGCCATAATGCCCGATAGCTGTCTCTTTCTTACGACGGCAGGATGTGAAAATTGTTTTTACGCATACTAAAACAGCTTAAGTTCGGGGACCTCTGTCTAAAGTGAAAAAACCCCGAAATGTACGTCTATTTAAGAATTGTGCACTTCATCAAATGTTTTTGTACAAATACACCGGTGTAATTTTACACCATCACTGGCGCGTCAACGCAGCCCAGACCTGACAGCCACATTTCTGGGAGTCCCATTACAGCGTCTGTAGAGGTAACTGGTAACTGTATCACATCATCTGCCGCAGTCCCCAGTCAACAGCTGCCCCGGGTAAGGATGCGTTCTTCTTTCCTAATGCTGTTGAGAATTGTATGTTCTTTAACATCACCTTATTTAAATTGTGGATATTCAAAAAGATAAATTTCTCAGCTTACGTCGTTTGTTTCAGTATGAAATTTGCACATCCGTGTGACCTCGATTTGACTGTGGGTGTCCAACACAACGGGTGTATATAACGCCATTAACGACAACAGGCACGTCTGTCTTAGCTATTTTAAGTTTTGTTTGTCCGAAATCTGTGAGACTGAAATGTGTGTTTGATGCGAGCGATGTAAATAGTTTGTCTATTGCATTGTATATTGTATATAGCAATCATAATTCACTTTTTGCGTTGAATATAGAATTTATACCATGCCTTTTTGATTGTATATGGCATTTATACCAAACGCTTTGCACTGTAGTTTGCATTTATAACTCACGTTTTGCATTGCATGTAACATTTATTGCACGTGATTTGCATTGCATGTAACGATCGTAATTGTATAAAACATCTATGCCACACGTTTTGCATTGTATGTAACATTATTGCACACGTTTTGCATTACATGTAACTTTTATTGCACACGTTTTGCATTGCATGTGACATTTATGCCACACGTTTTACATTGTATGTAATATTTATTGCGTTTTGCATTGCATATAGCAATCATAATTGTATAAAACATCTATGCCCCTTTTTTTGCATTGTATGTAACATTTATTGCACACTTTTTGCATTGTATATAGCATTTATACCACACGTTTTGCTTGTTATATGGCATTTATTGCACACGTTTGGCAATTTATACTCGAAAGACATGCTTACGTCAAATGTCAGACATTACATCACATCCGGAAAGAACTGATCAGAACAATCACGAAAGCATAGTGATAGGCAACGTTTAATAGGCGATTACCGTGAGATTGAAAATAGGTTCCTCATGAGCAAAGGAGATGTATGAAGGTACATGTAAATACTAATATATTGAAAAGAATACTAGTAACTAAAAAGATATTTGCAAAAAATCGCAGTCCCAAAAGTTAGGTTGACAGACTATTGCATTGTATATACGAGGGGCGTTCAATGAGTAATGCCCCTGACCCACTTCCCGTAGCAGTAGAACAATGAAACTTGGCACACTTATTAGTCTTTCTCTATATAGGAACCACCCAAAGTAATGCATTTTCCCCATCGTTCGATGCAGTTCTGGAGACCGTTTTCGTAGAACACCCCATTTTGGTCCTCAAACCACGAAGTGACTTCAGAAATCAAGGCTGCATCATCTGGGAAACGCTTTCCTTTCAAAAACAACTTCATGGCTGGGAAGAGATGAAGTCAGAGGGTGTAAGGTCAGGAGAGTAGGGAGTTTGGGGGAGGATTTCATAGCCACACGCCTGTGCTTCTGATCTGGCGACATGCTAGTTGTGCACCGGAGCGTTGTCCTGCAGGAGGAGGATACCTTTGCTGATCTTTCCCCGCCTCTTGACTTTGATTTCTTCTCTTAATTTCCTCAAAAGGGAAGCATTATAGGCTCCTGTAATTGTGGTACCCTTTTCCACGAAATCTGTCATCACTACTCCATCCTGGTCCCAGCAGACCGTGAGCATGACCTTGCCAGCGGAGGGCTTCACCCTTGCCTTCTTTGGAGGTGGTGATACCAAGTGCTTCCACTGCATTGACTAGACTTTGGTCTCTGGATCATAGTGATGGACCCAGGTTTCATCCTATGTGATTAGTCTTTTGAAAAACTTTGACTCATCTTCTTTGCACATCTCCAAATTCATCCTCGAGCACTCAACGCGTTCTTGTTTCTGCAAAGGTGTGAGCAACCTGGGAATGCATCTGGCAGACACCTTATGCCTATGTAAATGGTCATGGATTATAGTTTCCACAGACCCTGCACTAATCTTGGCCTCTTGACCTCTTGGGCTATTTGGCGAATAGTAGTGCGCTGATCTTCCAAAATGGCAGCCTCAACTTGACGAGGTGGGGCGACCAGGCCTGGGAGCTGTTTCCACAGACTTCCTGCCATGTTTGAATTCACGATGCCAGCGTTTTACAAGGTCATATGATGTGGCTTCATCACCATAAGTTTCATTAATTTCATCAAAAGTTTCCCGTGGTGTGCGTCCTTTCAAATATAAAAACCGTATCACAGCGCGAAACTCAAATGGCTCCATTTCACACCTTACTCAGTTCAAACACTTGTTAATCTGAAACCACATGTAGTTCAGAGCTCACATTTGCCACATTAACCATAGAGATATCATTCAAATCACATGCAATTTTTTAGCTAAACCAGACAAATGGAAATGGGTCAGAGGCATTACTTATTGAACGCCCCTCGTAGCATTTACATCACACATGTAGCATTGTATTTAAATTTAAAGCACACGTGTAACACTGTACAGAGCATTTATAGCCTATGTATAGCTTTGTGCACAGTATTTATAACACGTGTAGTACTGTACAGAGCATTTATAGCCTATGTATAGCTTTGTGCATAGTATTTATAACACGTGTAACACTGTACAGAGCATTTGCAGCACACGTGCATTACTGTTGCAGTATAATACGAATATTCTACATTTTGGAATATTTTATTATATATTTTCAAATATTATGGCCAAGCTGTAATTTTAAATTGAATGTAGACTAGGTAATAATGCAAGATAAGCTGAAACTAACGCTTGTATCACGTCCAAATCGACCCAACTGTGACTCACGCATACTGACACATATTTCCCGAAAATCATCGATATACACCATATGTGGCCCATCACGTTTCCATGACGTCAGTGGGGTAGCCTAGTTCGATTTCCCACATGGGTACAATGTTTGAAGCCCATTTCTGATATCCCTCGTCGTGATACTGCTGAAATATTGCTAAAAGCGGCGTAAAAGCCCATTCCCTCACTCACATTGAAAACATAACAGCCTCGTTTCCTGTTTACTGGGGTCCGCTCCGTTGCGCAACATAATACGATAACCAGTCCAGAATGCTTAGACTAGTTTATTCAACTGGATACGTAAATATTAATCAGTATGTATATTGCAACACTACGCTTTTTCTGTTCCTTGCAAACACGTCGTCCAGCGTGCTCTGTCGTACACGAAGCTCTGTGCGTTACAGAAATACTCTTAATAACCGCAGAAAACACACGACAGGTGTAAACAGCGAGCCAGATACATTGTGAATAATTTTATAATTAACAGGGGGAGTCTCTGATTTCTTAGTTAAGGTATGCTGCCTAGACCTCGACGTGAAATACTGAAATACGGTGGTATTAAAGTTTGAAATTAAAATTCATTTGTAAATATCATTTCTTATGAAACAAGGAATTGGAATTTCGATGTAACTAGAGTTTTATGTAGTGTCTATTTTCACTTTTGCACGTGAAACATTAGGTCATTGTCTGAACAGGTTAATGAGACTCACGGTTCGGTATGTACCTGAGTAAAAACAACAGCTCCGCCAATAGAATAAATTTACAGTATTTTGCAAAAATAATCAGATCGCGCCACATAAATTTCCTAAGGCTATTGGGAACGTTTCGTGAGATACTGAACGGTAAAAAGATGTTCTAAATTATTTGGAAAAAAGAAGACAAAAAAAACCTGACTAAAACGGTTAAAACCTTGGTCGAATTGTGCGGTATGATAGTCATGTGACTGATACAACTTCCAGTATGGATTCCTCCCACTGCTGGCCGAGATAGTCTAGTAGTGTACGGAATGGATCGAGTGACATTTCCCGAGTCTCCGATTTGTCCTTGTTTGAACTGCGTTTCCATGTGAAAAACTTTCTATACAACAGGTCAACAGTCGCACATAACCAGCAGCGGTATGAGAACAGGTACGTCATCACTTATGAGAAAATGTATTGACGTGATTTAAATATCTTGTAACATTCTATCAAAAACAAATCATAAATACACGAAAAATATTGATATAGTGACAAGTTAAATATGTGTCCGGTTAACGTCAGCTCAAGAGGTCAGGTGGTTGGGCTAGGTAAATATTAAACAGGATATATTTGCTGCGATTCAGGCAACCCAGCGATTGACACCATGTGCAGTTTTACATACGACATGATTTACTGCAACCTCAACGAAACTTACAACCCAATCCGACCAATCAGTAGTGACCAATCATTTGATATTCTTTTGGGGAGGCTAGAATCTTTTTCCTCAAAAAGTTATTTGTCAGTAGTTGAAGAATATTCTTGCTTCAGGCTTTTGAAAAATTCATATATTATATGCCTCATTACTTATTAAATTGCACAGTCTCGGAGATATAGCCTAAAACATGTCTGTGTCTCATGTGATATTTATATTTATGTTATATTTATTACAGAATATGAGTACGGACCTGGCTTTCGGGCCACGGATGACATGCGGAGTGCGTTTGAAGAATTTGGATATATCATAATTAGGTATTGAGAAAAAAACGTGTGTGTGTCCGTGCGTGCGTGTATGCGCGCGCACATTGAACTGTGTGATTTTGAGTAGTGATTTTATGGCATCAGGAGTGACTCAGTGTTTGTTTTCATGCATATTTTCACTATACACTGCGCCACATACGCATGTTTTCCGCGTCAAGGGGACACCTAGATAATTAATTACTTGAAATGGTGGATCCGGTGTCTCGCAGAGAGTCCGCTTCTTGTAAAGCCCTGACCACAGGGTTTTGGACTTATGACTTGACTTCATTGAGTGCGTTGATGTTTAACTCTGCACTCACCAATATGATGACCATGTGTCTTCTTATCTCACATGTTGATCAATGTCCAGATTGTTGATCACTGGACAGTCTGGTCCAAATTCGGTCATTTACAGACCGCCGACACATAGCTGGAATATTGTTGAGTGCGGCGTAAAACATCAAGCCATCCAACTCAAACCACAATGCCAAACAGCAGTTATCGTTCTTACGACGGCTGTCTGGTGTTTAAAGTTATTATGAAACGTAATAGATCTGATAGGACATGATAAAAACCGCCGAGAGTAAAGTTGACATTTGTGATGAAGTGTAATGTTTTCAGAGGTATTTTGGACGCTGAGGAAATGTCGAAACTAAGGAGAAGTATTGAAGAGAATGAGGAGCTGATGATGAACTCCTTCGAGGTGGGTTGATGTGACGAGCGAGTGAGTGAATGTAGTTTTCAGATGTCAGTGCCTTGTGTGGGGAAGTTTCGATTACTACTTAGGCTGTATAAAAAAAGTGACATGTTTCTCGGGCATCGGCGCGTCACGTTTATTTGTGAGCGTAACAATTTTTTAGTGCCATTTAAAAAAAATAATTTGGACCTGGCCGCATCCCGATTATCAATTTGTCCACTATAAGAATGAACGTCTGTAAGAACGAATGTGACTGAATCTACAACTCATTAACACGTGCTATACTTCCTAAGCGGTATTTTTAGGAGAGAAAAAACAATAATAATGTGTGTTCCTGCTGTTTCACTTTTTTCTATCAATTTTATTTTTAAAAAGTCGTACCGCCCTCGTCACTTTTGAAATACACGTGCCCATGAAACATTGATTTTTTTATGCAGTCCTGCTCGGGCAGGTATTGCAACTGAGGCATAATGCGACATTCAGTCACTTCATGCGGGGACTATAGAACGTCTGCTTCTGATGGGATTGTCAAGGACAAACGCTGTGCTTTTGATAGACTAGCACGTAGTACCTGAAGATTAAAAATTTGAAAGTAACAAATAAACCCATTTGTAAATTGAACAGTAGACCCAGTCAGTTAGAAAATTCAGGTTCCCGAAACGTGATGAAACCATGTTTCAATCAGGGCTTTAGCTTTGCAAGGAGGGCAGACAGAAGGGAAAATAATATGGTACAGGGACTGGCCAGACTAAAGGGAGTACCGCAAAGCAGAAGCTGAGGTTATCTACACCTGCATCGTTTATGGGCTTAAGCATTGCAGGGAGGGCTACACTGTAGTGGTTCGGGGACTGTGAAACAGACTATACATCTGGTGATTTTGGCTCAACGACACTTCGAAGGTGGCTTTAGTTAAATCACGATGTCAGCTTGGTGTAAGCGGAAGGGCTGAAATATTTCTTACCACCTTGAAAATCCCACACGTACAGGTAGTATGCTGGCAAACCTTAATATACACTGTAACACTGAGAGGCAGGGTGCATGTTGTTTAAGCACCCAGAAACCTATGATCGAGGGTTCGAATCCCATTCCGTTCCGAATATATATCTTGGTTTTTCTGCACTATAAGCGTGCTCGAGGGTTTCACCAAGTGCTTCACGCCTTACCTGCAACACATGATGTCTCCAGACCCATGCGACCCGTGAAGGTCCCGGGGTAGAATAGGCCTTCAACAACCCATGCTTGCCATAAAAGGTGACGATGCTTGTCGTTAGAGGCGACTAACGGATCGGGTGGTCAGACTAGCTGACTTGGTTGACACATGTCATCGGTTCCCCATTGCGCAGATCGATGCTCATGTTGTTGATCACTGGATTGTCTGGTCCAGACTCGATTATTTACAGACCGTCGCCATATAGCTGGAATATTGCTAAGTGCGACGTAAAACTAAACTCACTCCCTCACTCCAGACCCATGCAAAAAGTATTCGGACACTTGACGTAATTTCAGGAGACTTGCATGTTAATTTAGTGTAGCATAAACAATTTTCATGAGTATAATTTTCGTACGAAATTTTGCACATTTGTGGGGAGTCATCTTACCTACAATCACATAATTTCTGATTTTCCGTTGAAGTTGAATATTTATGGAATGGCGACAATTTAATCAACATATGTACAGTGTTGTGAACACCTTTAACTTGGCGGCCTACTGGATTGTGCATTGTGGAACCATACGTTGATAAATGTGATGTCATTAGTTAATTAGTGGTGGGAAAATTCAACAGAAATTATGTGCGCAGAGCAAAGATGATTTCCAATTTGCCAGCCAAATTTTACTCACTTCATGAAAATTATTTATGTTACACTGAAATAACATGTAAGTCCTCCCATAATAAGTTAACACTACGTGGTATGGCTGGAACCCTGTTCCAGATGGAATTGGTGCACCTGGATAGACTAGTGGTTAAATCGTTCGTTCGACACGCCGAAGATCCGAGTTCGATAAAACGTGTGAAGCCCATTTCTGGTGTTCCCCGCCGTGATATTGCTGGAATATTGCTAAAAAGGGGAGTATAATCACACTCACTCACTCGCTGTAGACGGAGTTAAACCGAACACACTTACTCGCGACAGACATAGGATGGTCGGCTTTATTTCGACTAGACTCCCCGCTGGTGTAAGGTTCAAGGACAGTCTTGTTTCTTGCTCTGTTAACACGATGTCGTAAACATCACTCCTATTAAATTACGTTTTTCCGTTTCAGGGCCAGTTTATATAGCAAAATGTTTATGGCCTACTCCGAAACGCTTCTAACAATAGTTGCCATTTTAATGAAGCTGCAATAGCCTTGGTGTGATACTTTAAGTCTCGTATCACCTTTCTTTCTCATTCATTCTCGTTTTTTGTTTTGGACAATCAGTTCTTTTGCACCCTGGTTTTAACGCCATCCTCGCTACAACGCCATAAGTGTCCATAACATAACATAACATAATTGACCCGTGAAGGTCCCGGGGTAGAATAGGCCTTCAGCAACCCATGTTTGCCATAAAAGGTGACGATGCTTGTCGTAAGAGGCGACTAACGGGATCGGGTGGTCAGACTAGCTGACTTGGTTGACACATGTCATCGGTTCCCCATTGCGCAGATCGATGCTCATGTTGTTGATCACTGGATTGTCTGGTCCAGACTCGATTATTTACAGACCGTCGCCATATAGCTGGAATATTGCTAAGTGCGACGTAAAACTAAACTCACTCACTCACTCACACATAACATAATTCTCTCATTGAAATCCTCTCCTTATAACGCCCGAAATCTTCCTGGAGTGAGTAAGTGAATATGGTTTTACTCTGCTTTAGCAACATTCCAGCAATATTACGACAGGGGATCACCAGAAACGGGCTTCACACACTGTACTGCTGTGGGGAATTGAACCCGGGTCTTCAGCGTAATAAGCGAAAGCCTTATCTATTAGGCTATCTCACTGTCCCTCTTCCCGGACGAATGGTGGCCTTCTCACCAGGGTAGACTGTATAGTGTGTCGTTTTCGTCAAGCTGTGGTACAAAAAATGCACATTCCTCCAAGAGCCATCAGCCTAACTGGATGAAAACTGACCGCCAGCTTGTTAGAAGAGGCGAGTAACGAGATCGGTGATAGGGTGATCAAGCTTGCTGACCTGGTTGACACATGTCATCTTATCCCAATTCCGTAAATCGATGCTCATGCTGTTGATCACTGTATTTAATTGTCTTTTCGGTTCGATTTACCAGTGCCGTGTTCAACACTCATAATCAATCAACACAAAAATATGAAATATGTATTTTCAAGTCTCTACACATATTTTGCAGCTCTCTGACGGGGATGAACGAAGAAGCCGCGCATGCGTGTGGAGTCATCCTGGCAATGACGTGGCTGGATTAGTTGTACGTAGTCAGAAGATAGCTGGGACGTGTGAGAAGGTAATCAATAGGACCATGGGGCGTCCTGAAACAGGCATGTATCAAAACTGCAACACAAACTAGCTTCGTATAGAAACCAAAATCTCCTGAACACACCCACACACATCCTGGATAATGTTTGGTATCCGTCAATGTTTGGTAACTTCAGTCTGGTATTGCTTAACAATGCTACCCTCCCGCCCCTGTGCGTATATGCAGGAATCCTTACAGAATATTCAGATAACACAGACTCCTCGAAATTCATCATGAAAGGCTTCTTTCACAACGCGTTAGTGAAGTGAAGCGACAATTAAAATACGCGAAATTAAACTTAACTTATTACAATTTCTTTCAATATTTTGGTCGTCTATTCCAGCTGATGGGTGGCGAGGTGTACCATTATCACTCCAAGTTGATGATGAAGGAAGCGAGGACTGGAGGCAAGTTTGTCTGGCACCAGGATTATGGGTAAACAGCTTATATCACATAGCACGATCACCACAATTTGATAAGGAGTCATAACGTATATTCGTGTTGTAGTGAGAATTGTACAATCGAGTTTGTGTTCAGCATGGGTTTCTTAAGAATGTAGGGACGGAGGGATAGCTCAGTTGTTAAAGCGATGACTCTTCACGCCGAAGATTTTGGTTCGATTCTCTGACATGGGTGCAGATTGTATTTGTGGTGTCTCCCGTCGTGACGTTGCTAGAGACCCGTGAACATCCGGGTCAGAGTCGCTATAAGCGTGATAGTTAAGAACGTTGTTTGCTGTAAATTGATCAAATATATACTGGACAAAATAAGTTAGGGATCGTGGTGTCATTATGACTGATATTTTATCAGCATGTCAATGAATTAATAAATACATCGTTATTCTTAATTTCAAAATTTACAAATATCCCTAACAACTTTTGTCCAGTATATTATAGTAAGTGTTTGTTCCCTAATGCCCTGACCCGTGAAGATTCGGGTTAGATCTGACGTTCAGTAACCCATGATTGCCGTAAGGGGCGACTAACGGGATCGGGCTCGCTGACTTGGTTGACACACGTCATCGTATCCCTGTTGCGTAGATCGATGTTCGTAATATTGATCACTGGATTGTCTGATTCAGACTCGATTATTTACAGACTGATTCTATATAGATGGAGTGAGGCATTAAACAACAAACAAAAAGTGAATCTATATAGCTGTACTATTGCCAAAAGCTTAAGCTTTAAGATTATGCTTTTATGTTTACGTTAGATACTGGTATAAGAACGGTTGCCTGACCCCTGACCTGATGAGTGTGATGATCGCCATTGACAGGTGTGAGAGAGCTAACGGATGTCTGCAGGTTTGTATTTTGTTGGTGTTTCTGTTGTGTAATGCTGCACTCTCAGAAATAGTCCATCTTTGTGGCGTGTCCGGTAAATAATCGAGTCCTGCACAATCCAGTGACTGACATCGTAATCATCGATGTTAACAATATAATTATTTGGTGTAACAAGCAAGTTCTCTTAAATTGAAAGACTGGGGTGAAAGAATTGGCCCAGATTATGTACAGACTGCCGTCATATAGCTGAAATACTGCTGAGTGCGGCGTAAAACTAAATTCACTCACTATAACATTACAGTAAGGGCTGGGCGGAAGGCGAAAACTTTGAGGACTGTGTAACAGACAACTCTGTCCCTGTACAACACAAAACGTCCACAACGTCCTCAATACATTTTGCCGGTTGTTAAACAAATGTTTACATTATGATAATGCTGTTTTTCCTGTTCATGTGGTTTGTGAGAGTATCTCCACCCTCGTCTCAGGTTCTCGAGAAGTCACACAAGTGTGGGAGGATCGAGCATCTGCGGGTCGGAGGGCAGACAGGGGCGGACATGGAGAGGGTGGAGCTCATCAAGAACATCTGCTCCTTGAAATACGTTGAACTACAGCCAGGTGAATTCCCGGTTGTAATAACCAATAGTACTTGTTACCCATTTATTTTGCATGAGTGAGTGAGTGAGTGAGTGAGTGAGGGAGGAGTGATTATTATATTATAACAGCTATTTTCCGTTATAATCGAAGACGCACGCACCAGCGTCTGTGTTTTTGTTAGTTTGACTGCTCGCACTCAGCAATATTCCAGCATATGGCTGCGGTCTGTAAATAAGCCGTCTGGAGCTGACAGTCCAGTGATCAAAAGCATGAACATTCATCTACGCAGTTGGGATACGATGGCATGTGTCAACCAAGTCAGCAAATCTGATCACCCGATCCCATTAATCGCCTTTCACGACAAGCATGGTTTGCTGAAGGCCAAGTTTAATCCCGGCGAGACACGTATGGGTTGTTGAAGACCTATTCTAGCCCCGGTCTTCGTGTTTGGTATTTTCTGAAAGCTCCACACAAGTCCAGTCTGACCATATTACACTGACCATTCCTCCAGGTGACGCCCTGTTCTTCCACTCCAACCTCCTGCATAACAGCAGCGCCAACACCAGTGACAACCGACGTTGGGTCCTCATCCCTGCCTACAACCGACGCTCCAACAACCCGGCGTTCGAACATCACCACCCCTTGTACACCAAGCTTGACATCGTACGTCGCCACAGCGCTATTCTTCCGTCAAAGCGATTAATTCATCAACTCCTGCCTGAGGACATCAATTGTTAATTTGACCAAAGAACTATCAAGTCATTAGAATGTTATTCTGCCCAAATGTAACAGGAAGAGTTTCTGATGAACATTTGGTAGCCTAGTGGTTAAAGTGTTCACCACATAGGTTCAATGAAGTCCATTCCTGATGTCCCATGCCGTGATATTGTTGGAATATTGCTAAAAGAGGTGGAAAACCAAATTTGCTCACTGTTCTACCCAAAGAGTCATAGGGTGCTCAGGGCGTTATACTGCCCAAATTCATCAATACAAGCTATTTTACCCAAGGTGTCATTGATTCACAGCAACTTTATTCCACCCTGAAAGTCACAAAATGCGCAGAGACTATTCTGATCCATTTTACCAGTAATTAATTCTGACCAACGCCTCTACCCAAAAGAGCAAAAATACCCTTGACATGAGGCTTTAGATTTGGAAAATGGAATGAGATACACTATTGATAACGTTATCACTTACCTTGTAATGGAAACGAGTGAAATGAAAACAGAATGAAACGTTATTGTGCTATTCTGCTTGATGACGTTGCAGGTTCCAGATGACGCCATAAAGTCGTGCACGACGTATGTCGACAACACTGGGAAAGAATACATGGATCCTGACACCGACAAGACAATCGTGAAGTTGAAGCCTGATGAACAATCCTGATTAACAACGACTGACAATCATTTGACAGTCATGACTGGACTACAGTCATCTGTGCAAGTATGTACGAGTATTACTGTTCGAGATATGTTCCAGGCTTCATATGCTGGTATATTAAAGGACTGACAGACATTCTCTTATTTCCTATGCACCCGCTAATCTGTAACGTACATTTCTTACGTGGCCTCTCGGCTATACATTCGGAACATACCAACAATTATTTTGGAGCATATAAGAAGCTATTTTCCGTGCATTTACGATATTTTCCCGAATGTTTAGGTTTGAGGGATTAACAGTAAGTTAGTTTTTAGTTCTGCTGTATGTAAATTTTCGTGGAGAAGGAATTAAATGGATAAAAGACAGTCGCATTATTACTTTGCCCCAATTCTGACCAAAGTTTGCACTGATAACACGGTGACAACGTATAAAGAAACTACCAATCGAAAATGGCTGTCATGTCACGCCTTGTAATAGCAGTGGAACATAGCGTGGTGCCACCCTACAGATGACATCCTTACATTGACAAACTGCTGACGGGATTAACCTCTTTGGCCATGCGGACAAGCCACCGAATTCGGATCAATGGTTCAAATCTCATCACAGGTCTGGGGATTTGTATGGGGATTTGTATGGCCGTTACAAAATGTGTCAGTACGTTTCTGATAAACTATGAACCAGTCGGCGAACATTTTCCTTGTAAGATTTGCAATGAAAACGTTTGTAAAAATTGTACGAGCCAGAGGACATACAAATATCAGTCCTCAGTTTTTCGAGTTTGTTTAAGGCGCTTATTTTTCTGTGCAGACATGCATCCCTTTAGCAAGCTGGGAAGAAATGCTTGGCTAGAATTCTAGGTTGCCCTGAATACGTTTCAAATGTTTCAAACACACAGGTATGTATATATTTTATGTGCGCTTCTCAGTCCGACTTGGCCGAACAACATTTACATTAGCCTGGTACCAGACACTGGCTCGGACCGTTAGCGCAGGCGTAGTAGACGCCGGCAACCAGAGTGCTTTTATGACAGTTCATCCTAATTGTTTACAGGTTTAGCATTACTTGTATATCTACATCTACATAAACACATCTTTATAGTGATTAAGTCTGAAGTATTTAAAGCAACCAAGTGAACCTTTGAGCATTCTAGACAGTCTGAGTCAAATGTGTGCAGCCTCTGTTCGGTCCGACCAGTCAGAAGATCACATAGGACAACGTCTGTGGATCGAAGATTAATAACAATACAGATTTTTCAAATCACACACAATGGGCATCAGAATGTCTATCCAAGGGAACTACCAGTTGTCAATAATTGTCCCGTTCGCCTGATCCGGTTAGTCGCCTCTTACAACAAGCATTGGTTGCTGAAGTCCAATTCTAACCTGAATCTTCACTGGGAAACAAACATGGTTGCTAAAGACCAATTCTAACCTCGATCTTCACAGGGAAACTAGCATGGTTGCTGTGGACCAATTCTAACCTCGATCTTCACAGGGAAATTAGCATGGTTGCTGAGGACCAATTCTAAAATCGATCTTCACAGGGAAACTAGCATTGTTGCTGAGGACCAATTCTAAAATCGATCTTCACAGGGAAACTAGCATGGTTGCTGAGGACCAATTCTAAAATCGATCTTCACAGGGAAACTAGCATGGTTGCTGAGGACCAGTTCTAACCTCGATCTTCACAGGGAAACTAGCATGGTTGCTGAAGACCAATTCTAACCCGAAGCTTCACGAGTAAACTGTGAATGCAATGCAGTTAGATGATAGACTGCTGCACTGTTTCCTTAAATGTTTGCAGTTCGCTGTTGTCATTGATGGATTCTTTGTTTCTCTGTCAGCTTTGTTGCTATTATTTGCATATAGTTTTGTACATTATAAGCACTGAAACTGTAACTGGGTAGAATCTATGCTAAAACAGAGGTTTTAGAGCAAATAAAAAAGGCATATGCACTGGTCTAAAACATATACACATACGTCGGTGATATGGCTCTGAACAACAGACGGACTGCCGGCCAGATCAGGGACCATATACAGAGGGACCCTCGGTATACGGTCTCTGGCCAGATACACTTGGGGTCGCACCCCCTGCACACACATGCACAAGCATCCATGTACACGTTTCAAGCAAGCATCGTTTCCAACACAGCTGGTGTATTATAATTTCAATGAAAATACATACTACCTCGACTTCTAGTCAAGTGACAACTGGTTAAGTGAAATGGGAGAAATGATGTATTCGAGCGCATGGTTCTGGCATCCATAAACAATACTTAACCGTTCAACGTCGTAATAATATCAAATCAATGTGGACAAATAAGACATTCTGAAGTATTAGGATCCTCCTAGACTAGTATGATTCTGTATGCTAGAGAAAATGTCCCAAGTTATAACATTTTCAATGCAGTCTAAGTAACTTTCAGTCTCAGTATTAGTCCTGACACCCGACTACTGACTGTAACGAATAAAAATGAGACTAAGTGTACTTATACTGATTTGTTATGTTACATCGCCTGTGAAGGTCCGGTGTAGAATAGGCCTTCAGGCAACTATGCTTGTCGTAAGAGGGAACGGGTGGTCAGGCTCGCTGACTTGGTTGACACATGTCAGCGGTTCCCAATTGTGCAGATCGATGCTCATGCTGTTGATCCCTGGGTCGTTTGGTCCAGACTCGCCATATGAATATGGAATATTGATGAATGCGGTGTAAAAATAAACTCACTCACTGATATGACATATCGTTTCTGAAACCCGACCACTTCATCAAAACGCACCCAACCATATGCCATCGTGTTTCTGAAACCCGACCACTTCATCAAAACGCACCCAAACAGTTACAAGCAACGAAAGGGACCAGTGGCGCAAACGAACCTGAACGCATGAACACCTACATAAATTCTAATGCATGTGATAAAAACTTTGGTTGGACTCAAGGTGAGATTATTTCAAACTGTGACAAGACCACGCCTTGTGATGGTTACCCAGTACCACTGGTATCACTGTAGGTGGTAATGGGCTGAATTATGGTTTTGTTTACTGACATTGTGCAAATAAATCCTTATTAAATACTGAACAATCAGTTAGGTCTGTAAATGTTGGGTCTGTTATAGAAATTGGATATTGTTGGAACAGTTTTTAAAATAAGAAAATGTGGAATGCCGGAAAAATTAAAGAAAAATTCTGAACCCTTTTAAAAAAAACAAACTTTTATCTATGACCCACTAAATGTATAATAACAAGTTCAAGTTCACAAGTCACCATTGTTTCATTCCTGATCAATCTACTTTAAAAGTACCACTAAAATAGTCACTGAATCAATTATTCGAGGTTTCTGTATCATATCAATATGTAATTTCATGAATGGCATGAGAAATTTGGAATGTTGATAACTGTAACAATTAGTTGTGAGAAGACATCAATATATACTGCCACGATTCCCTTCCCTCGCAATATATAAAACCATGATTGGATTCAGTGAACAAGTCTGTACATGGTTGTGGTCTGTATGTATTGAGTCTTGATCAGACAATCCAGTGATCAACACCATGAGCAATTATCTGTGTAATTGGGAACTGATGACATGTCAACCAAGAGAGCGAGCTTGACCTCCCGATACCGTTAGTCACTTCTTATGACAAGCATGGGTTACTGAAGATCACTTCCAACCCATATCTTCACGGGTAGGATCGATACACAAGACCACACACCACCACAAGACTGGCATACAGCCATTCAGCAACCAGGATCCAGTGATGGTAAATGACAATCTCATGTCTCGATGCCAGTCGGTTCCATCCCAAGAGTTGTCATGCTCTGATTTAACTGAAATACTTTGAAAAGCACTTGAAGGGTATGATCAAGAGGTCCACGTAAATAAATTAGTGCAACAGAAGTAGATCACAAACGTTTTATTCACAGTTCAGTTACAAATACGAATGCTACAACAGGTGGTCATGTTAACTGAAGATGTACCGAACAATGACAGTCAATGCCTGTCATCTCTCCAGCCACTGTACCGATTTCCTAACATTTGGACAACAGTTTGCATCTGTAGTGCCAGAAGTGTAAAATACATTGAATGACAGGCATTGTACATGATTTTCTACCAAGGGTCCAACAATCAATTAAAATAGTCAAAACTTTGGCAAATATGCCCTGGGTGTCATTGTACAAAGTTATCTTAGCGCTAAGGTCATCATATCTCTCATATCTTATCAGGATTTTTGAAGGTCTCTTAGCGCTAGAGTGATCATAACTTTCATATCTTACCAGGACCAAGATTTTCCAAGGTTTCTTAGCACTAAGATATTCGTAAGTTAATGTTAATGTATGGGACTTACGACCATTATAATGCTCAGAGAGTTTTCGAACATCTAGGCCCAGAGACTTACAACTGGCTTAGCGCTAAGGCCGCTTTGTACAAGTGCACCCATATGTTATTCTCAAAGAATACTGGAGTTGCCTGAGCAGCTAACTGGCTCAGGGTAAGCTTGATGTCTTTTTTAATAGCATACTGATTGATGTATATGTCAGTCATAGGATTGTCTGGTCCAGACGCAGTTATATACAGACTGCCATTTTATAGCAGGAACAATAAATATGAACTTGAGTTGAGTCATCCTTCTGACTTCACACACTGTACACTTGATTTACTTGGGAATTCAATTTAAAACCATGAAGATGTATGTGTAATTTAGTGCAAAATCAGTTTGCTACGTGAACACTATTTACATGCTGCCGTGACATTGCTGACATGACAAAACAAAATCCACTCACTAATACATAATGGGAATGCAAGTTTGATATTTGTGTTGCTTATCACATCAGTAGTTTTGAGGGACTTGCTGCAAATAGCTTCAAACTGCTGATGCTGAATTCAGCTCAGTTTGGAGGGATATGTGTTTCCTCGTTTGTGTATGTAGAATAAATATAATCTAGTGATGTCAACGAAATGGGTTTAATAAATTATGATGTTTAAATGCCCATTGAATTTTGCGTGATACAAGTCACAACAGTATAACAGAACATTGCCCCTTTAGCATGTTTATGGTGATAAATAAATATTTAACAATGGATGATCATATTTACACACAGGCTTCAAAGGGAGATAATACAGCCATGTAAAACCAGAATATAATAACCACATTGTAGACACAAGCACACATTGACAGAACAGTGAGCATAAACATGGAACACTTGCAGAAATACACCTTAAACATAATTTCATGCTAAATATTTAGATTGATGCTGCTTCAGGCAAGACAACTTTTGGTTAAATATTTGTCACTTGTGTGGTTGAGATTGTGTAGGTAGTTTCCTACCAAACAAGCAACAAAAACTATTAGAATGTTTATAAATTGATACTACTTTAGCTACAACTTATGATCTATCACAGGTGGAGAATAAATGGCAGTAAAAGCTGGAATGTACTGGAAACTGTAATATATGCACTTAGGAAAACAGTGTAATTTCTATTTGACAAGACAGCTGTTATACAAGTAATTTAGCTTGTTTTAACTGCCCAGCATTCATTACTATCTCCTTTCACACCAGAATCCTTTGAAATTAATAAATAATATCTATTTTTTTTTAAAAAAAAGACCTTTTTAGGTTTGTATAAATGTTTTACTGTATACCTCATCAATTGGTAATAAACATCTGTCACACAAATAGCATGCATCCACTCATCTTTTCATTACAAAATTCCCTGAAAAACAATTTGGATGCAAGCCAAGGCCTACAGTTCTTGATGACATCCATGTTGGCATGACGACAACTCCTCGTCCACGTCTCCCTCCACATAATCTGGCACTCGGAATGAGATGTAGGGACAGGGTCCTTTAATGTTTTGGCAGAACAGTTTCTCTAGGGTGGCTGTTTGCACAATATCAAACCCTGTCTGCCCACCAAACGTAGATGGCCTCCAATGTTTTGGGCTGCAGATCGTGTTTGACATTAGTCCTTTAACAGAATATGGGCCTCCAATTTCCACAAAAGCTCCTCCAAATAAGGCTTTTTCTCTTCTCTTCTCTAACAGGAGTCCAACGTAGAACTCAACAGCATCAATATCTCCATACAGATCTTCTAATTCCTTCGCTATTTTCTTTTCACCTGGAAAAAGTTACAAACTTGTAAGAACTTGTTTTTGCAGTTTGATGTTTCTGTACTTATAGAAATCATTTCAACAACCTTAGGATGAGGCCATGCAATGCTAACAGACTTGTTTAACTTAACAATTTGTAAATGTTCCAATTAAATATCAGTGTATGACACCACTGATCCCAGTTGTGTATAATATGATTTCTGACAATATGGTGCCTCAACCATACCAGTGATAACTTACTCTGTATCAGCTGATCAAACATCTATTGTGATGCAGAATTTGTTATCATTATGAAATCATTTGTATGTATGTTCCTAGCACCTAAAACTGGCTAAGTGAAGAGCATAAAGAATTTCTTGGAATTCATCATTTTATTCTTTGCTACAATGTTTCAGGGCCTGTTCTGGCCCCATCATCAGGTAAAACTAATGAACAGTAACTGGTGCATCAGACTTTGAAGACCCGTGAAAGTAGGGGGTAAAATTGGTCTTCAGCAACCCATGCTTGTCATGAAAGGCAAATATGCTTGTCGCAAAAGGCAGCTAACAGGATTGGGCAGTTAGGCTCGCTGACTTGTTTGACTCGTGTCAGTTGCGCTGATCAATGCTCATGCTGTTGATCACTGGACTGTCTGGTCCAGACCGGATTATTTACAGACTGACGCCATATAGCTGGTGTATAGCTGAGAGCACATAAAACTTAACTCACTCACTCACTCACTCACTCAAACATTGAATCAAAGAATAGAAAGAAGATGAAATCCAGCATTTTCTTTATGCTCGTGAAACAGCATCTTCTAAAATGCCATCAAGGATCTAGAAACATGTAACAAATCATAAGTGAGACAGAATTGTAAAATCTATCATCCTGGTAGTCCATTTCATCCTTGAAATCAACACTGTTGAAAATCCTCAAATACCTCTGAAGTTGTGACTTTGAATATATCCTGTATGTTCGTGTCCTGTTTATAAGGATATCCTTGATGTATCTTAGTATTCTAAACTATGAAGGATCTCTCATCGAGCTAAACAGAAATTTAATGACTTGGAAGGAATATTTTCATGATATTATTCGGCTGTCTGGCTCAGATCAAATTTATTTACAGGCCTGTCATATTGCTGAAGTGTTTCTGAGTGTGGCATTAAACAACCAACTGTTACACAACAGATCAGGAGGGTAGGCCTGCACAATGTTTCAAATGTACTTAAATAATACCTGTCAATTCTTCAAAACTTGTATATGCCTTCATTCCAAATCTCTTCCTGTACTGGTTCATGGACTGGAAGCGAAGTGTCCTCCCATGGAGAATTGCTTGTTTTAACACAGGCTGTGTCATGGGTCCATGGTTATATCGGCTAATCTACAAACAAAAAATGTAAATAACTGTTAATTCAAGTAATCCTGACCAGAATACAATATTCCGATGGATTTATGGGTGCTTTAGGTGTTACGAAAACACTGTGCTGTCAAGAAAGTGGTGAAATGCAACTCTTATACTTGGGACCAGTAAAGTACAAATTCTTCTTTTTTAGGTACCAGGAATCGACCTCGTGCTCTCGGTTTGGTTCCTTATCACAAAGTCAGCAATCTAACCCACTCAGCCACCACGACTTACTCTGAAGCCTGATAACTGGTAGTCTAGATCATGTATTTGTAAGTACCGCTTTGACTTTTGCCAGTGTAAAATGGCACGGCCCCTATGGCCGTCACCTTAGGCACTGTTCCTCTGTTCAGTTCCATTGGTAGGTATAGGTATTGTGTTACATTACAATTTCAAAACTTTTATGTGAACATTTTAAACATGATTGTGTTTCATGCTGAACTTTAATCCTTTGATTTTCATCTGATCACATCTGGATTGTCTACAGGTATGGGCACTAATATTTTCATGATGGTAAACCCCAATTATCCCGTGGCACCCTTAAAAGAATTCCGTCCCTGCACTTGCATGTTCAAACGCTCACATGCTTTCACTGACACAGTTCTTCAGTCAGAAACATACCATTCCAGCTCTCTGTCTGGTCATTGACTCCACGAAGTTTGCAAGGCCATTTTTCACAACCAGCTCCGAATGGTAGACGTAGTCTTTCATGGGTATAATGCTGCCACTGACGTTGAACTCGGAGGGCATGAGGGGATGCCAGTGGTACAGATGGTTGAATTCAACTGCAATACGGTTCTGGTACTGGAAACTCTCTCCAAACAACAGTTCCGGTTTGAACATCAGTTTGAAATTGTAGTTGCTCAAGTGCTGCACGTAGTCTTCTATGACAATCTTAATTGTCTCACCTGCAATGAAGATTTGGTTCATAATTAAAACTTCTTGTGTATTCCTCTAATTCTGAAAGAGACAGTAGAGTACTGGTTACAGCGTTCGCTTATAGTGACAAAAATGCCTCAGTTGCTCACTCTTACAGTTTTCCCATCGAGTTCTTCTGAAATAAGATAATTTTGGCATTCATACAATAAATTGTTTAACACCATGTTCAGCGATATGCCAGCTATGCGAAAATAGTCTATAAATAAGTCTAAACTAGGTAAGGCGCTGGTTGATGTCATGAGCATCAATACATGGAATTGAGATATTATGAGTCAAGAAAGACATCAAGCTTCTGCTCCCATCACCTCTTACTTACGATATATGTTTCCAAAGAACGAGTCTAATGGAAATCTTTACAGGTGTTATACAATGAAGCCATAGACGTTTGACAAACCTAAAATGATCCACTTTGCTGTCTGGAAAAGTCTTTCATCATCAAACTCAGGATGCTCCTGTTTCAAGACTTCACAGACCCGGTTGTGTTCACGTAGCCATACGGTGGCATACATGAACAGACCTGGCAGGAGTCCGAAGAACTGGTGTCCAAGGGCAAACTTGAGTTGGTCTGGTGTGTTGGGAGGGTAGGTCATGGGTACCGGAGCGTCTTTCAGGTAGGGGGGAAATTCTTCTCCATTGATCATCTGGCAACAACAGTGTGTTTATATGAATAAATGAATATAACGATGGTCAGCTGGAGAGTTTTATGACTGGAAATATACTGAACAGCGAAAGAGACACAACACTTGTGACCTCTGCTGGTTTCATGTCATACAGCTTCGACTCGCGTTTTTGTTTGTTTGTATGAAGTTTTCGCTACCTCTTGTATATGTGATAATGTACATAACATTATACATGCAGCTTTCCATATACCCTTGTGATATAACTGAATTCTGCTCTAGCTGCAAAACAACTCACTCCAACTTGTTTTGTGTGTTATAGCATAGTATAAATGATCTTATGTTACTCTAAAGATTGTGTACACAATTGTGTACATTATCTTATTACATAACTTAATTGCATCGTGTATGCAAGGCTGGACCAATTTTATGTCTTGTTTTACAGATTTTTATTCTCAGAAAACCTGGGGGAGGGGGTAAAAAGTCTCCAGTCCAAGTAATGCTCCGTTTAAATATTTATTGTAGTTTACTTTGGTTATATTATGAAGTGTATATGGGGGAAAAAATCAATCTTAAGAATGATTTTCTTGAAAGTTTACATTCCAAGTTTCAATAAAAACAGAATTTTTTGGTTTGAGCAGGAAATCTTCGTTTTTATATTCTTAGGAAAAGGCCGATCCATAAAACCAGAAATAAATTTTGTCTGGTATGACCTTGTTACATATGTGATGAGACTGTAAATATGGCCTCCTCAAACTATGATAAACCGATCCTGGAGTCCCTTTACCAGATAGCCTGTTGTGGAATTCTGTTCATATTGTCGAAATACGTAATTAATTTATAACTTACCTGTGATTTCATTTTTCCATCTTTAAAACTTCTCAGTGAATTTTCAGTGGCTTTATCTTTCCCATAGACATGCGAGACATCCACCTGTCAAAGAAAACAAAGAAATTGTAGAACACGTGGATGTTTCTGTACATAGTGATGACAGAGATCCACTGAAGCACTCATAAAATACTCCCCAGACCCGTCATCCCACATCCGATCATTTCACAGTTGTATATGAAGTGACAGTAACTTTTACTCAGAATTAGACAACATTTTTAGAATTTTTTACAGGTAAAATGAACCTTTATAAGTTTGGAAAGGGAAAGTAACTCATGTTTGTTGTCACACAATAGTCATAGATTATAGACCTACAAGCAGAACATATTGAAAAAAATGTTTGAAGAACAAAGGAAATTTTTTGTGTGCATCCTTTACCCCACGTAAGGATTTTATCCTCTCAAAACAAACCCCGTAATATATCAGTAGATAAAAACATGTGGCGTAGCAGAAAACAAGATCCCAGTATGTCTGAAAGTGTTTAGAGTGTTTGTGTATAAGTAGGTAGTGCTTGGATTAAGTGATAAAATCAGTTAGTACACTCAGAAAGCTTTGTCATCGAGGGAATGCCATGACTGAAAAAGCTCCATATGTCTAGTTTATTGACGTCCGCTGTCCGCCAAGTTGTACTGACTTTGTGATGTGATCTCTATTTATTCATTTTGATCTTGCATTTGTATAGCCTAGGAATTACGTCAACAGTTGAAATGAATTTTGTTCCCAAATCATTTGAAATTGTTATTTTAGAACCCCACTGATTTTTTGTCTGTTTATAAACAAGAATATACCCATTCAAAATTGTTAAGATGACTATGGTATTTTCCTGACTGCAGTTGAGAGACATGACTGTGTTTGGTACTTAAAAAACTGTTGTTTGTTAAAAAATTTTATACGGCATTTTATTGCTGTGACTATGGTATTATGATGATCACAGAGCCATGACATGACTAACTCGCTAAACAGATCGACAATCAGAAATATCGTTGATGGGAAGAATTCTTCATGATTATCAATAACATCCTGCTTGAAATATTTCAATGAAACAATATTTTAATTTACTCTTACAATACACAAGGTTACACTTTTATTCATGGGCTAATTTGAAAGTATGTTCAGCATGGTGGTTAGTTCGTAATCCAACCCTAAATATGTCATCACACAAACATCAAATGAAATATGTGGATTTCTTTCTAATTTTGGGTCAGTTACTTCAGTAGTATTTATCGATAATCAATCGATTAATGATCACTATGATCTATGTTGATAATCAATCACATATTGATGTATATTTTTCCAGCCCATTCAGGCAGGACACTCACCCCATGGCCACCCCATGTAAAGCCTGGCCCCATCTTGAGGTCTGTCTTGAAGAACTGGTGGGTGAAATGCTGAGCAAAGAAGGAGAAAAGGACATTGCTGCCCATGGGCTCCGGTAGAAACTTGGTTCGTGTGAAGAACTTCTTTATCATGTAGTCGACATCGGGCAAGGTCTTCTTTCCTGGAGACAAGATTGTTACAGTGAGTCATGTAATTATAGACTACTTTTAGATCAGTGGTGTGGGGTCCTGAGGGGTGACCCCCACCATGATTATTGCTGAGAGCAATGTGAAACCAAACTCACTCACTTATTATATATCAAAACATCTTGACTTTTCTCTGAGACTCCATGTGTATGATAGTTACATAAGGATCTGTCATGACAGCTTTCATTTTACAAAGATGTAGGATCCATTCAACCATCGAAAGAATGAACACAATTTTGCAGTGTCATTATTAACCAGGATGTCATACCAAAACCCACAAAATATGTGATATGTATGAAAGAATGTATCAAATGTGTGTACATATTTACTTGAAAAGAAAACTACTGTGATCCCGTACAAAAGCCTGCAGGCTTCTCTGTCAGCCATTTTTCTCATACATTATCAACATGAACAAGAAAACAACACCATGGGCCGTGAGCTGGCAATTTTCTGCCTCAGTAGCCAATTCTCCATGCACTGTGTGAATAAATGTGTGACTGGGTGTGAAGCAAGGGTTTATGCTTAGTTCTGTGACTGGGAATCCCCTGGTTAGCACAACCACCATCTATTGAAGTCACCTACACAATGTTTAATGGTTGAAATCTCACACTGTATTTCCCAACTGAAGCCTTAAATGACACATATTCTTGTCTGGTTGTAGTGTTGCAGGCTTTTCCCATTTATCAGCCATTTATGAAAAGTCAATGACAGGAACATCAAGCACATATTACAATGGCATTTTATGCCATGGAGATCTGATATACAATAGTATATGATATACGTACACAGGACTCCCACGTATGTGCCCTGTGAAGATAATATGAGAAATAACTTCTTCAAAAATAAAAAAGAAGGGATTCTGGAAGTTAAAGACAGCAAGATTCTTTTCTTAAGATGTTATATCTTGAATCTTCTCATACTGACCTTGGATGCTAAAACAAGAAATAAATTCTCTAAAGAATTTTTTTACATTTTTGTTGCACAGTAGTTAAAAGCCACAAGATTTTTTAAAGATATTATATTCTTGAATTTTCTTAAATTTTAAAGCCTTTTTCTTGGTCAGAATGCAACTCGGGTGTACATTCTCCTAGCTTTAATTGCGCTTCTGGTAATATGAATGAGAAAACATTCAGATCCAAATTTGGATGTTTTACTGACATTTTCTTCCTATTTTGGACCAAATATTGGCCTTAGAGCATGTCTAAACAAAGCCGTGGATCTTGTTTGAGATTCCACAGCAACACTCCCAGTTTCCCGGTAGTATGACTGGGCTATGCCAACACATCTCGTGATATTTGTATGCCTGTCCGACTTGTATGTGTCTTGTTACAGAGATGCAACAGTGAAGGTTAATGGTTTAGCGTTTGTTGTCTCACTTAAGACCCAGATTGAGTCCAGCATGTGTGAAGACTCTTGTTGTACTGTTGTTATGGGGATAGAGTATTGCTTGTAAACAATGACATGGATGATGTTTGTTTGTTTGTTTTGTTTGGCTGCTGGTGGTTAAGGTGTTAAACTGTTAAACTGCTCTGAAGACCTAGGTTTGCTTCCCATGATGGTGTAGGTCACGGTGAAGTCCAATTCTGTTGTCCACAGAATTACTGTTGGAATTTCGCAATTACACTCACTCACTCACTCACTCACTCACTCACTCACTCACTCACTCACTCACTCACTCACTCACTCACTCACTCACTCACTCACTCACTCCAGAGGTTTGCTTGCTCCAACTACCTTCACCCAGTCACCACACAAATACAAGAAATCAGACTTTGTCATGCAACAAACTCCCTCATCTCATAGTGTTGTGACAATCTCTTACCTTTCACCCCCATGGGAGTCGGGCATTCCCGTGGCACAGGGGGTAGTGTCCGTGTGTAATAGGAGTAGTTTGCAACAGCATCGAACGTTGCGTACTCGTGGTCAGATTCAAACACTGGGGGACTGTCGACCATATGGGAACGCACTGAAATGATCATGCCATGTTTATGTGTTTATAAGAAGATTTATTAACTTTATTCTGGAATACCGTATAGAGATGAGACCCGTGAAGGTCCAGGGTAGAATAGGCCTTCAGCAACCCATGCTTAGCCTACAAGCCGACTATGCTTCTCGTAAGAGGCAACTAATAGGATCGGGTGGTCAGGTATTGCTGACTTGGTCGTCAGTTCCCGGTTGCGCAGCCCGATGCTCATGTTGTTCCTCACTGGATTGTCTGCTCCAGACTTGATTATTTACAGACCACCGCCATATAGCTGGAATATTGCTGAGTACGGTGTAAAACTGAACTCCCTCACTCCCTCACTATAGAGGTGACATTGTTATACACCTGGTTCAGTCCTAAAGTATCCTCTACATGACAAGAGGAGCTTTAGGGTAGGCCAGTGGTTAAAACATTCACTCGTCACCGGGGTTTGATTCCCATTATGGGTACAATATGTGAAGCCCATTTCTGGAGTCTCCCTACCATGACATTGTTCAAATATTGCTGAAAGCAGCATAAAAACTTCATTCACTCTGCATGACAGGGGACTGTGGTATAAATCAGATACAAGTAAGTCAAATGCAGGGGCACACCCTCTGCTGTGTCTATTTCATGTCACATTCAGCCATAGACAGCAGTCTGTACATTATTGCATCTGGACAAGATGATCCAGTGATTGACATCATGAGTATCGTAGTATAGTCTAAAAAGGTTGGACTATGATAATAATCATCATCCCAGTTTCTGAGTGTTATCACCAAATAGGTGACAATCTTGGGTTGGTGAAGATTAGTTGTAACCTAGATCCTCATGGGTCTCCTCGACTGGCTGATTATGTGACGTTATTCTGATCAGCCTCAGACAACTTTTTTGTTTGTTCCCAGATTGATTAATGTACAGGTGGGAAGTTTCAAATGTAGAATTACTCATCACTTTACAAAACAACAATGATTGTTTGACCTACTTGTGTAAACTCGCTTCATGGCAGCGTTTTTCAGAAATGACACATTGTTGATTATGCTCCAAAGCCATTTGTAGTTGACGAGGATGTGGTGGAGTTGTTCGGGATCTGGCTTCAACATCAACTTCACCCTCTTCCAGAATGTTGCTGTAAGGAGAATAGTAGATACTTATGTCTGATTGGATGACATCTGATGGTCTCTCATGTGAGTTAATGTCATGATCTTTGACTAGATGGCATGTCAAGTGGTTGGATGGATATCATGTGGTTGGATATCATGTCATTGTCATGTCGTGTGATTGGATATTATGTCTGTGGATGTCATGTCATGTGATTGGATATTACATCGTGTGATTGGATGGCATGTCGTGTGATTGGATGGCATGTTGTGTGATTGGATGGCATGTCGTGTGACTGGATGGCATGTAGTGTGATTGGATGGCATGTCATGTGATTGGATGGCATGTCATGTCATGTAATTTATTAGCATCATTATTACTAAATGTAACGCCATGATGGCATGTCACTGGATTGGGCAACATATTAAGAGCCTCAAGTGAAAGGGGGAAAAAATCTGCATACAGACAGACTCTTCACTGGGCATTGGCAACCATAAATTGTGGACTTGTGAGAAACCCTCTTTTAGTAGTAACAGTGTTATTT
Source organism: Haliotis asinina (assembly GCF_037392515.1). NCBI lineage: Eukaryota > Metazoa > Mollusca > Gastropoda > Lepetellida > Haliotidae > Haliotis > Haliotis asinina. The sequence goes on along the minus strand of NC_090281.1, from coordinate 25,313,574 downwards.
TACAGAAGCAGTGAAGAGTGTCTCCCACCATGTGATATAAATTTAGAGCTTTGCATATTTATTACGTTCCATTATCAAACAGCTCCAGTGTATGATCTGGTGCAGCATGTTCAGTCCAGTATGAATGTCAGACGTGTCATGGCAGTTGTGAAATTGTCTCTGATGGATGAAAGGCAGTGACAGTGTGATGATCCTTGCCTTCAATCACAAGCTGTCATTACATGTTTAAATGTCGTGTCAGCAAGCATACTGGTATTTTGGGGACATAATGTCAGTCTTTATATATTTCAATTTAAGTGGAAAATAGAACAGGAAGAGCTCTTTTTGAAATGCAAAGTTAGAAAATGGTTTGGCTATGTATGACACTTGAAACCTTTGAACAACAGATTTTATTGAGACGATTCCAGTCGTATCATGTCATGACATGACAGATTAACTTCAGTCATATGAAGATGTTGTGATAGCCTGGTGGTTTGAGCATTTGCTCATCACATCAAAGACCCAGGTTTGATTCACATTTGGGTACAATGTGTGAAACGTGTTTCTAGTGTTTCCTGTTGTGATATTGCTGGAATGTTGCTAAAAGCAGTATTAAACCATACTTATCTCAACAAATTTTGTGTTTCCCTATTGTTCGTTTGTTGACCATGCAAGGCAACATAAGCCTTTGTCTAATTACTCCACTATGCTGTTTGGTTGAGTCCCTTGGTCATGATAGGATCTGCTGGTTGTTTGATGATTTTTACCCCTTCGATATTTCCAAAATATCAGATATCTACAACCAGCATTTCTTTGGCCTTCCTCTGAAATTGACTCTTGTTTATGACACATCTCATGTACTTACGATGTTCACAGTAGTCTCCATAGTATTCAAGTCCACTGCAGTCGCAAGTGTAGGAGGTGTGACCGGTGGTCAGACAGATGCCTCCATTTTGACAAGGGAAGGAACAACAGGGGTTTTCTGGAAGAGAAATAACAGCTTTCTTATCCAATATGAACATCCTGACCTGGGGGCTGTCCAGGTGAATAGGTCGTGGGTGACTTGTGCAGAGCAGTCTTTGCACTTAGATGGTCTTGTACCTAAACACAGTACTGCATGAGCGTCTCGAGCTGGAGGGTGTCCATTTGAACAGGTTATGGGTGACATCTTACGAAGCAATCTTTGCACTAAGATGGTCGCAATTCACAAACCTGTACATGAACAAAGTGCCATGGTTGCTTTGTACAAGCCTGGGCCCCGATCCAGAAAGCATATGCAGAGTTACAACATTCATAAGCCAATGTGACAACGTAGAGTTACAACAGATTGTAACATTATGAATACTTTGTGGATTTGGACCCAGAAGCCTGTGTTTGTTAGATGCATCAAACTTGATGTGTTAGATGCGACAAACTTGATGTGGTGGTCAAACTCTACATGAGGTTTCATTGTGTTCAATCCTCAGTTGTTTGTCTGGTCCAAGGAATCATTTCACTGGACAATACCTGCAGTATCAGACAACAAACAAACAAACAGCAAATGTGTTTTTTTCAGATTGACAGGTAAAATTTTGTTTTGAAAGTCAGGAAAGATTTAAATGACACACAATATTATATTCTCAGTCAGAAGGAAGGGATGTGAATGTCAAGTAGGGAAAAGGATATAATTTTTACTGACAATTGTTCATCCAAGCTTGAAAAGTCAGTATGACCCATCTTGCTATGTGATATTGTAATGGTTTCAAGACAGGTAAGGGGCCAGGTTTTGGTTGGGATGGATGAGATATCAGGTACTGAGTTGTTCAAGTTGGGTGTCTACCATTAAGGATGGGTTCAATGGGTTTGGGTTCAAAATGTAGGCTGGTGACCCCCCTCAGATACGGTGGAAATACTGAATGGGGAATATTTATCTTGACCCAAAAAATACAGTTCATAATAAATGCTTGCAAGGTGATGAGATTTCTTTTCCGGCTATTTATGGAAAAATAGATTCATATTTGAGTCATATTAATACAAGGAGCTCCTTTGAGGAGGGGGGGTATAGATAGTTTATGACTTCCTTAAAATCTCCTGGAGATTCATGATCTGTTTCTCGCCTGAAGCACATTTCAACATCCCTTTCATACATTCAGATTTAGTTCCCCATTGTGATGTTTGAATACCATTATCTGTATAAGACATTCACATTTAGTTCCCCATTGTGATCACATTTCTTTGTGTCAATAAGTGATCTTTTCCCAAATCTGAGAACATTTTGTGTATAGATGTTTCCTCAACACCTGTGTATAGAGGCTTATGAATATTCATGATGGAGTATGAAATTATAATCCTCAACAAGCTTCAGGCGATGATACATCAGATGTGGAGAATGAGACCGATTTCTTTGTTTTGTTTGTTGTTGAACGCCACATTTGGCAATATTCCAACTATATCGTGGCAGTCTGTAAGTAATCAAATCTAGACTAGATGATCCAGTGATCGACAGTATGAGCATCGATCTATACAATAAGGATACAATGACATGTGTCAACCATGTCAGTGTGCCTCACCGCCCAATTCAGTATCTCTGTTAGCATGGGTTGCTGATGGGCAATTCTAACCTAGATCTTTTCTTTCCTGATGTTTATCCAAAACAGATGGTTATCATTTGTGCGTAGGTGGATATAGTCTATATTCTCAAAAATGTGTGAGTGAGTTTTGTTTTATGCCACTTTTAGCAATATCAATATCACAGCAGGGGACACCAGAAATGCACTTTACACATTGTACCCATGTGGGGAATCGAACCCTGGGTCTTTAGTGCGAAGAGCAAATGCTTTAACCACTAAGCTAGCCAACTGTCCCCTATAAAAAATGAACAACCTTGTTTAAAAAAAATGAAATAAAAATCTTCATATGACTTTGTAATGAAAGTGTTGAGCCAGTGTGGAATGGCTTTACAACATTTTAAAATTAAAAATACTCCTCCATGTTACAGCTAATCCAGTTTAAATGCAAGGAGAAAAAGTCATATAATCACTTATCACCCACACAAATTCCTTTCATTCCGACATGCAAGGAGATTATGTTAAAGGGATTTACACTGTTGAATGCAAGTGCATGTCTCTCTCTCACTGACAGGTGTAGAATACCCTTGTATCTCCCTACTGAATACATGGAGGAGGAAGTTGTATACATCCCAACTCATGAATGGGTTTTCCTAAAGTTTGCGGCTGAACAAATCTGTATTTATTATCTTTATGGTCCCTTTAACCCAGTGCCTAAAGTTCAAGGTGTGTGCAGTATTTGAAAATGATTAACCATGCGTTAATTGGTTAAATACAGGTTTATCCCCCATTGCTTACAGATTACAACTGCAACTATATATAACTTAAACTGCACTGTTGGTGATTTTTTTTTAGTTTTGCACATTACGTACTTTTCATAAATACCTGTTCATTGTCAATTATTAATATACAGGTGCGTTCATGCCCCTTTAACACTCCCCTTTGGTGGAACCAAAATGGTGTTTCACTTTGTACACTGCAAACGGAATGCTTTTGTATTGTGACAATATGTCTTTAAAATTCAATAAAGTTATGAGATTAAATGAAGGAGAATCTTCCATGGTGATGAGGACGGTGAATGACAGCTTAATCTACAGATAAGGGTATGAATGAAATCCCAGCAATTATTGACGTTACTTTTAGGGAGTTGCCCATGTGAAAGGCTTACAGGTCGTGACATGTGAGGCGACGCCCATTTATGTGTGGGACACCCACTTTCAACTCTGTGCTCCCCATTTTCAGCTATGTCCTCCAGCTAATCCAAGTGCTCCCCTCCTCTACTCCTCCCTGTGTGTTACACGGCTCACAGTGTGGGTGCTTTCTATGCATGGAGTGTGAAGCCTTAAACGTCCCAAATACTGGTTAGAATTCATCTTAAGTAACCCATGCTTGTAAGAGACGAGTAACAGGATAAGTGTCAGGCTTGCTCACATGGTTGAGACGTGTCATGTATCTTTATTGCTCAATGTTCATGATGTTGATCACTCTATTGTCTGGTCATGACATTTGCAGATCGTGGCCATATAGCTGAGTGAGGCATTAAACTAACGCTTTAACCACTGGTATACCTACCCGCATGTTTTAAAGCCATGAGAACTATGTGATACATTTCGTCATAAGTTGCATAACATACAGTAGTTCCAAAATCATCTATGATTGATTATTAGAAAATGTGATCAACTGCATGGTCGTCTGGTCGCTGCAACCAATCTTTAATTATTTTAATTAATCACATCACCAGTAATTCGCATGGCCATGCTCAAACTTTAAATCTTGTAATACAGGGCCTAGATTTTCGAAGCTGTCTTAGCACTAAGATAGTCATAAGTTAATGTTACATTGTCCACTCTGATGTATTCACAAACTGATGTACTCACTGCAGTCTATGCATGTCTATGACCTGTGAAGGTCTGGGGTAAGATACGTCTTCAGCAACCTATGCTTGCTGTAAAAGGCGACTCAGTTTGTTGTAAGAGGCGACTAACAGGATTGGGTAGTCGGGCTCACTGACTTGGTTGGCACATATTATCGTTTCCCAACTGACGATCGATGTTCATGCTCTTGATCACTGGATTGTCTGGTCTAGACTCAATTATTTACAGACTGCAGTGTAAAACTAAACTTCACTCACTCACTCACTCACTCACTCACTCTGCATATCTATACTATGTCAAGTCCAGATTGCCACCATTTAAGAAATGAAAAAAGTCACACTTTTATTATATTTTATGAAAATGAGTTAATAAGATGTTTCTTTTCTGAGACTAGATGTTAGCCTATGGTGAAGTCTTACCTGCACTGCTGTAATGGGAGTACACAATCACAACTACAGCCAGAGTCAACAGATGACGCTTCAGATGCATTGTGGGAGGTTTCTGAAATAGAGATGTGATATAATTGAAGCCAGACAATTCATAGTTTGTTCAATGTCACTGCTTGTATTAACAGGACTATTACCTGTACACAGTAGCATTAGTATGAGCTGTAGTTATATGCGTTCCCCAATACACTTATGTAATGCAGAGTCGCAAACAGGTACCCTGTTTTCAGATTACATGGATACTTTTCAGGGTGATACAGTCATAATACAGAAGGCTGCAGCTTACTGCAGTCTCACTGACTGCATTCACTGACTGACTGACTGACTCACTCACTGCACACACTCACTCACTCACTCACTCACTCATGGAGCAGTGGGGCAGCCTAGTGGTAGAAGTATTCGCTCATCATACTGAGGACCTGGGTCTAGATTTCCGAAGCTCCATTAGCGTTATAGTGGCAAGTCCAGTACATTAACATCAATTTATCAATCTTAGCGTAAAGAGAGGTTTGAAAGTCTAGGTGTCTATTTCCTGTATTCAATGTGTGAAATCCATTTCTGTAGCCATCCCTGTGATATTGCTCTAGTTTTGTTAACTCCATTTACACTCGGACATTTAATTTCACCATTTACTCTGTCCTTCCATTGATTCACTTTGACTGATGCTGACTACAATGCCCTGTTTATTACTCACCATTATATAGCTGGAATAGTTTTGACACTAGCCCTCTCTCTCATTTGTTCTCACTCAATCTTAAGTAGACAGTTTATACCATGTTTGTTTGTCCAAAATTACCACTTAGGCCCAGTTACTCACTGTATCTTGTCCAGACAGATATTATCAGAGATAGTTAAAGAGCAGGGACTGCCTGACTACAGAGGAATCCCCATTGCAGACCAACCTTCTTCAACATGCTTACGCCATGCCTACTCAGTAAGTCCTTTGTAAAGGTTACCCTACCATTTCCATCCATTCCCCTGAAGGCAGGCGTGACATGACATACAAGTACATCTCACAGCACATCCTTCCACTCATGGTTTTGCTGCAGCTACAAGAACAGCAGTAGCATGTGTTGACTGTGTACATCAAACAGAATGGGACATCTAGCATCACCTGAATATTTACCCTGCACAGCCTAACCTAGTGACTGTTTTCTTACCTTATAAGGTTCTTATGGACTGAAGGGATAGCCTTGTGGTTAAAGCGTTTGCTCATAACTCTGAGGTTCAATGCTCAACATTGGTTCAATGTGTGAAGCTCATTTCGTATGTCCCCTGCCGTGATATTGCTGGAATATTGCTAAAAGTGGCATAAAAGTTGCTCACTTACTACAAGTTTCTTATACTGAACAAAAAGGCTAAGGAACATTATTTTTGTGGATGTGTTTTTCAGTAAAAACTAGGCAAACAATTCCATAAAAAAATCTACATAAATATTTTTCTTTCTCCAGTTTTATGTGTATTGGAGTTATATGGTGGTCAATTATTGTTGCTTTGATATATAACAATTTCAGCTTGCAGAATATATTAATCTAATATGTTTGAATTAATGGATCACATAGTGTTTTCTAAATACACAGATGTACCGGTATATATTTCGAAAATTAATCAGGGGCCCATTTCACAAAGCCCTTGTTGGCCTAAGATCTTGTAGCTTTACATGTAACATTCGTACCTCCTATGTTACAGTGTTATTGTAAAATTCAGGTTTAAAAAATGTGTAATTGCCCATCCTGACGTGACAAGCAGAAACGTTTGAAGACCTGTGAGGGGTTTAGGCTTAAAATTCAGTTGAAGCAAAGAACACAAGAATGTCTAGGACATGAAGAAATCATTTCTAATAGACCCCCTGCTTACCATGCTTACTGTCAACAAACTATAATTTTCATATCAGGTTTTCAAAACCAAATAGACAGATTGAAGTCCTGCATGTTTTAGGTAGGGTATTATGCTAGTATGTAAATTGTTAGTTCAGGACTTGGTAATGGAAGACAGGAGATCAGTCTACTTGGAATGGGCCCAAAAAAATAACAGATCACACCCAACCAAACCATTTCCAACCTGTGTTTAGTAGCAAACCAACCTCAGCAGTTTGTGTCATCAATGCTTGACAATGTTACAGGTTGTTCGCATGGGGCTATGCAACCATATCAGGTATAAGTTACTGTCATGTCCAGTTTCAAATACCAAGGGGCTGAGAAACAATGAGAAACAAAGTGTGACAATGGATCAGTCATGTGGTACACCTTGTAGAATGTGACATATGATTACTGACTTGTCACTCCTTGAACAATGGGACACAGGATCAGTGACTTGTCACATCTGTACATGACACAGGATCAGTCACTTTCATACATGGTACAGTGTGACACAGGATCAGTCACCTGTCACACAAGTACAGCATGATACAGGATCAGTCACATGTCACTCCCAATACAGTGTGACACAGGATCAGTGACTTCTCACACCTAGTGCAGTGTGACACAGGATCAGTCACTTGTCACACTCAGTACAATGTGACACAGGATCAGTCACTTGTCACACCTGGAACAATATGACACAGGATCAGTCACTTGTCACACCCAATATATTGTGACACAGGTTCAATTATTTGTCACACTTGTCAACTCCTTGTTGCACCTTCATAGCATATATATAACTGGCTGTCAGCATATATTCACATCACAAAAGGTTCACTTTACATATTAAGTTTAGACTCCAGCCCGCTAAACAGCATCTCTCCCCAGTCACACTCCCCAAATATTGACCATGTACTCATGTGCTTAGACAACTGTCGCAACGGCTGATCTCTGTTGATGTTGGGCGAGTGAGTGCTAAAGAAGCAATTCTTTTCCTTTCAAATCAACTTTTTATGTAATTCACTTGGTGCTAATGTGTCCAAACAGTTTTTTTAGGGTGTATGTATAGTTTCAAGTTGTGTTTGTGGTATATATTGTATTTAAGAAGGGTGTCAGTTGTGTATCCAGTGCAGAATAAACCACTCAAATTAATGTTCTAAGCAACCTTCGCCAGCAGTATTTGCAGGCAATACAATACCAGCCTTAACATATTTTACCCATAATGGGATTCAAACTCGGTTCTCGGTTTTAGGGGGCTGTGGGATAGCCTAGTAGTTAAAGTTTACACTTGTCACACCAAAGACCCGTGTTCGATTCCCCACATGGGTACAATGGGTGAAGCCCATTTCTGGTGTCCCCCCACCATGATCTTGCTGGAATTTTGCTAAAAATGGTGTAAAACCCAACTCACTCACTCTTTGGTGTTGCAGGTGTACACTTGAACCAATAAGCTACTCAACACCATCCTAGCTTATGGGTTACATGTGCAATACAACCATATGTCAGTGCCCTATGTTCTGTTTTAAAGAGTAATTATATGAAGAAATTAAGGGCGAGATGTTAGAGTGGTTACTTGCGTCCCTGTCTTTACCATATGGTTCCAGGTCAGTGTGGTTCAAATCTCATGGTTAAATTTGTGTATTTTGTTTTATTCCTAGCCTTTCTTACTTTCAGCAAAGTTTTCAAAGAAATAAAAAGGGTTTCCTCAGAGGATGTTTATTTCAAACTTAAATTTTTTATAATGAAGTTTAAAATGGAGACTTTGTGGATGGAAACTGAATTATTTCATTTCATTTCCTGATACATTGGGTTTCTTTTGCCTTAACATCTTCTCATTAAAGTCCTGGCACATTGTGAAGGAGCTAGACAACAAATCCTTTGAGCTTAATCGGGAATTATGAAAAGTGGTTTCAAAGCATCATGTCACATTAATTTCTTTAAACCTGCAAAGTCACCAGCACTCCCACAATCATTGTGAAAACCTTCTAATCTTGCTAACACATTTCTCTCCCCCATGTAGAAGTCATCAATACATCCAGTTGAGGAACATTGTGTTTACTAAGCCATAAAGATCTGCAAATGAGCCACACAGTGATATGACAATGGTTGATAAGCTGTATATCTCCCAAGGGGCTGTGGTCAGGTGCAGGTCATACAGTCAACAATAGTTCAGTAGCAGTCAGACACTCCCATTCCTTAGGTTTAATGTGCCAGCATTCCGATCAGGATAGGATGGACACAAGACAGATGTATTCCACACCTTGGTATGGTCACCAGGTGCTTAAATGATGGTGAAATATTCTACATTATTTGCCAACAAGGCATTTATTTCTGACTGGTACCCTTGAAGGTCCGGGGTAGAATAGGCCTCCATCAAACTATGCTTGCCATAAAAGGCGACTATGCTTGTCGTAAGAGGTGACTAACAGAATTGGGTGGTCAGGATCGCTGACTTGGTTGACAATATAGAAAGAAGGGCAACCTGTCCCGAATATCCCAGGCATTCCGGACTAAGTGACCTGCAGCTATTCAAAGTAACATGCCAAGTAAAATTTCCTGTTTAGATGTTGGTAAATGCCAGTGCTGGAGACATGAACCCTGCCCTTCCTTCAGTCAAATCCTGGATCCTGCAGTTAATGTGTGTGCAGAATTGATAGCAACCTATGATGGCAATCAGGACATGCTATATCTTATAAATGAATATTCCAAGCAGCTTAGATTTGTAACTATCCGGTTGGACTAGTGCCACAGTGGGTATCTCAGAATGATCTTCTTGCTAATTGTCTGTTGTATGTTTATGTGAACATATAAGAGTTACGATCATTATAACATTGTATCTTTATGTTTATATTTGTAGTGTATAAAATATTGCCACTGATCCTTAATGGAACGTCATGCAATAAATATCTTATCTTATCTTATCTTATCTTATCTTATCTTATCTTATCTTATCTTATCTTATCTTATCATTTGTGTTTTATGCTAACATATGGGAATTACAATCATTCATAAGTTTTAATATGTTAACTTAGGGAAGTAATGATCAGTGATAAGTTTATGTTGGCATATGGGAGTTATGATCATTTGTAAGTTTATGTTGGCATATGGGAGTTACGATCATTTGTAAGTTTATGTTGACATATGGGAGTTACGATCATTTGTAAGTTTATGTTGGCATATGGGAGTTACGATCATTTGTAAGTTTATGTTAACATGTGCAAGTTGCGATCATTCGTAAGTTTAGTTTAACATATGGGAGTTGTTAGTTATCATCATTCATAAGTTTAGGTTATCATATGGGAGTTATGATCCTTTGTAATTAAGTCCAGGTCAACATATGGAAGTTACGATTATTTGTAAGTTTATTTTAACATATGGGAATTACCAAGCTGAATATCACTACCTGTGGGGTAGTGGTCATTCGTCATTCTAAAGACACAAATTGCAAAGCTGGAAAACTACACTCACTGAAAGACATTACACTCATTATTTTAAAGTATTCAAGTTACGATGACCTTAGAGTGTTAGTTGCGATGTAAGACAGGCACTGGACATTATTACTAGACACTAGATACATCTTACTAGATACATCACTCAGTGGCTGTCATAGTGTCAAGGGCATCACCGCTTATGGTGTCCAGTAATTGCCCCTTACTTCCACAGCAAACATCCCACAGTGCTCCTTGTTCAGACATATTTGTACCTAATGTCAATACACCACTCACCTCAATTCAGTATGGTTTGTTGAATCTAAACAGTTGCCTTTACTAAGCTGATATTTATGTGTTGTAATTAAGGGAATAGTGTCGTTGAAGGGCTGGTCATGAAAGTGAGCAGCAGGTATGTTTTAAAAAATTATCAAATTTTTGGTCACTCTTCAGAATGTTTAAGATTAATAAATATATTTGCTTTTAAATTTCAAGATCCTGACACTATTACAGTATTATGTATATGTAAATTGGGTACTAATCTGGTATCTTGATTCTAAGAATGTAAACTTTTTTCCACCTTGATCCCTGATATTGTATACCATCTCGTATGGTCTCATTCTCCAGACTACCAATCAGAATCATCGACAGATCCGGTTGTTCAAGGTCCTGCCATTAAATATTCTGCTTGGATGGGTTAATGGCATGTGGTCGATGTGTTTTCAGGGTCGCTGGATGTTTCTGATCAACAATTTTTCTTCCTTTCAAGGAAAGTCCTTGTTCTTTGTGTTGTGGTAGTGTTAAAAGAGGCATAAAACAATATTCACTCAAGCATATATCCATACCCATTATTCGGTTGATTTTATATATCACTAACTTTATTAAATATACCACTCAAAATAAGTTAAGGGACATGTCATGACAGATAAAATGTAAAAGAAGTGGGTGGACCCTAATCTGTTTCAAATAGTATAAATACCACACCCAGTTGTCACCTGATGGAGATTGACAAGTCTGACTACCAGTCATAAATGCAATTATTCAAAATTGATTGGCCATTTATCTAGGTAGTTCTGCGTGGAGATTTAAATGGGATTATTTTGACTTACAGCGTCATCTTAATGTGGCCAGTTTTAAATGGATTCCCCTCAGGGAAACTTAGTAAATCTTTGAGTCAGTCAGCTGACTGGTGGACCTCTGCTGATTACTGCTGTCAATAATGGATTAGGTCAGTCAATCAGGTTGATAAGTTGCGCCATAATTGACCGTGATTATGCTTGAAACTTCCTAAAAGTACTTTTACAAATAGTGTATGTTCAGTTTTATCCATACTTGTTATGAAACAGAGCTCCAGTTATGGACCATATTGGCGTATGTACGAATAAAAAATATGCTTGATATGGTTGTAAATGATTTTGAAAACTTGGCAGATATGCACCACAGCAATGGTGTAGGGTCTTAGAATCAGTTACATATTTATTTTTCTGAAAAAATGTTCTTATTGTTTATTGACCTGTTTACACAAGAGTAGAAATGTTGGGGTGCATACATGAAAGAAAACACAGGATTACTGATACTCTGATAAAATCCATGCAGTACTCTAAATGGACTCTTATTGTTTGTCAGTACTGTTATGTTGATAACTTATCAGGAGCCCTGTTTTGACGCATTAATTTGACTAAATTGACGTTAATTGCTGTTATATGTCTAACCTTAATTTTGAGAAAGTTGAAAAGAATATTATTTCAAACTCAAAGTTTTAGATTGAATTTTGTTTTGAAATTCTTTAACATATGCCACAAAACGGTGAAATCTAAGAACAGCTTATAAAGTGATAAATAATAGCAAGTTTAGGCACACCATAAAAACACTTCTTGCATAGATAAATTGCAATACTATTTAACCAGGACATTTTCTTGCATATGCAAATTAATTACAATAGTGTCCTAACTGTACCTTCATCGTGACTGACATTAGAATCTGGTGGTGTTACGGAAAATCTTGGTTTGTGTGTCTTTTGATATCAATGTGACATCAGTCAGACTCTAAAAGTTGAAAAGTCTGAATTATGCTAATAGCTTTAACCCATGAAGATCCATGTTAGAATTGATCTCTAGTAACCCATGCTTTTGTAAGAGGTGACCAACGGAATTGGGTGGTCAGGCTTGCAGACTGGGTTGACTCATGCCATTGCATCCCAGTTGCGTAGATCGATGCTCACACTGTTGATCACTGGATTGACTGGTCCAGATTGTTTACAGACAGCTTCTTACAGAACTTCTTCATCCATTCTTAACACATTAGCTACATTCAAGGTTGAGAATTCTTAGAGCTACGAACATTTCCAGATAAGGGCCCAGGTTTGGATGGAAAATATCTGTCATAACATTGGACGGAACGAATGAATCGTTACTGTTTGCCATGATTAGTCTGTTTGAAACATTAGCAATTTTGATATTGCTGACGACCCATGAAGGTCCGGGGTAGAATAGGCCTTCAGCAACCCATACTTGCCACAAAAGGCGACTATGCTTCTCGTAAGAGGCGACAAACGGGATTGGGTTGTCTGGCTGACACATGTCATCGGTTCCCAACTGCGCAGATCGATGCTCATGTTTTTGGTCACTGGATTGTCTGGTCCAGACTCGATTATTTACAGACCGCCGCCATATAGCTGGAATATTGCTGAGTGTGGCATAAAACTCAACTCACTCACTCATGATATTGCTGACATGCCTAAAGAAAACATTCACTTGTAACTTTACATTTCTTATTTCAATAATATACTCAATTCTGTTGTTAAAGCTGTTTGATGGAGTTTTACACATATATGATCAAGACTATTCATGAAGTTAATCATTTCTCACTCAGGTTTTTGTTTGTTTGTTTGCTTTTTTGTTTGTGTATCCTGTTTTGCGAGATGCTTTTACTCTAGACAGAAGAAATCCCTGAGGTGTGACAATCCCAAGGTGTAACCTGCTTCCATGGTTTTGTCCTTGACTTTTCCCAGTCATGGTTGACTGATTCTAAAACTGGGGAAACCCAGGGAATAAAATTACAAGTGTTAAACATATTTTGACTGACTTCCACAATTTTTTTTAAACGTAAAAAAATCAGAAATAAATATTATATATATTACCAGTATTACCTAGCACACATATATTCTCTTGACTCTGAATGTTGATGGAATACATCTTTACTAACACCACTTAAAGAAGATATGTCTTTACAAATTGTATATGTGTTGAATATTTTCTATGTTTTGTCATAAAGAATGAATTTAGGAAAACGTAAACATTTTAGTTTGAAAGTTCATAAGTGAGTATGATTTTATGCCACTTTTAGCAATAGTCCATCTGTATTACAGTGGGGGACGCCAGATATGGGCTTGACATATTCTACCCATGTGGGGAATCAAACTTGGGTCTTTAGTGTGATGACTAGCCTACCCCAATGCCCCATTGAAACATCATGATATACTTCAGGTGTTCATGTGATTGTTACATTGCAAACACAAAATATTTCTATTCCCTAGGCAACCATTAGTTGTGTGTAAAACATCATCAGATATTGAAATATAGACAAAAATTCAGTGGCTACAAAATATATGCACAAGAATATCCAAGGATGCAATGTATCTCTAGTCAATAAACATAATCCAGTTATCACCATTAACACATACTACTGTCAGTGTCCAATTTTCTTAACACATCCAATTTTGTTAACAAAACTGAAATCACATCACGAGTCATGACGTCACACGTAGTGTTGTGGTCTCCTTGAAACATACATTTCATGTCTGGGACCCTCAAAAAGAAGTGACCCGTGAAGGTCCCAGGGTAGAATAGGCTAAAATATAACTAAACTCACTCACTCACTCTTTCACTCAAAAGAAGTCCACAAGATTCTCAAGCACCATGTTATTTCCTAATGTGCAGCATTTTTTGTGAGTTTTGTTTTTTTGTTAGGAATCAATTATTAATCACTCACAAATACAAAACAGATAAATCATCAAATGAATTTTTAATTAATTTTTAATCAGTAAAAGAAGCATGGATGGTTTGACTGTAGAGAAAAATTCCATCATTGTTATCTTTAAGGTAGTCAAGACTCCGACCCTCCAGTGTTAAAAAAACAAGGGTTCTCCTAAAATAGGGTTATGTCAATATACAGAATCCTCCATAATCTCCTCATGGAATCTGGGCCAGTGCTTGCTAAGTGATAAGTACATAGTTTCAGGGTGTTTCGTAAACTTCAGTTATGTCAGCCCGGTTACCAGATTTCACATGGGTCTTTTTACACGATTACGCGGGAATGTTGTAACCTGAAAACTTAATTTACAGCTTTATTGTGTAGTTTCTCCAGAGGTCTTTCTTGCCGTATCCATGTCTTCTGTGCTGGTTTATGTTTTGACACAGTACATTTTCATTTACAACAGAAGTGTTAAATTACATGTCAAGCACTGATTTTTAAGAAAAAATTATGTGGGGATTTATCTGAATCCACCAAAGTGTAAGTTTGCAACAATTTAAAGAGATAATCATGTTGTCATTGTAATAGTACCACTAAGAGGAGGTGTTTTAATTTCACAGTATTGCATTAAGTCAAGTTTTAAGATAGCTCTCAATTAAAGAAAAGGGCACTTTTAAAGCTTGATTTTGAACAATAGAATAATAATGTTGTCATTTTGCCAGCTTAGAGCATCAAGATTAATATCTTACATGAACTCTTGTCTGAATCTTCCGATCAGATACTACAAGCGAGAAGCGAGTTTTGCTGGCAGTGCGTGATGTTTCCCCAGGATGGGAAAGGCCAAGGTTGTTGTTTAAACACATGGCAGTTGTTTTCCTTGTATATGTGGGCATGTTATCTCCGCTGCTATAACCCATTGTAAATCACCCCCAAATGTCATAATATTGTCAGTTTGTTATCTTCATTCTAGGATCTACTGGGAGGTAAGAATAATTCAACACCAGTTATACATAATCAGTTATACACCAGTTACATACACCATTTATACATAAACTGTTAATATTACATCAATTATGCATACACTATTTATACATAAAGTTAATATACCAATTACACATACACTAGTTATACATACATCATTTATACATAAAGAGTTATACACCAGTTATTCTTCATAAAACACCACTCCCTCCCTCAAATTCTGTACAACATGTAAATTGCATTATAACAGCTGATTTTCATGAATATCTGGAAAAAAAAGACATCATGTTTGCTCTGAGCCAGGTACACTTCATCTTAACTACAGTGGCTGAATGGAACACGTAGGTTTCAATTCCATATACCCTCTGAATATATGACCGTAAATGTTCCTTTATGAGGGAAGAGAACCCAGTTTGATAAACCTAAACTTACATAAAAACATCATGATTTTTTTTCTATATAATTGCACTTTACATCAGTGATAATTAATTTGTCTTTACATTAACACCTTAACTTTTGTTCTCTGATGAAGAACCCCTTTTGAAAAAAACAAAAGTTAGATGAAAAAAACACATAGTTTTTGTAATATAACGGCACTTTACACCAGTGAGATTTAGAATTGATATAAAACCTTAGTTCAAAAACAAAATTATTTAATACGTATTCTTATTTGTGATTCTATATTCTAAATATATATTTGTGCTTTCAAAGTACATTTTAAAACCAGAAAATGCTAACTCTGTTAAGAATGTGAAATATTCATAAACACCATGTTTCAAACAGTTACTGTTTAACAAGCCTATCGGGACATTATGGAGGACACGCTTGAACAACACAATACAACACTTACCTAAATATGATATTGTAAATCCAGCCACTCGATGAAAATACAGTGAAAGTGTAAGAGGAAAACTTTGTCCAACACTGCCCAGAAACAACCTTTAGCACAAGGAGTATTTCCCACAATCAAGATTCCTAACTTTGAGAGTATCCCCTCCTCAAGTCTCACAGCTCCTAATGCTAACCCACCTCTGTAGACTAAGGTTGGGAGACGTCAACATTCTAACACTAGCATTCACCTAGCTAGCAGCATGACAGGTCAATTCTCGTGGCTATTCAGGTGTGCCATGTGAACCTACAGGCTATCCACAAATACCACGACTTATTGCTGCAGCCAATGAAGCGCTACAGCATGTCGTACCTCCTCATGGGTCAGTGAGCATCAATTCAGGATATGCCCCAACGTATGTATAAGCTGTACTTACCGCTATGTCAGGGTGAAAGGTCTGCTGTTCTGTTTGTCCAGTTGTTTCCGTCTAAAACTATCCACAGCTGCTTCTTGCTTGCTTGTTCAGAGAATGTGATTTCTGAAATTTGTTAACAGTTTCCGCACAGGTAAGATTAGGACTTTTTGTTGAAATGTTCTCACTGAAATAAAAGTTTGACTTTTAAATGGAATGAAATTAAAATATTTAATTTCAAGACAAGTTTTAAACAGTACCATAAAATAATTTATGGCCAATGTGTTAAAGAGTCTTTGATATATAATGTTTAAATATGTACAAAAGTAAATGAACATAATCACTATGTATTAAAGGCTGACGTAGTGGTAATTCTACTGGTGACTGAAGCCGACCGACTCTCTGTACCTTGTATTTCACGTGGTTGTTTAGTCGTGTGGTGCGTGGTTTATGGTTACTCTCGTATGGTAGTAACAGAAGGCAACCATTATATATACACATAGCAGTGAATGCATCTAGGCGGAGACTCAGTTAGTGAGAAGCATCAGCTCCTCCACACGCCCACTCGGTGACGAGGATGTCCTACTTCCGGCTGATCCCTTTACCTCACATCGTGTAATTCTCATATTGACTTGTGGCTCCTCCCCCATATTTGGAGTTCCCCTCATCCCCCCCACCCCTATCCTTCATTCCCTCTCTCTTCCCCTCCCCCGATTTACTTTACCTTAATTATTGTTGCACATTTAACAGTCTTATCTAAGCTTTTGTGGGTATGCCTTTCTTGCAAGATCATTTTTTGTTATTTATTCATGATAATTGTATCCATTTTTGGGGATAGGTGTTTAGGGACATTTGCTGAAATATTTTCAGCTTTTTCTTAGATATTTTGAAGTTTCATTGTAATGTCCTGTCTGTGTACAGAAAAATATGTGAATTGGTTCCAAATATCTACAATTAACTCTTTATTATGTTCATTTTTCTTTTTTAACTTTTTTTTCATATTGGAGAGGGGAGTCAAGTGGTATGGAATGTACAGGGGAATATCTACAAAACAGAGCAGCCACAAAATAGCAAGATTTTTTTTGTAGTTCAGCACAAATGCTTGTAATATTTTGTAAACTCTTTAATTTAAATTAAAATGTTTCAAAAACATTTTCTATCATTGCAGACTAGCCATATGATATGATATGTCATAGTCATGTAATTCTTTTAACTGTATATGTTATTTGTGACCACAAGGGTCAGCAGTTAAGTTTCTAACTGTTACATTTCTTCAAGTTAATTGTTTTAATGTGGACATATAAACAGGTGAATTTGAGAGGATGATATGAAAGTTTTTCCATAGGCTTAAATTTTCCAGTGAAAGTTTCCACTGCATTCGGGCATGTCTTTAGTTGTGACTAACTCTCAATTATCTGTTTCCTACTAACTTTTTCAAACTGAACAAATTTATCCAATGAGATTGCCTCTCTCTTAAGAAAAATGCTCAATCATTGTACCGCTAGATGTCGTCAGATAAAGCCTCAATACGGTGCACACGTATGGTGAGAGTGTGTGAGTACGTGGAGTAGATTGATATCAGATGACAGTTAAACACACCTTGTAAGCCTCTCTTTAGTCTGTGGTCAGCCGCAGAGGACATTCCGAGCCTTTCAAACAACTTCCTGTTTTTACCATTGCACACACAGTCTCACCAGGCCCATTGACAAATGAAGGGGCTCCTCCTCCTTCACGTTTTATGAATATTTGATGTAATAAATAATAGGGTTGTAATGTTCATGATCGAATAGAATGCCTGTCTGAGTCACTTGAAGGGGTTACTCTGATCCAGCTGTGTGCCATTTAATAATATTTTACATTGAATTAAAGTTGTGAAAATCTTTTGAGGACGATATCATTCAGAACAAGACCAAATAACTCTCTTGGGGAAATTGTATTTTCCCAAATTTCTGTTTCTGAATAATCTGATTTAAATTTGCATTTTTTTGTTTCTTTCAAATAAATGTTTAAGGCTCTGCTCACCTTTCTTTCAACACGTTCTGCTGATGTAAATTCATTAAGCAAATTACTTCTCAAGAAGTTATATGGCTAGTCGTGGTAAAGCTGGCTTTGAAATCCATATTAAAGCATCTTGTAGCCCAGAGGTTACCTGGTTCATTTGTTACACCTAAGGTCTGGGTTTGATTCCCCATATGGGCACCATGGGTTCAGCCTATTTCTGGTGTCACCTCCTGTGATATTGCTGTAAATTTGCTAAATGAGGTATAACGTCATTCTCAGAAGTATTAATTATTGCCTGTTTTCGTTAATACTTCTGTAGTTATTTGCATGTTAATATTGCACCAAACTGTGTAATGATAGTGTTGACGTTTTCTTGGTCTCGTGTTATTTAAACAAATAATTCCCTTATCTGTTAATTAAACTTCAGGTTTAGGTTGTTGTAGATTGTTGTGTACTGACAACATACGGTGTTGTGTACTGACAACGTGCAGTGTTGTGTACTGACAACGAACATACTGTGTTGTGTACTGACAACATGCTATCTTATTAAAACTCTTAATAATCACCATATTTCATTAATATGAATTTAGTTTTAAGGACTGGTATATATTTTAAGGACTGGCTGTATATCTATCATGAACACTTTATGTTCATTTTCTTTCATTTCAACTATTCTTTTGTGTTGAGGTGGTGAATGAAGGGGTGCGGAATGTTTAGTACATGGGAGTATTTACAAAACAGAGCAGCACGTTTTGTGATAGTTTATATAATACTTGCAACATTTCATTGAGATTGATTATAATGTCATTTGTTAGAAACTAAAGATTGAAGATATTTACCTAACACCATCCTTAAATGTACGTCAGTAGGCTCTGTGTCTCCTTCAGCACCAAGCAGGGTGGGTTGCCTCATTTGGGTTTAGGTCAGTACAGGGTTTAACCGCCCATTCTCGCTATCAGGGTGGGGAGGCAAAAGGGTGGCAATTGCGCACGAGCAGGCCTCTCGACCTTTCAACTTTATTAAATAATTATCTCTCATACAATTCAGAAAAAAACTGTTTCTTTGGACTTGAGCTTTTCATGGAGTGATTGCGGTAAACTTCCTTGACACTAAGATATGAGAAGGAGCAATTAGGTAAACGTTATGTGGCTGCTCTGAGCATATGGGTGTTACTGCAACTGTCTGATTTCTGACTTGATGTAGTGTCGAGGTAAACGTTATGTGTTTGTCTGTGTACATGCTGGGGTGGCTGATTGTATGGTTCTAGAAGCTAGCAATATCTAGGAACAACACTCATCCTTCAGCTCTGTGAAACATGGTCGGGTGGTACCGTGTATACGGTATCGTGTGGGATTTTTGGGAGTATTTTTCTCCACCTTGTTTAACAACATCACAACTTTGCCATTTAGCATGGTCCCTAACTTTAACCAAACACTTCCAAGGGCAGCGATATTGCCTTAATATATTATTCCTTGAATTACTTTGTGGCGGATCACAGCAGGTACAGAACGCGATGAAGGCATCAGTTTGTTTAGAATGATATTTGTTTATATTTAATTGGTGAACCATCACTCTTTCAACACTCCAGACTCCCACATATCTTTTGAAGAAAGGGCACCTGCCAATTTAACTGCACCTTTCACTAATATTTTCATCAGAGGTAGTTTCCCTGTAGGAGGTTTGTTGAAATTTTTATATATTGAGTGAACAGATTCTTCGTTGTTCGGATGCTTAGGATGCTATGAGCACAGGACACTTACTAGTCTGAAAGATGTTAGTAATGTTCAGTTTGGAATGCATCTGAAAGAAATTATTTTGTCTGCTCAGCAGTTTCTTTTTTCAGACAGAGCTATCTGCATCTGTAAAGTTATGTAGTCCTTTTGTTCTTCTGTATAACACCCCACAGTGCTCATGTCTTGATTCCAATGTAATAACATGCATGACCTTCCATTTAAAGGGAGACTGCTTGTTCATCAGTTTGACTCGAGAGTTGCAAAGGTTCAGTCCTTGTACCACATGTGTATTATTGTTTGTCTGTTTGTTGTTCAACACAGCACATGGCAATATTCCCGCTACGGTGGAATCTGTCTACACAGGCACTCATTTGGACTGAAGAAATAATCTGGTTTATAAAACATGCCGGATTGTAGAGCTAAAGATAAATGTGCAAGCCGCAAACAGGACTGAGATTTTACACTGGTGTTTAAAACTTGCCGGATTGGACAGAATCCACTGTATGGTGGGATGACCTGTGAATAATGTGTGGACCTGACAATCCAGTGATCAACATCATGAGCATAAGTTGGGAAACAATGACATGTGTCAATCATGTCAACCTGATCCTGTTAGTCACCTATTACAAAAGCATGGATTGCTGAAGACCATTTCTCACTTGAATTATCATGGGTAGCGATACATATGTTGTCGTTGAGACAGTCGACTGAAGTATGTTAAATGTGTTTGTACGGTCTCTAATCACTGAGCCGTGAACCGGTACCTGGAAGTATCTAGTAGTAAACAAGGCAGTTTATGTCCATTTTAGAATTCGTCTTCAACAACCCATGCTTGTCACAAAATGCAACTGGCAGGATTGGGTGGTCAGACTAACTGACTTGGTTGAAGCATGTCATTGTATCCCAACAATTTTGGATTGTTTGGTCCAGACGTGATTATTTTAAGACTGCCGCTATGTAACTGGAATATTGCTGAGTGTAGTGTTAAACAATAACCAACCAAAAGCAATTTCTATGATTCCTAAGGAGTTGATAATGAATATCAAGTGTATACTGACTTAAATATTTCATCAACTCACTCTGCTGCTTCTACAAAACTGAGGTCACCAACAGGTCAAACATCTCTTTCATCGAAGAAATGAGTGTGCACAACAATCCCCTGAAGGTTTTTCCACTATTCTGTTACATGTAAAATTGACTGTTCAGATTTTACACTGGGCAAGAATCCAGAACTTGCTCACATACTGGCAGTGATGACAGCATGCCTGCAGATGGTAGGTACATAAACCTGAAACACTGTGATTTGTTTTATTGTTCCTACCTGGATGACTTGCCCTGCCATGAGGTGATATTTAATCTTGGCTTCAGATTCTATTATTGTTTCATATAAGAACCCAACCTAAATTTTCAGACATAGCTGTGTAACTATGATATTTTTTATTGAAAATTTGTTGTTTTCAGAAAACAATTTTTTTTTTTGTTTTTACGAATGGATAGTGAGTGAGTGAATTTAGTTTTACTTCACATTTGTCAGTATTCCATCAGTATGGTAGTTGTCTGTATATAATCACTTCTTGACCAGAAAACCAAGTGATCAACAGCATGAGTATCATTCTACACAATTAGAGAAGAATGACGTAGTATACTCTCGCTTCTCGATATGCCAGTTGAATAGACACGAATTGCAAATGAAGTTTTGTTTGGGAGATAACCGAAGACCGAGGTTTGATTCCCAACTTGGATACAATGTTTGAAGCCCATTTCTGGTGTCCCTGCCATGATATTGCTGGAATGTTGCTGAAGGCAGTGTAAAATTTGTAAAAACTCACAGAAAAGGTGTTTCATGAGCGCTGGATGTTTGCAAGGCAAGAATTCAGTAGTGTGCGGTTGGGGTTCATTGAGTTCAGAAGGAAGGGATTTTTTGTAGGATCTGGGGGAAAAAAATTATAAGGCAGGTGGGGATGAACATAAATCAGTTAATATGGCCTAATTTAAGTGTTGTACTTTAAGATGAAAAGACCTGGTATAGCAGAGCGAATAATCTCCGACAGAGGTACGTGTCAGTGCTGTACCATCCTTAGTCCTCGTCAGCCTCAAACTGTCTTTCAAAGGACTTACCTGGTTTCTTCCACATTCAACAAACACAATATGTTTCAGTTTACTTGCACTTGTTCACACAGGTGAAAACTCATTAACACAGGTAAGTTGTCATGGTGCTGCTCAGATATTCATGGCTGGTCTTCTGGAGTAGAAATAGTCCAGTGTGTTTGAGGATCCCTCAGACCAGACACTTGACTGACCGGTGGGTGTATACAGTTCCTTTCATCTCTGTATCTGTGCTGATGACCCGTTTGTAAAGTCGTTAAAGGTGTTTAGTCATTGTCAGTGCCTGCGTGAGGAACTGTGAAGGTGCACAGTGGTTGGTCAGAAAGTTGTCTCGACTCAGTGAAAATGATGGGTTTGAGAACAGAATTACAGCTGGACTGTTTTAAATGATAGAATTATAAATAAAAACAATGTTCAGCACTTTTCAACAAAAATTGGGAGCTATATCAAACAGAACTGAAAGTGGTGCCTTTTGCTATTTACAGATTTTAGTCATTATTATTCTCATTATTATTTGGTTTTGCTTTCCATGGAGTCATTTTTCACTTAGTCTAAAAAATTCAAGATGCACTTTATGTAACGGTCAGATGAATTGTGCTTTCAAATTTGTTGGAGGCAGGGGATTTGTCAACTTCTGATGACTCTTGTTCCTTTATGTTTTATCATTACATGCAAACCATTGGTCCAGTAATAGCTTCAATACAATTCAATTTGTATTACCATATCATAAAGCAGTATAAAAAAAATAAATCTGACCACTGGACCTTTGGCGTAGGTCTGCATTGTATTTGTTATATTGTCAATGCTACAGATTTTAGACCCTATATTGGCATCTGAGCTGAAGTGAGTAAAGTCTTCATATGCTCATGATGAGACTTAAGAGTGAGTGGGTAAGTTTAATTTTAGGCTAGATTCAGCAGCATTTCAGCATTATCATGGTGGACTTCACACATTATGCCCATATGGGGAATCAAACCTGGGTCTTCAGTGTGATGAACGAACGCTTAAACCACTAGGCTACCCCACTGCTTCAGAAACTTAAGAGCACATATGTATAAGCACGCACATACACATACACATACACACACATATGCAGTGTATTATAGTACTTTTCTTATACCAAGACCTGTTTAGAGTTGTGTGTTCAAATGTTCACATCCCTTTTCCCAATAACATCATCATAAATGATGAAACATGATATGACTAATACACTGTCATAATGACATAAATTGTCCATGACCCATGACATCAGGTTTGCTATTGGTCCACCAACCAGGATGTCACATCCAATGAGACTTGTCGATTACCCAGACCATCCCAACAACCAATCAGATCAACCCATTCAGCTTCAGCAGAGTCCTGCATTCTACGTATAAGTGTGGTAGCAACATGATGACATGCAGTGTCGCCATTGCCGTAAGTCAGTCTCGTCATGTGTGACGTCTTCCAGGTATTTCTCTGAATGTTATCACGTCATGCTCGGTGATTGTTATCATGTCGTGATGTGAGTAAAGTTATCGGTTTCATCTCAGATTATTATGGGTGCAGTTAAACTTTATGAACTGTAACAAAACTATAGCCAGCATCATTCTTTGAGCTTTTCATCAGACACTTACAAACTTGACCAGATTAATATACTGAGTGAAAAATATGGGCTCACATGAAAATACAAGTGTTCCTTTATTTTTTTCCATTTTGTTCAAAAGCTATGCAATACAAAGCTTGTGAAGAAACATGGACAAAAATGAAGGAACACTTCTCAGGGGTTCAAAATGTCTTTCAAAAACCACTTGCCACTATTCAAGTGACTTTAAGAAATTAATTTGTCCTGACTGACTGTTAACTTTCTGTAATTTTATGACATTACCATGATGTAATTATAAAAAAATAAATCAACATCATATTTGATGTTATATTTACTGGACTATTTTATTAATCGAAAAGTGATGAATAGCAAAGAAAAATAACTCTACTTAATTATCACCGGAAAATTTAACAGCTACATTTAGAGGAGATATGAAAGGAAATCCAAGTTTATCTGCAGCAGCCGACGGACAAGTAAGGTACCATTATTTGATTGTCCGAAATGAAAACTGACTTGTCCTGCATGTTGGGTGATTGGATTTTTTAACCCCTGCTTGTGCTTTCATGTGATGCCTTATTTCTTTCCCTCAGTATATTCTGGATTATTCTTTATTTTTTTTTTTTAAAAAACTGTATCAAAATATTTTTCAGATGTAGTCATGAAGCACCCTCTGTACATGCCCCAGACCAACATCTTGTTAATAGTTTCATCAGAGAAGTGGGGCCCAGGTTCGATTCCCCACAAAGTCTGTGATAGTGAATATTGCTAAAAGTAACACAAAACTTAACTCACACGCAATCTTTCCATTGGTCAAAGTTCATGAAAGGTCATTCTGATGTAATCTTGATAGTGATGACCTTAGAACTATGCACAGTGGTTGTGAGATCCATGATGTCATGATAATTAAGTTTATATATTCATAACACCAACAATAATCCAAGTCATCAGACAACAGGAATAGAGATGCATTTTTTACAAAGGGCGCCATTTGGCACCAGACATGAATCTTTGTGAAATTATGTGCACCAAGACCTTTTGATGCTCTAATGAAATTTATGACATCCCAACATTCGTGTAATTTTAGTTTAACCAATAAGGAAACAAAATGTAAACCTTAAATTTGAGATCTGGATTTCCTGAACACTATCATATGACTGCAAAGTAGTTCAGCTCATTTGTCCTGGATCCTGAAACTTACCCACAAACTGTTATCATCGAAAATGAGATTTCCTGTCATGCACACTGACCTTCACTGTGGTCATGCCAATGTCAAGCTATGAGACATGACGCCATTAAACAGTTTGATGGAATACAAAAATAGGGTTTGAATAATTTCATTTGTTCAAGTTTATAGCGTTATTAATCACATATGAATTACACACTGTTCTGGCCCTTTACATCCAAGACCTACATCACTTCAATGTTTTTTTTTTTTTAATCATGTGAAGTGGTCACGATGTGTATTATTTTAATATTATTTGTTGTGCGCCAGGGTGCCACAGAAATATTGAATTGCAGCAAGCGATAGATCCTTGATCGTCATGTAACCAAAACACAAAAGTATGGATTATACATGAAGATCTGGGTCCTGGGGCTAGATTTTCGAAGCTCTCTTAGTGCTAAGATAGTCATAAGTGCCATACATCAACATTAACTTACGACTATCTTAGCTCTAAGAGAGCTTCGAAAATTTAGGCCATGTTCCACAAAGCAATCTTAAGTACAAGCCTCCCATACTTTAACATGACTGTCAGTTCAATGATCACTTAACAAAATGAGATAGTTGAGTGGTTAAAATGTTTGCTCATCATGTCAAAGA
Organism: Haliotis asinina; assembly: GCF_037392515.1. NCBI lineage: Eukaryota > Metazoa > Mollusca > Gastropoda > Lepetellida > Haliotidae > Haliotis > Haliotis asinina. The sequence goes on along the minus strand of NC_090281.1, from coordinate 25,288,004 downwards.
TCCAGGTTTCATTCCCCACATGGGCACAATGTGTGAAGCCCATTTTTCGTGTTCCCCTTCTGCGATATGGCTGGAATATTGCTAAAAGTGGCATAAAACCCAGTTCAATCACTCTAGGTGTCTACCATTTTGAATGATCAGACTGGCCAGCTAGCCCCTGACTAATAAAAAGTCAGTGGGTCCAAAGTTTTACAATCACTTGGCCAACTGGCTAGTGAATTTTCATAGAGTCTTTCTGTAAACATGCAAGATTATGGCCAGACAGAAAAATGTTCATTACCTAAGCAGCTTGACAGTAAGATCTTTTTGTAATCTTTGGCTTAGTTTCAACATTCATATTTCAAGCTAGTGGATTGTTTTGTGGGTTAGTAACCTTCAGGCATAGGGAGGTGGGGTAGTCTGGTGGTTAAAGAGTTCACTCGTCCCACCAAAGACCGGGGTTCGATTCTTCACATTGGTACAATGTGTGACACCCATTTCTTGTGTTCCCCACCTTGATATTGCTGGAATATTGCTAAAAGCGGTATAAAACTAAATGCACTCACTCACTCACTTTCAGACATTTCCAGCCCAACTGGCTAGCTTAATTTGGAAACAAAATTAGCTGACTGCTTCTGGGTTATGGAGTGCACTTATTGCAAGCTTGCAGTTCATACTCGAGCAAATCAACTATTTGCAAATTTTGATGTCCTTATTATGAGCAAACATAGCTCTGATCAAGGAAAAGTAACACAATATATAAGTGACACATATTCAGGTTTGTGAAAAGGATATACTGTTAATCCCAGTGTTGGTAATTCCATGATTGTGCTTCAAGGGTTGCCATGGCAACAGACTACTGCTGGTGATAAAAATTTTTTAATGGAATTGTTAATTCTCAAGGGAGATGCTTGTGAAACTAGGAAGCTCTGTCATTACCAAGTAGTGTTTATCAAACAATCCAGTCAGTTAATGCAGTCAGAGACTACATGAATGGGCAGAATTTAGTAGTTTTCAAAGAGTTGGCCGTGAATAGAAGGAAATACGCATTTTGTTTGTGATTACTGGTGAATCCATATTGCACTTGTAGCCCTTGAATTATCACTTTTTCCCATTATTTTTCATTGTTTAACTTGATTCAAACACTTTTATTGAAATGGATGTAGATTTTGTGTGAATCACTGTTGTGCTGAATAATTTTTTATAGTCTACCATAACAAACACACCTGATGGTTTTGTTGTATTGTTTGATTGTCATTTAACATTTTGCCTTGACTGTTGGTCCAAGGTTTCTAACAGGTAACCAACTATAGACAATACTACAATGTGGCTGAAGCAAAGTACACATGAAGAGTGAGCAAGTGCGTTTAGTTTTATGTTGCATTATGCAATATCATGGCGGGCGACAGCAGAAATGGGCTTCACACTCTGTACCCATGATGCGATTTGAACCTGGGTCTTTGGTGTGATTAGTGAATGCTTTAACCACTAGGCCACCCCACCACCAGTGCCATCACACTGCCCTCACAGGAAAGGGCCAACAGGGACGTTGATGACACACAGGGTAAACTGCATTTTACGGGTCCCCGGAAGTGTACGTGACAGACATGCGCAGAAGCCATATTTACATCGAAGCGAGCACTAACGCTGACGCCATTTTTTGTTTACTCCGGCGAGTTACTGCCGCTGTTCTATGGCCTTGTTTGACCTATTAAATTACCTTTGGGTTGTAATCGAGAATCAGCTCAAGACCTTCATTCCTCAACATTATGTTAGGGTCAGTATTATGTCATGGTATTGTCAATTGCAGTGTTTATTCATTTTTTAAGATCACGATACAATTTCCCAGTGCTAACCGAATGTATGATGTTTTTGCAATCTCATATTTCAACAGAATGGGGGGTTTTAGGGGGGGCAGGTGCCCCCCTACATTATTTTTACATATTACTTATCATTTCTTTTCTATTCCTAATAAACAAAAAGAGGTAAGTTTATTTGATGTCTAATATCAAAACACTTCACTTACATTACAAGAACAAACCTCCGCTTGCATTAAATTTATCCGAATCCTGAACACCATTTTCTTTATTTTCAATTTCAATCATTAAAGTATGCATGGTTTTTTGGGGTTGTCAAACGCACGGCGGATAAACGCAAGAAATGTTACAAAAGGATCATCAAAACAACGTAAATATTTTTACCTCACGATGAACTATCAAACAATCCTTTCGCAGTTCCATACCTGGGCAGGGACGCTTTCACCACTCTCCATGTACTCTCAGTTTTATTTGTGTACACACCATTCTCTGCATTCACAAATTCCTTACCATGATTTACTGTGGCATGCACATATCCCATCTCATTCAAGTTGTGGCATACCTAGTAACCCACTACCTTATTTGGAACATTCGACACGTGCGTCCACATCTGACCAATCAGAGAAAAGGAACGTCATGAGGATTTCCCTTTGATTACTAACGATTGGATTAATGTTTTGGAGTATTACTAAAATTCGTGTTTAAAACTCTCGTCTTTCAGACGAAGTTTTAAACTAAACTTTTGCCAGTAAACATGAAAATGACCTCTAAATTCGTCTAAAATGCCTCCTAACGGAGATCAGCCCGCTCTCGCGTGCTTTTCTTTTATATATGACGCCAGTAAGCTCGCGCCAAAGGCGCGTACACGTTACTAAAGAATATATTCTACTTCCGGGTGACTGCCGAAGGCAGGGACCCGTAAACTGCAGGTGTCCCGACACACAAAACAATACTAGTGAGTGAGTTAGGTTTTAAGCTATTTTATGCTTTAGTTCAGTAATATTACAGTGGGAGACACAATAAATGTGCTTGAAGTTGGGATTTGTACTCAAGTGGGGACTCAAACCCATGACTTTGGCATAATGAGTGAATGTAACAAGTAGCCCACCCCACCACCCCTGTACCAGAGATGCCAACCCCTGTGGTTTTATCGTATTCATTAAGAAACATAACATAAAAAATGTGACTACAATAAAAGTAAAAATAACAATAAAAATATACAGATTTTGCAAAAATATAATCAGTTAAGTTATCTTACATACCATACACAGTAAGCACATACCATACACAGTAAGCACATATACAGAGTAAGCACATTTTCGATCAGGCTTATGTGGTTACTCATTTCTGAATTAGGTGAATACAATGTTTATAATTCCTTAGAATATTTATATATTTTCTGTTAAATATGAGACCTGTGAAGGTCTGTAGCATTAGCCTTCAGCAGCCCATGCTTACCATAAAGAGGTGACTCTGCTTGTCGTGAGTAACAGGATCGGAGGGTCAGGCTTGCTGACTTGGCACATGTCATTGGTTCCCAGTTGCACACATCGATGCTCATGCTGTTGATCACTGGACTGTCTGGTCCTGAATCAATTATTTACAGACCTCTGCTATATAGTTTGAATATTGCTTAGTGTGGCATAAAAGGAAACTCACTCACTAACTCACTATTAAATATGAGATTTTTTCGGAGAAGTTGATACTAATTTTTCTTAAAACTACTAATTTTTGCATCAGATTTTAGCCCAAATACCAACTGGGCTAAATAAGGGTTGGCATCTCTGCAGTACATGTATCTCCTCACCCTGAATATACTAAATCTATTTAAAAATATTTGAAAAACACATCTTTCATCTACAAATGATAGTTTAAACATTATTTTTAAGAGGTTTGGTTTGTTCTTTAAAGCCAAAATAATATAATGGCACTGCTACATTCATTTCTATATTTAACCATATGTAGAAACATGTTATACCACACCTATCTTGTCTTCCAATCACACCAGTCTCCAGCGTGGACTGTATGAACTATATTAATATCGTACTAATGTCACAAAGTCATGCTTGAGAGTCACGACTGTGTTTGTTTTGCCTGAGATGAGTATCACTGTGAGATCAGGCTGTCCTAGTTGAGGTTCAATTAAGCATGGACCACTACATCTCCCACCATCAGTTTTCCTTTAGTTCCGGATATAGCATATCAGTTTCAGGATGTCACTAGACTCACTACCTATCTATAACAACCCATCTTCCAATCAGGTTTACTTCCTCCCTCGCTGCATGTTACTCTCTACAGCTCAGTGGCGGTGCATGAAATATTTTGGGAATTCGGGTGATATCAGAAATACCCCTTTGAACCCTTTGAGACGGGTCAGGGTACTTGTTTCCTGAATGGAGCCACAGACGTGATACCTTGTCTGAGAAATGTGTTTGGAAGTGGTGATGTTTCCACACCCAATCAGGACAGGTTTATTGTCTCAGTTTGTGCATGGACACATATAGGTTAATGTTTGGTCTCAGAATGTATGTTATTTTGATAGTAACACATAATCCCATTAAGACTGAAAAGGAGCCCCAGTGAGGTGGTGAAACTTGTGGAAATGTAAACTTGTTTCATGTTGGGCTTTTAGCATTGCAGGGGTGGCTGGATGGATGGGGACATATTGTGGTTTAGTTATTGTGGAGTAGACTGTGCTTTAGCATTGCAGGGATGGCTTGGCATTAGGGAAAATAATGTGGTTCAGGGATTGTGAGACAGACAAGGCTTTAGGATTGCAGTGAAGACTTGGCAGTAGGTAAAGTAAAGTGGTTCAGGACTGTGAGACAGACAAGGCTTTAGGATTGCATTGAAGACTTGGCAGTAGGTAAAGTAAAGTGGTTCAGGACTGTGAGACAGGCAACGCTTTAGCACTGCAGGGAGGACAAGAAAGATTGGAAAATAATGTGGTTCAGAAATGTGAGACAGACTAGTTCTAAGACAGACTTGTGGTTCTTTGTATTGACGTTTCTGCCCAGGGTCTATGCTTTTTGCAGATGACATACTTTAAGGGGTTTTCAACTCAGGTCTTGAAGTTTGAGGGGTTGCTGACAGACTTCAGAATCATGGAGTGAGTGAGTGATTTCAGTTTTATGCGGCTTTTAGCAATGTCATGGCAGGGGACACCAGAAATGGATGTCACACATTGTGCCTATGTGGGAAATTGAAACCTGAGGTCTTCAGCATGACGAGCGAACTCTTTAACCACTGGGCTACCCCACCACCCCTTAAAATAGTGGGCCTTGTTATGTTTTTCATAACTCTAAGATTTGGTGTTGAGTACTAGTTTTGGTGGTTTTGATTGATTTTAGTGATGTTGGTGAATGCATATTTCTGAAAGCTGACCATACATCTATAACATATGGGGTGTTTCTTCCAAAGGGATCACATGACCTGTCACCTGCCCTGATTATGGTAAGAAACTACATTTGAACCCGGTCTGGTGGTACAGAGGATGCCCAGAATCTCACTCATTCAACTCAACTCACCTTGAGTTACTCACTAACTCTCTCAGGTCACTCACTCAATGAGGTCACTCACTCAGCTCAATCACTCTCCAACTCACTCAAGTCACTCGCTTACTCAACTCGTCAATCACCAACTCAAGTCATTCACTAACTCACTCAGGTCACTCACCCAACTCAACTCAAGTCACCCTCTAACTCACTCAAGTCACTCGCTTACTCAACGAAAGTCACTCACAAACGCCTTCAGGTCACTCGCTCACTTAAGGCAAGTCACTCACTAACTCACGCAGGTCACTCACTTACTCAAGTCACTCACTCAGGGCAATTACTCAATTCAAGTCACCCTCTAACTCACTCAAGTCACTCGCTTACTCAACGAAAGTCACTCACAAACGCCTTCAGGTCACTCGCTCACCTAAGGCAAGTCACTCACTAACTCACGCAGGTCACTCACTTACTCAAGTCACTCACTCACTCACTCAGGTCAGTTACTCAACTCAAGTCACTCACTAACTCAGGTCACTCACTTACTCAACTCAGTTCACCTCACTAACAATGCAGTTGTACAGCCCCAACAAGCACCCTGTCACCCCCAAATGTACGCCCCCTTGTGAGCATGTGTACTGTCACGTCTGACAACTGATGCGTGATGTCAGCCTCCTGCTCTTTCATGACTTTCCCCGAAACATAAAAAAACATAATACTCACACATACAAAAGGATTTAAATTGCACTCGCATAACATGAAGCGTAGGAGGAATAATTGAAGGTGTCTTTTAGCAGATCATGACTTTTCCTAAGCTGATCATTCCTACTACTGATTTGTGTACCAGTGACTCATTGCTCATGTAGGAATGCTCATTCAAGCTTGATTTAATGTTTCATCAAAGATGAGATTTGTTGATGCTATTTTCTTTGCAACAAATCTATTAACTGCAATGTGAGATTTTGTCTTTCCTAGATGGACGTGATATAACACAATTAAAAACTTGAAAGAAACATTTCCGAGTGGACTGAGTAGCTATACACTGACTGTCGAGCACGAGGAACAACACCTTTCAGTTGATTTTTTCATGTGATTTTTTTTGTCATTATGTTATCTTTGTACATTAATCGGTTCATGATTATATTGTTATTTTTGTATATTCTCCCACTTAGCATTGTGTAATCATGTGTGTCATCCGTATATATATTTACTCTATGCACTGACTCAGCATTCGCCTGATGAAGCAACTAGCAATGCTTTATAAAGAATAAAAAGATGTTGGTGTCCATAAACTTCATGTCATGCATTCTTGTGATTTTTTAATGGAAACTGTCTTAAAATATCTAATAAAAAAGCAAACATGGGGCATATGCTTAGTCAGCACTTCTAAATGTTTTTATTCAAAACTTTCAGAATTTTTCATTTTACAATTTTAAATGTTGATGAGTATCTCAGAAGTATTTTGGATTTTGCTAAAATTTCCATTTCACACATGTTTAGGGTTGCAGCATCTAGCTGCTAATTCATTTCTTTATCCTGTCTGAATTTTAACAGAAAATTACTGTGCCCAGGCACAGATTACTTAAATGTAATCAAATTGAAACATGTTACTTTGAATTCTCGTACACATTAAATATAAAGTCTTTAAGTTTTCTTTTGGCACTCAGTTTTTTGTAAGGTTATAGACTAGGTTTTAATTTTTATCGAATTGATCAGTTCGCCAATCTCCCACAGCTTGTGAATGCTTCAGAATTCATGGTTTCAAATTAATTTTGACCCATGAAGGTTCCGGGGTAGAATAGGTCTTCAGCAACACATGCTTGCCATAAAGGGCGACTATGCTCGTCGTAAGAGGCTGAACATTGGATGATCAGACTTACTGACCTGGTTGACACGTCATCAGTTCCCAATTGTGCAGATCGATGCTCATGTTGTTGATCACTGGATTGTCTGGTCCAGACTCGATTATTTACAGACTGCCGCCATACAGCTGGAATATTGTCGAGTGCGGCGTAAAACTGAACTCACTCACTCACTCACTCAAACTGATTTTCATTGTTTCTCTATTTCTACTTCAAGATGAAAATGTTAAACATTTGAAAAAGTTTGTTATAAATATTCATGAATAAAATTAAAAGATTACTTTCTCGAGTGAAACAATTTGTCCAAATTTTAAATTAGCACATTTGGAATTAATTTCAAAATTGCTTTTAATATTTTCCATTCTTTGTAAATATTACTGAATATCTGTTCAGAAAGGACAATTTTTTGGGCTGCAAGGTGTAGCTATAGGAATGTAGTCAGAAGGTAAATCTGTGTACACAGCTCATCATCGGCCAAGCCATGGCGTTGAATCACTGTGAGGAAGTTTCCAGTGCTTGTTTCGGAGGCTTGTATGGAAGTTATTACACACGCCACCTTCCTGTCTTGCAGTGTGGTATAAACATGTTATACACCACACAGGTCATAACATTCCGTAGCCAGGTCACTCGGTGCAAACACAGCCACTAAATAGCTGTGACTTTCTTCACGTTGGTTGGCGTGACCGTGAATGAGCGGACATTGTGTGAATGTTTGTAGTTTTACGGAAGCATCACCGGAGCACAAACCTTGTGGGATTCCATGTTACGTAAGGTGTAAGGGGAAATGTTTATGTTTGCAAGTATTACAATTGGTTGTGTCGTGAATACATCCTGAAGTATGTGCTGCCTTTGAAATTTGATGTTGTAATTCTGTAATACTTGGAATTTGAGGCTAGTCCTGTGTGAATGAGCTGAAATGTTTACAAGGTTGGGAGGGGGAAGATGAGGAGTGAGTGCAGTCCGATGTCATCAGTGGTGCTGGTTCAGAATCTGAAGAAAGACAACGCCAAATAAAAAAAAAATGAATACAAACATATGATTAAGTTGAAATGTACAGTTAACAAAGATAATAACAAGTACAAAAACAGGATCAGAAACACTAATTTTGATTTGTTGTATGTGTTCATCTGGCCAGATCAATTTTATCTCTTGATTTACGGATCTACCAGTCATATTGTTTTGAGAACACGAAAGAAAGACAAAATTAATTCCCATGCTCAAAAATTAAATCTTAATGTTTGTATTCACGAAAAATGTAAACTTACAAGAAAACTCCTTTTGGATTTTTATTTGGCCCCCCTTTGCACTATATAAATTCCCCAAAATAAAATATGTGGTGCATTAAGAAGGAATATTACTTTGACATGTGGTCACACACACACACACATGCACACCACACACACACACACATGCACACACGCATGCACATGCACACACACACACACGCACATACATACACACACACGCACATACACACGCACGCACATATACACGCACACCACACACACATACACACACACACTGCCATTAGGTTTTTATTTTTTCTAAAGACAAAAGTCTGAAAAAGTAGAAACAAGATTGGTCTGGCCGTATATACATTGTAACTGAAATGTATTGAGCCTTAAAGAACCAGTCATTATACCAATTAGTCCATTATAGGAATTGCTTTAACAAACGTAGATGACTTTAGAATGGAACCCCACATTTCAAGACACCTGATATCCAGTAAACTCGATTACTGGATGATATTTGTGTGAAACAAAATGCATACAAGATATATGTTTCATATAAAATTATTCCTTTTTGCTTCCATAGAAATTGGGTGTGGGGGAGGTAACTCGGATGAGATTCAGTTGTCTGGACATGGTTATGTGAACAAAATACGTGAAATCAAAATTTTCCTCATAAACCTTATTGATATGTTAGGATTTTCTGCAAAAGTGGACATTTCTTGATCCGATAGGTCAGAATACTGTTCTCACTGGAAATTTACGGTTTACTTTTTGGTAGACGAGTTGATAAGTATGAGTAGGGAGGGTGGGTGTGTACTGTGTGAGTATCTGTTTCTTTCACATGTTCAGTTTTCATTGAGTGATACATCCATTAAGAAAGTCAGCTCCAATGTTTGAACAATACTGACAGCTGAATAGGAAAAAGCTGTTTCATGAACTTGGACCAGAATTAATGCCATGTTGGACATTTATGTACCATTGTTTGTAGGATAAAGATTTATAATCCTTACATATAGACGTTCAGGTAAATGACAAATGACTGATTAGACTTTGTCCATGCTATAGTTCTTATGTTTTCATGTTGTTTTGTCTGTGAAAAGTTTCGTGCCTTGGAGATTTATCATATGTGGGTACTTATTTTAATGAGCAAGTTAGATGTTTTACATCAGCAATAATGCTGTGGTGGAGCAGCATCGACTTTCAGCAATCAGGCAGAAGTGGAGCAGCAACTACTTTCAGCAATAATACGAGGGAGCAGCAACTACTTTCAGTAATAATACAACCATGGAGCAGCAACTACTTTCAGCAATAAGAGGGAGCTGCAACTACTTTCAGCAATAATGCAGTGGTGGAGCAGCAACTACTTTCAGCAATGATACAATCAGGGAGCAGCAACTACTTTCAGCAATAATACAACGAGGGAGCAGCAGCTACTTTCAGCAATAATACAATGAGGGAGCAGCAACCACTTTCAGCAATAATACAGTGATGGAGCAGCAACCACTTTCAGCAATAATACAACGAGGGAGCAGCAACTACTTTCAGCAATAATACAATGAGGGAGCAACAACCACTTTCAGCAATAATACAATGAGGGAGCAACAACCACTTTCAGCAATAATACAACAAGGGAGCTGCAACTACTTTCAGCAAAAATACAATGAGGGAGCAGCAACTACTTTCAGCAATAATACAACGAGGGAGCAGCAACTACTTTCAGCAACAATACAACGAGGGAGCTGCAACTACTTTCAGCAATAATACAACGAGGGAGCAACAACCACTTTCAGCAATAATATGAGGAAGCTGCAACTACTTTCAGCAATAATATGAGGGAGCAGCGACCACTTTCAGCAATAATGCAGTGGTGGAGCAGCAACTACTTTCAGCAATAATGTAGCAGTGGAGCAGCAACTACTTTCAGCAATAATACAACGAGGGAGCAGCAACCACTTTCAGCAATAATATAATGAGGAAGCTGCAACTACTTTCAGCAATAGTACAATGAGGGAAGTGCAACCACTTTCAGCAATAATGCAGTGGTGGAGCAGCAACTACTTTCAGCAATAATGTAGCAGTGGAGCAGCAACTATTTTCAGCAATAATGCAGTGGTGGAGCAGCAACTACTTTCAGCAATAATGTAGCAGTGGAGCAGCAACTGCTTTCAGCAATAGTACAATGAGGGAAGTGCAACTACTTTCAGCTACAAATACAGCAGTGGAGCAGCAACTATTTTCAGCAATAATGCAGTGGTGGAGCAGCAACTACTTTCAGCAATAATGTAGCAGTGGAGCTGCAAATACTTTCAGCAATAATGCAGTAGTGGAGCAGCAACTACTTTCAGCAATAATGTAGCAGTGGAGCAGCAACTACTTTCAGCAATAATGCAGAAGCAGTATAGAGGGAGACACCACAAATGGACCTCACACATTTGAACCTTTCCACAGGACCTTCAGCCATACAAGTAAACACTTGACCACTTAACCACCCCATCACAACTCCTTCCTGAGATTTAGGTCTGATTAAAGGCATGTGTCTACAGAGGAATCTGTCTGATTTAAAACAAGGGCAGACTATTGGTTCACATGTTCACTTGTCATGCCTTCAATTCCGTACATGAATGACAATTTCTTGTGTACAACACCATCATATTCCTGGAACAGTGCTAAAAGCAGCATAAAACCCATGGCAGTCACTCTGATTTAAAACCAATAAAGTGATAAAATGTTTACAGGGATCATCCTCTCTAATACAGGGTATTTTATTTCTGTTGTTTGCATGGATAGCCTGGACTTAGCTTCTACCATAGTTTTGCTCTGTGTCTCATTTGAATGGAAGAAAAATGCTGATCAAAGAACAAACAATGAATGAAACAATGCTTAAGAAAGCATCACTCAAATTACACTGTTAAGGATATGTCACCAGCACAACTTTTGGTTTGTCCCTGGAACCCCTAACCCCCTGCTCTCAGGGCATGCTCTCTGTCCATCAGACCACAGGCTATGCTTGGACAGCACTGGCCTTGAGTTTTTTACAAAGGATAACATTCTGCAATCATTAAGTAATTACAAGCTAACTGATATTCATTCATATTTTATGATCTTATCACGTAAGAAACATCCCTTTCATTACGGTAGTTTAGTGCAATATACTATGTGTCCCATATGTTTTTAATCTGTGGTTATATCCCATAGCTTATGTTACATTTGGGATTACAATTTCTTAGTAAAGTACAAATTCTTGTACTCTTGTTGAGTTGTGGAAGTCATGGACCTGGCTGAGTGGGTTGGGTAAGTGACTGACTTCATGTGCTGGCGATTAGGTGCCTGACTCTGAGGGTGTGGGTTCGAATCATGGATGGGACTCAACCCAACAGACATACAAGAATCTGTACTTTACTAAGAAAGTGTAATCTCAACCATATGTTTTTTTGCAATTTTATAAATGGCATTGGGTAATCAGAATCTGAATGGCCAAAAATCAGTACATGCACAAGCTGAGTGCTGAGTTGAGCCTTTAAGACCTGATTGCACAATCTAGTTATACATCAGGTAATGAAAAATATATACCCAAGAATTTATACTTTATGTTCCTTGAATTTGTAACATCTTCAATCTCCCCTGGAGAATAAAGGAATCATGTGAAAAGTATTAAAATTGTCCCAAGACCAACCACACGCCTATCATATTAATCAAAATCCTGTTGTGAAGCATCTATGTGTCATACATATTGGTGTCACTGAGTCTACCCTCTGAACTATGGAGCAATATTTCCAGGAAAATGGGTTCCACGCTTATTTATCCTGCTGTCATATGTCACTGTAGGTTGTTATGATGCAAAGACCTTCCCGTTGAGAGGCAACAATATCTCCTTATTGAGCGACCAATAGATCCTGTCTGATTCAGTTGTTCATAGTTGTTATGTTATACAGTTGTATGCTTCTCTCAAGTGTATATGGTATGATGTAGGCCTCTGAGTTGCAGTGTCACAAGAAATCACCTTTAACAACCATGTTAAATGTAGAAAGTATAATTTTATTTTATTTTGAAGATTGCTATCGATTGTATGACATATGCACAAAACGACATCTGCTTTAATTCAACGGGATTGATAAAATCAGTGAAACCTGTTCTGACAATCATAAAACTGCAATAGAAATTTTTAAGTTGAGATTCAATGAATAAAATAGTTTAAATAAAACAATGTGAGGTGGTAAAATACATGTGTACATAGGGAACTCAAAGACGGCTAATCAAAAGTGTTTCAAACTCCAAACACTACACGTGTCATATTATATTATAATGTCATATGAGTTGATAGCAATACAGCTTCATGATGGAGTTAGGCGGTTGCCGTGGCGACAGGTAATATTTTGTCCTGTTGTGACCGTCATAAGAGGGGTGATACAGAAAATTGTTAATGCGTCATTGACCAATGAAATTAAAGCACATGAAGGTAAGATACATTTTGTAATGCATATTATGCAATAAATTAGGATATTATACTGCTCAAAAAAAGTTAAGGACAACCAGATTCTTATTTTTCCAAGAGTGAATATGTCGTACCATGTTGATGATAGTCTTGTTACAAAGCAAGCATTTAACTGTGTAGACATGTAGGACCCTAGTTCCTCAGGGTGTTGATGGAGGTCCTCAGTACCTCTTTCTCTGCACACAGGTCCATAGTAGCTTTAGTTTACCATGTTGGTCCCCAATACCTCTTGTTTATCATGTAGGTCCCCAGCACCTCTTGTTTACCATGTAGGTCCTCAGTCTCTCTTGTTTACCATGTACGTTTCCAGTACTTCAAGGTCTTGATGCAGGTCCTCAGTACCTCTTGTTCACCATTCAGGTCCACAGTACCTCTTGTTCACCATGTAGGCCCTCAGTACCTTTTGTTCACCATGTAGGTCCTCAGTACCTCTTGTTCTCCTTGTAGGTCCTCAGTACCTCTTGTTTACAACGTAGGTCATCAGTACCTCTTGTTTACCATGCAGGTCCACAGTACCTCTTGTTCACCATACAGGTCCACAGTACCTCTTGTTCACCATGTAGGCCCTCAGTACCTTTTGTTCACCATGCAGGTCCACAGTACCTCTTGTTCACCATGTAGGTCCTCAGTACCTCTTGTTCACCATGTAGGTCCTCAGTACCTCTTGTTCTCCTTGTAGGTCCTCAGTACTTCTTGTTTACCACGTAGGTCATCAGTACCTCTTGTTTACCATGCAGGTCCACAGTACCTCTTGTTCACCATGTAGGTCCACAGTACCTCTTGTTCTCCTTGTAGGTCCTCAGTACCTCTTGTTCTACTTGTAGGTCCACAGTACCTCTTGTTTACCATGTAGGTTCTCAGTACCTCTTGTTCACCATGTAGGTCCACAGTACCTTTTGTTTACCATGCAGGTCCACAGTACCTCTTGTTCACCATGTAGGTCCTCAGTACCTTTTGTTCACCATGCAGGTCCACAGTACCTCTTGTTCACCATGTAGGTCCTCAGTACCTTTTGTTCACCATGCAGGTCCTCAGTACCTTTTGTTCACCATGCAGGTCCACAGTACCTCTTGTTCTCCTTGTAGGTCCTCAGTACCTCTTTTGTACCATGTAGGACCCCAGTACCCCTCTCTCGTCACGAAGGTCCCCAGTAGTTCTTGTTTACCATGTAGGTCAAAATACTTCAAAGTCATGATGGAGATACTGAGTATCTCTATCTTCAACTTGTGAAGATCTGGGTCAGAATTGATCTTCAGTATCCTGTGCTTGACAGAAGAGAAAACTAATGGGATAAGGTGGTCAGGTTCACTGAGAGAGTTTATGCATGTTATTTTATCACATTTGGTTAGATTGATGCTCATGCTTTTGATCACTCAATGTCTGGACCAGACTTGATTATTTAAAGACTGCTGCCATATAGTGGGAATATTGCTGAGTGCAGCAAAAAACGAAACTCATTCACATGACCATGGAGGTCCCTGGTGCCTCATGGACATCAGGTAGTACCTCTGTATCAGGCACCTGAAAGGGGAATCATGTGGTCACTTTGCTGACTGCATTATTTTCCCGGAAGGAAATTTCAGATCTCAACCACTCCCTGCATGTCCACAAACCCAGCCAAGAAATGCCTCTGTTAGATGAAAGTGTCTTTCGGGGTGATTGTTATGTAAAAGAATATTCAACACCACACAAAAACATTCAGGTGTAAGAGGCATACTGTCCTTACATTATCTACTGATTTTTTTTTTTTTTTTATGTGTTGATTAAATTCCTCATTTGCCACAGACTGTATCCTGTTTCCAGTTTCCATCAAAGAACATTTTCAAGATGTTTTCCCAGCTATTTTCTGTAAGAGTCCTTGTTTTCATTAACAAGTCCATCATCAGAAACAGGTCTTCACATGGGTGAGGAACAATGGTAAAAGGGGATGCTTGTTCATGGAGGAACTATGCCCTGACTTGGGTGGGAATATATCATTCATTCTGGAACCTGCCATGTGCTTGCTTTTTCAGTTTGCCTCCTACTCATAACCTCCCTATGGCAACATTCCTTGCTCTTATTCCACGCAATGCTTCCACTGACCCTGCTCTGACTTCACTTGGCGCCATTGGTGTTGGTATCACAGAACAAATAAACACACACCTAACACTGTTTCTCTCTTTCTGATTCACTTTCCAATGTTGAACCCAATGTTTTTGGTACATTTTTAATCAAAGTAATGAATATTGTAAGGAATCAGTACCTACTATCTATACTATCTTCATCTATACCAAACTGAGGTTTAGCAGTACCAAACTAAAAGTGGGTTTAATACCCAAGTGCACTTCTCCAAGAAACAGGGGCGGTGGGGTAGCCTTGTGGTTAAAGCGTTTGTTCTTACACCGAAGACCGGGGTTCTGTTCCCCACATGGGTACAATCTGTGAAGCCTATTTCTGGTGAAAAGAAACAGTTTTAGTTTTTATGTGTTAGTTACCTAACCTGAAGCAAAACATGATAGGTTTATACCTTATGCCTGGGTAAAGTAGAATTCTCGGGTCGGTCAAGTGCATATCCATATGCTGAAGTCTTCATTGGCCTGAGAGGGGCAGTGGAGTAGCCTTGTGGTTACAGCGTTCCCTCATCACGCTGAAGAAGTGATGTGTGAACCCTAATTCTGGTGTCTCCACTGCAACATTGCTGGGATATTGCTAAAAGCAGAATATAATCATATTCACTCACTCACTGTTGATCTGAAACCAACTAAAATTCCAATTAAACCGGTGCTCAGAATGTCAATCAGTGGTCTGTTTTATCCAGACTTGAATATTTACAATCTTCAGCTAAAATATTGACAAGTGAATCTCAGGTAACAAATGAATGAACAAATATTAGTTTCATTAACAGCTTCTCAGTCATCATGCAAGTTTGTATTTAGGGTGTTCAATTTTTGTCAAATATTGATACATTCTAATATGGCAGATTAATTTATCTCTGAAGAAGTAGTGCTTTGATAAGTCTCAGTATCTGTTTCCACTTTGTAGTTTATGAAAGTGCAATATCGAGCTGTATTCTTTCCTGCTGAATCTGTTCCTTTGAGATTTTGAGTAATTCTCCAGCAAGCTTGGAGTGGAGGCTCAGCCTCATAGTTAAAATATTTTCTTGTGCCAAATACCTCGGTTTGAGCCAAATACCTCGGTTTGATTCCATTTGGGAACAGTGTGTGAAAGACATTTCTGGTGTCCCACACTGATAATTCTTGGAAAATCAATGTGAATAAAGCAGTGTAGATAAAGCAGTGCAAAACCTCACTTACTCTGCCACTCACTCACTCACTCATTGACTTGGCCACTCAATCACTTGACCACGTACTCATGAATGAATGCATGCATGTATGCATACACGCATGTGAACCATATGCATTACTCGATCCCAGGTGATAAACATACAGCACAAATATCCTTTGGTCTGAATCAAACCATATTCCAAGCTGTCATGTTCTTTCAACATGTTTCTTGCCCAACGGTTTGCGTGAATGAAAAGGCTTTGACAAGATTGAGCTTACAGAGATATCATTGTATCTTCAGTTATTGTCAGTCAGTGAGCATGCACAGATTGTAGACTAAACCCAAGATATGTAGTCAGCACATGATCGTGTCACTCACGCTCAAGGTGAGTGAACCCATGACATACCATGATCTAAATGATACCTATGTGGTTTATTGGAGTGTGCATATCATGCTGTCATCCATGACAATCCTTCTCATAAATTCTTTGAGAACGTAACTTAAATTCTTTGCGTGATACAGCTATACGAAAAATCTGTCAGCAAGAAAAACATGTTATTTGTAAGTATGTTGTATTTTTTTGTAATTAATACTTTATTGCTGAATCCCTGTTACAGGTGAGGACGAGGAGCTAGGGAATTCCTTGGCCTCATTGAGAACAAAATATAATGAAGAGTTTTTCACAACTTTTTTCCCCCAGGTTTTATTCCCACATGGGAGCAATCTGTGAAGCCCTTTTCTGGTGTCCCTTGCCGTGATATTGCTGGAATATTGCTAAATTTGCAGTGTAAAACCAAACTAACTCACTCACTCACTCACTCACTCACAACTTTTGAACAAGAACCATGGCAAATACACCAACCATTATAATATATCTTTATAAAAGATAGACGTGGGTGGACTTTTATAGTGAAATGAAAAAATTCAGTAATTTTAAATCTGTTTACTGGAATCTTGAAACAAAGAGTGGTAGGAGTGGTTATCTTAAAAGATTTGGGTTTTTTTATATTATGTCTGTTTGTATGTATGTTGCAAATATAAATCATTTTAAATCACTTTTAAGAAGTGATATGATGAGAATATTGAAAAGGGATATGACTGAATCAATTGTATCTAGGTCTGTTGATGAACAGAAATTATTCAACCTGACCTCACTCTGTGTAATTTGCTGAGTTAAGGTCTGATAATCAAATTCTAAGTTCAGTATCTAACTTTTGACCCCATACAAGTCTGTTTTCACAGTTAATATTATCATGTGTTCTTTATGTATTGTATAAAAAACAAGCAATATTTTTTACTGACAAAAGTTTATAGAACAGTAAAATTGGCAGAATTTTGTGACCAACTAGAAGTTAAAATGTTTGTAATGTAAAAGATTTTCTCTCCTGACATGTATGTTTTCTGTGTTCCCACAAAATCTTTACAAGAAAAACACATTCTTGATTAATATAGTAAACAGTCTGCAGCTATGCTAGATTCCAATCTCCACATTCACACAGGAGTTTCCGTGTAGGAGTTGACCCTCAACAATTGATAATGTATGTACATACCTCATATTTCAATATTTATTGTTCTATGTTTATGCAATGGAAATAAAAATATACTGTAATGCAAACCATTGTCAGTTTACTGTGAGTGCTTTTAGATGTGAGTGATTTGATGTTCATATTTGGTCAGAATGCCCCATACTATTAAACATGCGATAGAACATAATTCCTTTCGTCATGAACACAAATAATATTGATAAAGCTCCGACATGAGTGGAATCATTTTCAGACTTGGACACTCCTTACGTGTTTCCTTTGACAAGAGAGTTCCTTTGGTTGGAATGTGAAGCCCACGTTAAGAACAATGCTTATATCTGTTAGGCATGCCAAGAACATACTGTTGCACTGTGTAGTAAGGTGGTAGGTGTAGGTTAGTGGGTAAGTGCTGGTTTGCTTTTGACCTGGGTTCAAATCACATCTGGTGGTTTTGATAGCCCAGTAGGTAAAGTGTTTGCTTGTCGGGCAGGGTTAAGTTCCCCACATGGCATGGAGCCCATTTCTGGTGGCCATGATTTTGATGGAATACTGATAAAAGTGGTGTAAACTCACTCACTTGAATAGCATCTTTAATTGATCACAAGTTCATTGGTGACCTGGGTTCGAATCCCATTTCTAATGGCCATGATATTGGTAGGATATTGGTAAAAGGTGGTGTAAGCTCTTTCTCTTTCTCACTCTTGCTCTCCACAATAAGGCAAGCGCTGTGATTAGATTGATGGAGCTTGAAACAGTATGCCTACCCTGAGTATGAGGTCGTGAGCAGTTGTCTAATCTTGGTTGTGTGCACAAACAAGTAAATAATCTACATGTTACATGAAAAAACATGTTAATTGTGATAAGCAGCCTCTCTGTCACAGAGAAAAGTCAATGTCTGATTTATTCACACCTACATGTCTGCCTGACTGTCCGCTAATGACAATATGCAATGCACAACTTTAATCATTGACCACATGCAGTTTGAAATAAACGCCTATTGGGCTTATACGCCATAAACAAAGAGCCAGGTAAGTGTATCGGCAAATGAACCAGTGGCCAATGAAAAGGCTTTGTTACACTTGAGTGCACACCCACTGGCTCTAACTGGGTTCTGAATCATGGCTGCTTCGTTTCGAGGGAGGTAAACCCAAGTACGAAATATTGCACTTTTGATTTGCTATATTACACTAATAATTCTGTTTATTTGGGTTTTTTTTCGAAGTCTGCAGTGCATTTTATATATCATGAATAAGTGATAACTGTGTTATAATTATTTTTGATTTTTGGGTTGCATGTTTTGGTTGCATTGCTTTAAAAGTTGTGTAGAACTTAACTCACTCACTCACTTTTCCATTCTCATGTGGACCCGTGAAGGTCCGGGGGTAGAATAGGCCTTCAGCAACCCATGTTTGCCATAAAAGGCGACTCAGCTTGTCGTAAGAGGCGACTAACGGGATCAGGTGGTCAGGCTCGCTGACTTGGTTGACACATGTCATCGGTTCCCAATTGCGCAGATCGATGCTCATGTTGTTGATCACTGGATTGTCTGGTCCAGACTCGATTATTTACAGACCGCCGCCATATAGCTGTAATATTGCTGAGTGCGGCGTAAAACTAAACTCACTCACTCACCCATTCTCATGTGGAAGGCTTGGGTTTCATTCTCACTCACTCACTCACTCACTCACTCACTCACTCACTGCCAAGGGTGTTCAAGCCTTCACAGGAAATAGTCACAGCCCTCAATGCTTGTCTCCTTATGGAGAAACCGATGAATAAACACTGGAAATTGTATCTCAGATCTTGAAATTAAACACCATTAAATGTTTTATGCAATTTAACAGAACTACAAAAATTTCCTCTGCAGTCAGAAAATTAGGCTTTTTCAAATCACATTGTTTAACACATGGCTTCGTTCTGTTTCTTGAGATCTTGTAAACTTAATTCCTTTCCCAAGATGAACGGTAGATATAAACAGTCTCAGTTCCGGAATAAAAGTTGTTTATGAACAGCAAACCCTGAGTTTTGCTAGGCAACATGTAATTGATGTCCAGTTGATATGAACCAGGATGCTGTGTAATGGATATACAATGTCATCATGAACCTTTACTTGTACTAAACTACTCACTGATTTCATGGTAAAGATGAACAATTTTGAAAAAAATATATATATATTTTTTGGTTTTTGGTTTTTTTTCTGACATTAGGACAGTCCAGTTTTATTTCTTGTTTTGCAGATTTTTGTCCTCAGAAAATCTAAAGGCAGGAGAGAAAAAAAAGAAAAAGAAGAAAGTATTTTGACAATCTATGTAGTGTATATGGGGGAAAAAACAGTCTAAAAAATGTTTCTTGCACATTTGATATTTGACCAGTATGAATATCAAAATTATATTTTCTGAGCAGTTTAAATTATTAATTTTTTTATTCTTGAAAAAAATACAACAGGCGATTGCATCAAAAAAAAAAAAAATGGTCTGGCCTTTTGGTGAACACATTTGGCTTACATTCACATATATTTGTCTGCATGAAAAGGCTGTTCTACTCAAAATATGTTAAGAGCAACTTCAGACAAGGTAGGTTAAGTAGAGTAACATTAAAGGATGGGTTTTTCTTTAATTTCCATTGAGTAGCATATGCTAAAGTAATCAAAAGAAAACTGTTTTCAAAATAACTTATGGTGATAAATGTTTCAGATAGAGGATCAATGTAAAAGAGTATTTTTTGTTCATATGATTCTGTTCATGATTAATTTTTCATTTTATGTGCAGATAATTTTTATACGTCTGCGGTCAAGGGAAACAGCAATATATATATAGTTAAATTAGATGTCATACACCTGTCCTTTCGGAATGGATGAAGAAAATAATAACTATATACTTTTAAAAAAATGTAAGTTTAATTTTATGCTGCACTCAGAAATATTCCAGGTATATGGTGGTGGTCTGGAAATAATAGAGTTTGGCTAAGACAATCCTGTGATCGACAGCATGAGCTCTTGCCCTCTTATGACAAGCCTGTGGGTTACTGTGTATTTAGTATTTCACATGTAATGCCCATTGTAACATCACAACCATGTCCCAAAAAGTCTTAGTCTTACAGCAATATTTTGAAACACCCAGCCATGCAGTGACAATTTTGTCAAATGTCATTGTCGTGACAATATCCTCTGTTGTTTTTTAGATGAAAATTATCGTTCAATTGGTAGCTTTGGGTTTCAAATGGATTAACTAGTTCCATGTAGACTTCAAGGATAATGTGATATTTAAATGCTGTAGATGTCTCCTTTCTTTTCTTCGGATTACAAAATAGTGACTTGGTGTAATTCACTTCAAATCAGGAGTCAGCTCACTTTCAAGACATGTTTGTGTTCGTTCATACAATAAGTCATCACGATTCCAAAATGTCATGTCCACGTATCACGATTTATTGCCTTCCTGAAATTAGCACATGAACTCAGTGGAAGCTTTGTGTTGTAATTATTGCCTTGAATAAAAATAGAAAACTTTGTCTTCACTGAAATGTCACATTGTGTTCTTTACTTCACACACCATTGTCAAAATATTAGATTTAGCGCTATTGTACAAAATAGTACTATGGTACAAACATCTTCAAAGGTAGGGGTTCATGTGTAAAAGTCAAAGTTGGGAAGGGACTGTTGTTCAGTTCATCTGACTGAGGATCATTTACAGATTGGACATTGGATGGTCATTTTATTCAAGACTTGAGAAAAATATGTTTTCTGCGTACACAAAGACATCACTTATCTGACACAACAATATAGCTTGAGCCAAGGATATTATTTGTCTGACACCAGAATATTACGTGTCGGACACCTGGTTATTACTTGTCTCACACAAGGATACTGCTTGTCTGACACCAGGATATCACTTGTCTGACACAACAATATTACATTTTTTGACACCAGGATATTACATATCTGACACCAGGATATTACTTGTCTGACACCAGGATATTACTTTTCTGACACAAGGATATTACTTGTCTGACACAAAAGGATAATACTTGTCTGACACAAAAGGATATTACTTGTCTGACACAAAAGGATATTACTTGTCTGACACAAGGATATTACATGTCTAATGGTGTGTGGTCCCGGTCACAACTCAGTTGAAGCATAGCAACTTCATGCACAGAAAGTCCTTGGATGGTGACCATGTTTGTCCGCTTGACTCCTGAGAGTTTCTAGCAGTTCAGTCCTGACCCAAATTTCAGCACTTGTGATATGTGTAGTCTGACTTAAGGTAGATGAGTTTGTTAAAACATTGCCTTTGTTCAAGCAGGAGAAAATTGGTACCTGGTGGTATAAGTCCTAACAATTCATAAAAAGACTAACCTTCTAGCACCTCACAGGCAGCATGGGTTATCTGGGGTAATAATGAACATTTTGAGCATTATGTTAGTGCTATGAACATTCAACTAGTGAATGGAATTTAGTGAACATTCACCTAGTGCATGGAATTCAGTCAGCATTCACCTAGTGAATGGAATTTAGTGAGCATTCACTAAATTTTATAATGATAATTAAGTGCATTTCTGCTAGGACTGAAACTTTGTGCTGATGCAGACAGAGTGCCAGTGTTTATTGAGGCCAATATTGCCAGAGTCCATTGTACCTTGTTTGATGGAGGAATATATCTTTGCATGGATATAAATTGTCAGATGCAAGGATATAACTTGTGTGATAGGCCTTTACGATGTCAGAGGATATTAGTTGTGTGAAAAATGTTGTTTAGCTTTGCTCAAAGAAAATTATTGCCTGTTATGTTGTATTGACCAAAAGCTTACTATGTCTCAGCATGTATCTGTGGTCATGGCTAGTTGATTTCTAGAGTATTTTTGACATTTACAAGGTCTATTCCGGAGCTGAAGGCCTATGAAGCTGAACTGTTATATGAATGACTCCAGCTGTTGCCTGTATAAGTGCTAACATGAATTTTGTCAAGTTTTAAATGTCGGCACCATTATTTTTCTTATATTCTTGTGAGCTGCAAAAAAGTTTAATTCTACTTTTCACTCTTTCCAATTTGCATAAATAGCGGAACTTTAAAAGACATGAAAATATGTAAGTCAGGGTCTTGTCACCATCATTATATTTGATACAACAATACACCACTCAAAAAAGTTAAGGATCACCAGACCCTTTCCTTATTTCTGTGAGGTAGGTACATAAGCTTAGTGGTTACAGCGTTTGCTAAATCCACCAAAGAGATTATTTCAGTTCCTCACATGGATGCAGTGTGTGAAGCACATTCATGGATTCCCAGCTGTGATGACCTGTGAAGGTCTGGGGTAGATTAGGCCTTCAGCAACCCATGCTTGCCATAAAAGGTGACTATGCTTGTAGTAGGAGGCGTCTAACGGGATCGGGTGGTCAGACTCGCAGACCTGGTTGACACATGTCATCGGTTCCCAATTGTGCAGATGTACACATACAGTATTTACATATAGCTGGAATATTGCTGAGTGCGGCGTAAAACTAAAATCAGTCACTCACTCACTCACTCACTCACTTACTCACTCACGTTAAGAACAATGCTTATGTCTGTTAGGCATGCCAAGAACATACTGTTGCACTATGTATTAAGGTAGTGGCTGTAAGGTAGTGGGTAAGTGTTGGTTTGTCTTAGACCTTGGTTCAAATCTGATCTGGTAGTTTTGATAGCCCAGTAGGTAAAGTGATGGAATACTGATAAAAGTGGTGTAAACTCACTCACTCACTCACTCACTCACTCACTCACCCCTACCATGATATTGTTTGAATATTGCTAAGATCACGATTTCGATTTCGATTTATTCAAGTTGGCAGGTCTACTTGGTTGTATGAAGTCAGAACAAATTTGAACAGATATGTATTGTGTAAGGCTGCACAGAAGGTGTTTCTCAGGAAAATTTTTCTCAAAACAGATCGGTTGCTGGAATTTTCTTTTCATTTCATTGTTGAATAGGTAGAAAACTTTTAATGCCATGTATTTTTCACTTCAGTATTTTTGCTGCAAAGAATTCCAAGAAACACATTAAATTAGCTTTTAGTACAATGGCAGTTGCCAAGCATGAGTCACCGAGTTTGCTTCAGATGATGTGGGGAATTTCCAAAGTATGTTATTGGTATTGACAAGATTGAAAGTGCTGCTCCCATGTGCAAGAAATATTTCCTTCGGTCTCTAATATGATTTCATACACTTCTTCTCCACAGACTAATCAGCTTTGTGAAGTGGACCCTTGAGAAGCTGCTGTAATTTCAATAGTGAGTGAGTTAGGTTTCACACCACTTTTAGCATTGTCCCAGCAAAATATCACAATGGATGACACCAGAAATGAGCCTCATGCACTGTATGACTGGAGAATCAAACCCAGGTCTTAGTCATGATGAGCAAACTCTGTAACCACTTGGCCACCCCACCACCCATGTCAGTAGTAACAGGATCATTTATGTGGATCCCGAATTAAGTCTGATTATAGTCTTTGATTTGTTAGCACTGTGACCTCATGATATATGTTACAACAAAATGTAAAAAAAATCTCCAACAAGGCACGGAAATAACTATAAATTGCTAGTGTACTGTGGTACATTGGCTATGTAAAATCACTTGCTCAGGTAATTTTTCGCTATACCAGCTGATTTTCTTGTTGAATCTTTAGATAAACAACATAACTGACATTGGAAAGTCAAGTGGACACTGGTACGGCATGATATACATACATGAGAAAACACTGGACTTTGATGTCAGACAATAGGTTATTTCCACCCCTGTCAAAGGCAGAATTTTTTTTCAGCATGTTTATCCAGTTTATCTTATTACTTTGTTTCATGTTGAGGTTAAGAGGTTAAACGTACCATAGATTGCCTATTAGTGACCACAGTGAATCACTCTATATTTGAAATGACCGTTCAGGCTTGTCATCATGCTGAATAAGTTTGACTCCCCACATAGGTACAGTGTGTGAAGGCCCATGTCTGGTGTCCCCTGTCGTGATATTGCTGGAATATTGCTACAAGCCGTGTAAAACTGGACTCACTTGTGCTTTTATCAATACTGTCATGGCTGTTTTGTAAAATATCAGTTATAGCTTTTCTTAACAGCAGTTTTCAGACAACTTTTCTCGTGAGTGTTGCTTAACAAAACGGAATTCAGAATTGAGTGAAATGAACATCCCTCAACCATAAGCGAAAAATATATATTGAAGATGAACGATGAACTCCATTTTCTATTAATATGTCCAAAACATTCCCAGCAAAGATCAGATTGCTTTTCAGTACATCTGACTCAACCACCAACAGATGAAACCTTCATCTGATTGTTGTCATCAGACAATACACCTATTTTAAAATCATTAAGTAGATATCTATCACAAGTTCTCCGTGTAAGAAATAAATAAATGTATCATAAATCATTATTAAACTATACCCAGTATGTATTTACTTTTGCCAATTGTATGTATTATGGGACTAAATTACTGAATACACCTGTCTGTCTGTAAATGAAACACTGGCATATTTTTATTGACTCTGTGAACAACTTAAAAGAAGTTTTACAATAGCTAATTTTTTCATACAACAGGATGTGGTGGGGTAGCCTAGTGGTTAAAGCTTTGGTTTATCATGGGTACAGTGTGTGAAGCCCATTTCTGGTGTCCCCCTGACTTCATATAGCTGGAATATTGTATAAAGTGTAAAACCCAGTTCACTCTCTCTTACTGCAGATTACTATTCTTATGAAATCAGATATTCTTTAACATCTTTTGAGTAGTATATGAATAGAACCTTTGACTAGAATGTGTAAATAATGACAGGAATCGTCGCTTTGTACACATGCGAGCAGACACATGTTCTCCGATGTCAAAAAAACAAAGTTCAGGCTTCCTCCATTGTTGCCACTGCTATGATTACTTAAATACTTAATGTCCGACAGATTGCCTCATTTCAGTTAGAAGTAGATATAAAACGGCTAATGTTAGGCATATGGTGCAGAAACAGAATATAATCATGGTTCGCGAGGAAAATGTCATCCTTGTAGGTTCAATGTCAGCCCAGCGGTACGGAGCTACATGTGAGTTGTTCTCACTCTGTGAAAGAACCATGAGCTTTGGGGCATTTGTTGTTTGTTTTACATCCTTACAGATGTATTGAAACCTTTAGGTTTCAGGGAATGTCGCCTTTGAGTTGTCTGGAGATTGCTCAAGTCAAACGAGGATTTCTCCCCTTGGGCGGAGTTATTTCAACCTTCTGCAGGTGTTAGTATGATGATATGCCTGATGCATGGGATCCGGGTTAGAATTGATCTTCAGCATCCCATGCTTGTTGTAAGAGGCGACCAAGGAGATCAAGTGGTCAGACTTGCTGACTTGGTTAACACATGTTGGTGTACTCCAACTGCATAGATTTTTGCTCATGATGTTGATCACTGGTTTGTGTGTTCCAGACTCGGTTATTTACAGACTCCAGCCATGTAGGAGGAATATTACTGAGTGTGGCATAAGTCTCTGTTATTCACAGACCCTTGCCATCTAACAGGAATATTACTGCCTGTGGCATAAGACTCTGTTATTTACCATATAACAGGAATATTACTGCCTGTGGCATAAGACTCTGTTATTTACCATATAACAGGAATATTACTGCCCATGGCATAAGACTCTGTTATTTACCATATAACAGGAATATTACTGAGTGTGGCATAAGACTCTGTTTTCTACCATATAACAGGAATATTACTGCCTGTGGCATAAGACTCTGTTATTTACCATATAACAGGAATATTACTGCCCATGGCATAAGACTCTGTTATTTACCATATATCAGGAATATTACTGAGTGTGGCATAAGACTCTGTTTTCTACCATATAACAGGAATATTACTGCCTGTGGCATAAGACTCTGTTATTTACCGTATACCAGGAATATTACTGAGTGTGGCATAAGACTCTGTTTTTTACCATATGACAGGAATATTACTGCCTGTGGTGTAAGACTTGGTTATTTACCATAGAACAGGAATATTACTGCCTGTGGCATTAGACTCTGTTATTTACCATATAACAGGAATATTACTGAGTGTGGCGTAAGACTTAGGCCTAGATTTTTGAAGCTCTCTTAGCGCTAAGATAGTCATAAGTTAATGTAAATGTATGGCACTTATGACTATCTTAGCACTAAGAGAGCTTCGAAAATCTAGGTTATTTACCATAGAACAGGAATATTACTGAGTGTGGCATAAGACTTGGTTATTTACCATGGAACAGGAATATTATTGAGTGTCGCACAAGATTTGGTTATTTACCATAGAGCAGGAATATTACTGAGTGTCGCACAAGATTTGGTTATTTACCATAGAGCAGGAATATTACTGAGTGTCGCACTAGACTTGGGTATTTACCATGGAACAGGAATATTATTGAGTGTCGCACAAGATTTGGTTATTTACCATAGAGCAGGAATATTACTGAGTGTCGCACAAGATTTGGTTATTTACCATAGAATAGGAATATTACTGAATAGGGCACAAGACTTGGGTATTTACCATAGAGCAGGAATATTACTGAGTGTCGCACTAGACTTGGTTATTTACCATGGAACAGGAATATTATTGAGTGTTGCACAAGATTTGGTTATTTACCATAGAGCAGGAATATTACTGAGTGTCGCACAAGATTTGGTTATTTACCATAGAGCAGGAATATTACTGAGTGTCACACTAGACTTGGGTATTTACCATAGAACAGGAATATTACTGAGTGTCGCACAAGACTTGGGTATTTACCATAGAACAGGAATATTACTGAGTGTCGCACTAGACTTGGTTATTTACCATAGAACAGGAATATTACTGAGTGTCGCTCAAGACTTGGTTATTTACCATAGAACAAGAATATTACTGAATAGGGCACAAGACTTGGTTATTTACCATAGAACAGGAATATTACTGAATAGGGCACAAGACTTGGGTATTTACCATAGAACAGGAATATTACTGAGTGTCGCTCAAGACTTGGTTATTTACCATAGAACAAGAATATTACTGAATAGGGCACAAGACTTGGGTATTTACCATAGAGCAGGAATATTACTGAGTGTCGCACTAGACTTGGGTATTTACCGTAGAACAGGAATATTACTGAGTGTCGCACAAGACTTGGGTATTTACCATAGAGCAGGAATATTACTGAGTGTCGCACTAGACTTGGGTATTTACCATAGAACAGGAATATTACTGAATAGGGCACAAGACTTGGGTATTTACCATAGAACAGGAATATTACTGAGTGTCGCTCAAGACTTGGTTATTTACCATAGAACAAGAATATTACTGAATAGGGCACAAGACTTGGGTATTTACCATAGAGCAGGAATATTACTGAGTGTCGCACTAGACTTGGGTATTTACCATAGAACAGGAATATTACTGAGTGTCGCACAAGACTTGGGTATTTACCATAGAGCAGGAATATTACTGAGTGTCGCACTAGACTTGGGTATTTACCATAGAACAGGAATATTACTGAGTGTCGCACTAGACTTGGTTATTTACCATAGAACAAGAATATTACTGAATAGGGCACAAGACTTGGGTATTTACCATAGAACAGGAATATTACTGAATAGGGCACAAGACTTGGTTATTTACCATAGAACAGGAATATTACTGAATAGGGCACAAGACTTGGGTATTTACAGACTCCTGCCATATGACAGGAATATTGCTGAATATTCATTAGATCTGTTTTTCTTTAATTTCTTAAAAGCTAGCGAAAAATATTATAACAGAATTATAATGATAAATTTGTTATAATTAGAAAACACTTGAAAATCTTCTGAATTTGAATCTAAACTTGCTTGTGCCACAGACAAATACAGAGAAAGACGATGTGTCATATTATTTGTTTTCTTGCCAAGCCAAAACAATGAGGCTCAATGCATCTCATTAGCACAGTGTGTGAAGTCCATTTCAGGTGTAGCTGTGATTTTGTTAGAAATCCACACTCTACTCACTCACTCACTCACTCACTCACTCACTCACTCACTCACTCACTCACTCACTCACTCACTCACTCACTCACTCACTCACTCACTCACTCACTCATATTTGTTTAAAGTAGGAACTGTCTGAGAAAATATTTATTCTGAAGGCATGTCTGACCCAGCTCACCCCACTAATCATTGTGAAGGAGGACAATGTGTCATGACTTGTTGAGAATATTCCCTCTAGTAATGATCACATACAGAGCTGGTCATTTTGTCATGAATTAGTACACTAACTTAAAAAAATTCATCGCTTTCTTGCACAACTGATTTGTTTGCTAACACACTGCAAGGCCTGAAAATCATTGAAACCTTCTTCATCTATATTTGGATCTTGAAGCCGGAGTCCTCCAAATGACATAATTAGCCCATCTTGAATTTAATTTTCTTAAAAGAATCCATCCAGATTTAGATGACGTATACTGTAAGAGATAACATTTCCTCCTAAGGTGTTTTGTGGTTGTACGTCAGTGTCTCCCCAGCCAATGTGATCAAGCCAGAATTAGTCAGGGACTGTAAACAAAGCCAGCTCTCCTTTGAACCTTGCATATATTGACGTCACTGACTCGGCCAGTCAGGACGGTTGTTTTCTGATGTCAACCAATGAAAATGCCCTAGAGGTGTGTTGCCTCCTGATCATTCATTAGTCTAATTTCAAACAATACATGTTTACCTTTCTGTGAAGCAGATGCAAAATAGATCCTTAAAGCAATGAATCAGTCAGTCAGTCTATTATTAGTTTATCAAACATCCTGATGGACATACATGCATAGGGACGTTTTTATTTGTATTTTGTTTGTAATTTGTAAGTATAATGCGGGCAAACCCTTTGTAGTCTTTTTGTGTAATTCTTACGTAAATGAACCCTCCCTACTGAATGTAATTGTGATCCAAAATTTGTTTTCTTGGATTTTTATAACTCAAGAATGACTGATATATAGTAAAGTCATTAATTAGTGCTTTAAGGAGCAATACTTTGCAATTGCTGATAAATATCAGATTCTAGCCACAGGGCATTCCCTACACAAGTATTAACTAAAAATAGGACATGAGGTATGAGAAGAAAGAGTAAGTATGATCACTTCACTCATGGCTTGTGTGTCCCATGCCGTGATATATTACGAAAAGAACATTGCTAGGAGCACATAAGTCTGAACTCACTCACCCCAAGAATGCCACAGCTTTGAATTAGTTGTCAGCTTTGTATATTTACTTGGTTTTATTCTTTTGGTCATCCACTTTTCTGCCCAACAGGACTAGATGCTTGAAAAGTCATGACAGGTTAACATGAGTTGTTCGCCTTACCAAACCGTTCCCTAGGTCATCCATATAAAATATGCTTTTAGTGCAGAATGTTTTTATGTTAAAATGGCAATTATGTGCCTTATTCTAGGTTTTTGGGTGTGAATCTTCGATGGGACTCACAAGGCACTAATACCTGCTCAGTGGTACTAGCCTGGTGATTGAATTGTTTGTTCATCATGCTGAAGACCAGGGTTTGATTCCCCACATGGGTACAATGTGAGGTCCATTTCTGATGTCTCCGACGGTGATATTACTGGAATATTGCTAAGAGCTTTGCGAAACCAAACTCACTCACTCTCCCAGCTGATGACAAGAATTACCTGTTTGGAGTTACGTTGACAGGTTTATCAAATTACGCTGATGAATTTCATTAATGTTTGATGATAGTTTGAGCCCCAGAGATAGCAAGGCAGGAGGTAAACTGAATACTGGCCTCTCCAAGAAAGTGACATAAACCTGCTGTGTATAGTATGGTCGGCAAGAAAATATGTATGGTGCATCCAAAACAAATAAAGTTCTACACAGAAAGTTAAAGATAAACAGGTTCTTAGTGAAGCTGGCTTGTGGTACGGCAATCCAAATATCATAAAATGAGGAATGGCATTATAACACTGTAAACAACGTTTACTTACTGTCTTATCTGTCAGCATATTCATTAACATTGTACAATGCATTACTACATTTTGCTTTGTTGCTTGGTCGAGTGAGTGAATGAGTGAGTGATTGCCGAAGAGCAGGGTTTGAGTGAGTGAGTGAGGTGAGGTGAGTGAGTGTTATGCCACACTCAGCAACATTCCCTATATGGTGGAAAGTTGTAAATATTTGAGTCTGGACCAGTGATCAACAGCATGAGCATCAGTCTATGCAGGTGGGATATGATGATGTGTCAACCACGTAAGCAAGCCTTACCATGTGTGCACTATCCTGTTTCTTGCCTCTTATGATAAGCATGGTTTGTTGACCAGTTCTAACCAGGGCTCCAGAACATTAGGAGTGCATACGCCTTGTTTTTTGCAATATGAGCAGACTGGGAAAAACCTACAGAATGGAATTTAATAGCATGTAAGTAATCTCGTGTTTCGTTTCATATATGGACCACAACGACTCTTGTGTAAACTGGTCAATAAACAATAAAGCAATACTTTTTCAGATAAATACATCTGTAAATGATTCTCAAACCATGCACCATTGCTGTGGTGTGTATCTGCTATGTTTTCTGCGTTTCTTTTTCTTCTACCGTATCATGCATATTTTGTATCCACATATACGCCGATGCTGCCCTTACCTCGATCCCCGCTAAGCTTGCGAGATCACTCCCAGTTTATGCAGTGCGATGCTTATTTTGTTTTGTTTTTTCACTTCTGTGGTGCCATTGTTTTGACAACTCATTCCAAGTCAAAGATATGGAAACTAGAGGTAAAGATGAAAAATACATGCTTCCTTTAAACTCCAAAATTGAAAAACGAAATGATCCCATTATGCTCGCATTTGCCCTGTTATTTTATTATAAACCAATATCGCCAAACTTATGCTTATGAGTCAATGCAAGGGTGGTTGTTTGACCAGGTCAAACAGTCCATGAACACTTCATGATCACCTAATTGCAAAAGGGTTTTCTAATGTTAGTAGATCCTGGGGAAAATAGTATCACCACAATCAACATCTGAAGATTTACATACTCCCTTAGAACATCCACGCCTTGCCTCTTGTGACTCAAAACCTAGTACAAATCTGTTGAGGTGCTAAAAATTAGAAAACAAATCTTCTTTAAACCAAATTACCATGAACAGGTTTACACTAAGAGAACAAACCCACTGCCGCCCTTTCCGATAATGTCCTTTCCATGAGAAAAAGTTCTTTGACGTCAACATCGGTTATATTACCAAACTCTGTTGATGAAGTACTGAGACTAGCTGTTTAAGTAAAGGGAGGTTAGTGTTTTCTCATTTCATAGATCTTTTCGAATATCTGTTAAGTGAAATGGCACTTGCTTGTGAAAACAGCTATTGGGAGGTTCAGTTTGAGCTGATGGTATAGCCATGTGAGACTCTGCTGTGTTTTTTCAAGTAGCCTGCTGCACATTGAGATGATCCACCCAGTTTGCTGTCCGATTAGGCAAGGGAGGTAAATCTTCTAAGAATATTAAGTGTTTTGGACAAGCGAAATGACTTTAACTTGCCTTTCATGTTTGTGTGAACGCAGCTTGGAGCCAGGGTGTGAAGACACCACAGACGGATATTGTTCTATTTGTCTGAATGGTATTTAGGTTGTGCCTGTTTGTCGTTAAGCATGAAGTTGAGAAAATGTTACTTCTGATATATTCTGGTTTCAAGAAAGTTTTATCTAACTCTGCAGAGATGAATATATGAATAACATTTACAGGATTATGGATACGTTCATTTCTGTACTTCCTTGAGAAACTTTGAAAAAGTACCAGTAGTATCTGTAGTTTACTGAGAGTGTGATCCAAAATGTAACGAAGGCTAGATTTGATCACTTTCTATATGGTGGGATGGTGGGTAACCTGGTGGTCAAGGAGTTGACCTGTAATGCCGAAGATCCAGATCTGACTCCCCACATATGTACAATATATGAATCCCATTTCTGTTGTCCCCCACCATGATGTTGCTGGAATATTGCTTATAGAGGATTAAAATTAAGCTCACTCACTCACTTTCTAAATGGCTGTGGATGATATGATACTTACACTTGTCAGAGGGATACATAAAGTATGTGATCCTGACTACTTGACAAATGCTTCGTCTCTGAATATATATAATTTTGATGGTAATAAACTAACCCATATAAATTGAAATGGAGCTTCAGGTAGACCAGAGATTCAGAACTTCAGGAAATCTAGACTTGCTTCATTTGGGGCTTTAGCATTGCAGAGTGACCTTGGCAGTAGGGAAAATAATATGGTTCAGGGGAGAAGGACTGCTAGACTACCAACTGTCAGAGTTTCATTTTTGTGAAAGCCATGGTGGCTGAGTGCGTTAGATAACTGACGTGTTCTGCTGATTGGGTACCTCTTTCCAAAAGTGTGGTTTTGAATCTCGAATGGAACTCAACTGAATGAAATAGAATCTCTACTGTACTAACAAAGTGTTACCTAAAATGCAGCATGTTACATCTGACCACTTTCTAAAGGACGCTGTGTATTCATTTCATTTCCTGTAGGAAAAGAACTCTTGAAACAACCTATGTATTGTCTTGGTTGGTGTGAAGATTTAGTGTTAAACAAAAGGAAACTCTAATATTGGAAAGGTGAAAACATGCACTTGAAGACACTGAATCCACAGTGTGTAGAGCCGTGACTTCAAGAACGTGTTCTGCGAACATCATGGCCTGATGTCATCACTATTTCATGAATGATAATTGTGCGTTTACTAAGTGGTCACGTAGACAGCGGGGAGCTAACACTTCCTGACAAGATGTCTACTCGATAAGGCTTTTTCAAGTACATTAACGTGACACAGTAACATCAGTGTTGTCAGTAGGTGGGATCTCATTGCATGGAATCTTCCCACAGTGATGAAAAATATTAACATGATATCCTCTATATGACTGCAGAACAATGGACATTGAAATCGAAACCAGACCAGTCTCATTCTCACTTAATCATTTTCTGTACCTGTTGGGAACAGAGGTGGTACAGTCGTTTAAGCTGCTGCAATTCTCTGAGCTTTCCCCCCCCGGCTTGCCAGAGGCTGATGGCGATGCTTTTGATTCCCAGGTGTAAAGGCATATTTCCAGGTTTGTCTGAGTCCTGCACTTTGGATTTCCCTCCCACTTTTGGCTCACATGCTGAGATATAACTTTAATCTATTAAAAATTTATGAAATCTCACAAAAAGCTCAGCTCACTCACTTTATCTTCAAATGATTTTTTACCCAAAATGCAAAATACTTTTGCCAATGATTTTTCAAAACGAAAGTGAGGTTTCTTGACATCAGTCCCACATTAATCTAACCATTAACACAATGATATCACACATTTACTTCCAGCTAAATGTGGGTTCTCTGGATCTCTCTCCCACGCTAACCAAACCTTATAAACACAATGATAGATAATTGACAGCTCAACGCTTGTCTCCTTCCCCTGTTAGCCACACCATATTGAGACCGTCATATCACATATAGCTGCCTCAAGTAGAAAGTGGGTTCCTAGGGTCTCCTTCCCCAGTTAACCACACCATATTGAGACATCACATATATCTGCCTCAAGTGGAAAGTGAGTTCTTAGAGTCTCCATTCCCTGTTAACCACACAATGTTGAGGCAATCACATCAGATATAGCTGCCTCAAGTAGACAGTGAGTTCTCAAAGTCGAAGTCAAAATATATTTATTTGTATGTGAGGCCACCAGCCCATATACACTGGTTAGAAAGAGAGTTTACATTTAGGAGGATAACAATTGTTTTCGTAATATAATAGCATGATGAATATACAGTGATAATCTTATGGAAATGGAGACATCGCATGAGGAAACAATTTTGTAAAATGCTGCATTATTACTTCTGTTTGTAATACAGTTACAGAGATAATGAGACCAGATTTTATCATAGACATGACATTCAACAAGTAAAAAGAATCCGTCTTCAGTGCCTTTTTTACAAAATGGACATAATCTATAATTTCTGTCAATGGATAGTCATCTTCCTTCATTTATTTTAAAATCTAACAGCCCCAATCTAAACTTTGCAAGTAGCAGTCTCAGATTCTTTGTAGTCACAAGGGATAAGTGTCTTTCTGGCTCTAAAAGGGGCTGTTTGTAACAATCAAAATGGGAGCTTTCTTCTAACCTCGAGTGCCATTCTTATTGAAAAATACATACACAGCAATCTAAACTGGTTCAGGTAAACAGTGACATTACCTATGGATTGGTTTTACCAGACAATACCAAAACTTTTATAACAAAGAAGGTTCCTTATATGGGATACCCAGATGTCTTTGCCATTGCTGTCTAAATGTAGAAGCATATTGTAGAAAATTTTGGAGACGTTGATCATGCATTCATTCTACCTTTAACCGGTATTTTAAGCATCTGATTTGAGCATTAATGAAAACTGGAAATCTCCCACTTTCTCCATATACCATGTCGTGAGGGGTAGATTGTGTAACGCCTTAAAATTTCTTGCAAGCCACTAAGTGTATCTTTTCAAGCTCTTGGAAAGCTTGGAAGCCCCATATTTCAGAACCATACTAAAGAATAGGCTGAATTTGTACATCAGATAATTTGAAGAACACATTGTGGATAAGCAAACCAGTGTTGTCAGGTTTAGAATTAAAACACCACTTTTCCTTCGAAGAGAGGGGACCACCTTTTTTAAATGCAGCAATATTAGTCTTTTCAAGATTTAATGATAGTGACCATTCTGAAGAATATCGTTTTAGTGTGTTTAGTTGATTTTGTAACCCAATAATTGAGGTAGATAATAGAATTACCTTGTCTGCAAAGAGTAACATAAATGTTTCAATAATGTCAGGAAACAACTTGACACCATGCTTACCTTGCAGGGAAATGTTATATAACTCATTTACTCATTCTACATCCTTGCCTTAAACAGATTGGCCAGATAAAAAATCAGATAAACCATGTTGATCACGTACACATGATTTGATATTTGAGTACAGTGACATAAGCATGGTGTACATTTTGCCTCCCAGCCTAGCATTTCTAAGACGAAACCACAGTTTGGAATGATCAACTGAGTCAAATGCCTTTTGAAAATCAACAAATGCAACATACAATTTAGATTTGTGTTGAGATAAACTTTTCTGAATACAGTGGACTCTGACTATACTGGCACCTCTCGCTACCAAATAAAAATGCCGGTTTTGACAAAGTACTGGTAAAGGCAGTTTGCCTCATGATGCCGACGCACAATGGAAGTCGTACTGTCTCGTTAGCATTAACAACATGTTTGAATAAGGAACAAGGCAGTGTCAGAATGCAGTCATTAACTACACATTCAAATAATAACAAGGTTGTCATATGTCATGGTGTTGATCTTGTCAAATTTGCTGTTCTCCAACACATGCTTAGCTTGATCATTCATGTTAATTTCAAACTTCTTAATGTATTCACCTCTCCTCTTCAAAATATCAGACACTGTCTGTCTGCCGATTCCGTTTGTTGATGCTAATGCTTTCAGTGTGGGTCGAGGCATTTTATTAAAATCTTCTATCAGCTGCACCTCACATCTTTCACGTTTTGCAGACCGAGACATTTTGGCAATACTGACCGTGTGCTATACTGACATTATATGCTTTTACCTTAAATACCCTCTAATTACTCTATGTATGTGACATGTACCACTCACTAGTTAACAAGATACTGATTGACATTTCCTGTTTCTGAAAAATATCGGGAAATGTGTTATTACAGTGTTTATAGTCAAACTGCCCACTATTCATCACCCTATGCAAGGGACACATATCACTCACTAATTAACAAGACAGTTATTGACACTTTCCATTTTTTAATAATCTCGGGTAGTAAACGTGAATTGTGTTGTTACATCATTTGAACTTAACTGCATCAGAGGGTTGTGCCGTCTTTCATGTGCCGGTTTTTATGGATTTGTTTTCATAACAATTTGTTGGTTGGGACTGAAAAACAATGCCGATATTCAGAGTAGACAGAAGCCAATGTTTACAGATATTTCTATATGATAATTAAGTGCATTTCTGCTGGGACTGAAACTTTGTGCTGTTGTAGACAGACAGATGTTTCTATAGGATAATTAAATGCATTTCTGCTGGGACTGAAACTTTGTACCGTTGTAGACAGAATGCTGATGTTTACAGAGGCCAATATTGCCAGAGTCCACTGTACTTGCATATATGGTGAAAATATGGTCTGATATGGAATAGGACTTTCAGAACCCTGCTTGACATTCGGGAATTTTATCATGCATGTTTGCCCACAGTGTAAGTCTATTTTTGAGAATAGATGTAAAAGCTTTACCTAAAATGCTCATTAATGATATACCTCTGTAGTTGTCTGGGTTGTTTACATCTCCCTTTTTATGAACTGGAACAATAATTGAGCGTGACCAGACTTCCGGAAAGGAGCCATTATTGAATATTTTTTAGAATATTTACAAAGAAAAGGCAGAATTTCAGAACTTGAACATTTCAACATTTCCACAAGAACCAGATAAGGACCAGGTGATTTACCACATTTTTTACTATTAATGGCATTCAAAATTTCACTCTCTGTAATATGGCAGTGTAGCACCTGTCTATGTCATGGAGTATAGGGTGTGAGTCATCTGTAGTTAGTTTCATTCTGGATAATCTGAAAGATATTGTCATTCTTATAGACTGACTTAAAATGGACAAGTCATTCTGATTTTGATAACCTGGGGTGTGATTTTTGTCTGAGTGAGCTGACTCATTTACAGAAAAGAGAAGGGTGATGTAACGAGTTGTTTAATTTTCTAAGGTTGTGCTTGCATTGGTTTATTTTGAATTGTCTACAAAAAGCTTTATATTTATTTCGTTCGCTACAATATAAGACTTGGTTGTTATCAGAGCGATTACATCTAATGGGTCTCAGGGTCTCCTTCCCCTTTTAACCTCACCATATTGAGGCAGTGATATCACATGTAGCTGCCTCCAGCTGAATGTGGGACCTCCAGATCTTCCTCCCACCTTAACCACACCATATTAAACAGAGAAATTAACACATATGGCTGATTCAAGATGGGTCAAAGACTTGTACACTAATTCAAAACATTTCATGACAATACGATTGATGTAACATGCACAAACGATTACACCTCCCCACAAACATCACGATGCTGTAGGCGAGAGCAACCCCCTTTCCTGGCATATAAAACAATAAAACTTATCCATGTTTATTCACATTGACTAAATTCCACAACAATTGAGGTCAGGAGGACTAAAGGTCACTACTCTGGTTGAGCCCAGGCTTTGAACACACTGGTCGTATCTGCTATTTCCTTGTCAACATTTCATGATAAGCTCCTCACTGTGCAGATTATTGTGTCTCTCTATGACAAGCTTGTCACACACCCACTCCACCCTGTCCCCACCCGACCAGACATTGCTGGAGTTAATCGTCCCCACACGAGGGGGTTAACTGAAAGCATGTCACTCCCATGTTGGATAACAGGTAGGTCAGATGTCCTAAGACATTCTCATTGATCATGAACATTTATGTTAGGAGTTTGTCGTTTTGAATGTAAGAGATATATTAGAAATGTCAGTGTTTGACCCAATTCTTCAGTACTGTTGGTTTGCTTCAGTGACAATGGTTTTCGATTTCATCTTTTTTCTTTAACTTTGCTCTGAATTGTTTCCATGGTTGCTTGAAGATACCTGTATCTCTACTTGGGGTATAAACTCACCTGTCAAAAGCTGAGAGCTCTTTTCTGTTGCCAGGCGGGTATGGAAATGATGTTGTCTCGTCAACATCCAGATGATGAGATGTTTTAATAATATCAGCATCCAAATGATGAGATGTTTTAATAATTTCAGCATCCAGATGATGAGATGTTTTAATAATTTCAGCATCCAAATGATGAGATGTTTTAATAATTTCAGCATCCAGAAGATGAGATGTTTTAATAATTTCAGCATCCAGATGATGAGATGTTTTAATAATTTCAGCATCCAGATGATGAGATGTTTTAATAATTTCAGCATCCAGAAGATGAGATGTTTTAATAATTTCAGCATCCAACTTGTAGATAAACTGAGAGAGCTGACCTGCACTCACTGAATCTGTTGGTGAAACTCACTGAATCTGTTCATGAACATATTTTGAATGTGACTTGAACTGTTATTTAATCTTGATTGGATCTGTTGAATTGACCGAATCTCATTGGGAACCCTTGAATCTGTTGAACTCATTGAATGTTTTTGTGAACGCTTCTTGAATCTGTTCAACTCATTGAATGTTTTTGTGAACACCTCTTGAATCCGTTGAACTCACTGAATCTGAACAAAAACGTTTCTTGGATCTGTTTGTCACACTGAATATTTTTATGAGCACTTTGGGTCAGTTCATTGATTCTATTGGTTAACACCCCATGAATGTTCCATTGAATCTAGTCATGAACACTGTTGTATATGTTTGTTCTCAGTGAATGTTTGTGCTCACTTATT
The DNA here is from genome assembly GCF_037392515.1 of Haliotis asinina. Lineage (NCBI taxonomy): Eukaryota > Metazoa > Mollusca > Gastropoda > Lepetellida > Haliotidae > Haliotis > Haliotis asinina. Next base: position 25,248,861 of record NC_090281.1, on the reverse strand, counting down.
GACTCTGAACTCACTGAATCAATTGATAAAAAGTTAATGAATTTTTTAAAGTCTTCTGATCTGCACATGAAAACTCATTGAAGCAGGAAGAATAATTGAATCTGACATAATTTGTTCAAGAAATTTGTTGAAATGTGATCTTAAAAGCAGCTTTCAATCTGTTCATAAACAACCAACTTTATCTTGCTAGTATTTGTACAGGAAACTTTAAGGAAAGGAATGTTTATTGATGCAGTTGATACTATCGTATTTACTTAGATACTCAATAGTTAGGTCTCGTTCCTTGTTGCAAATTGTACAACTTTGGAGGTATATGTGCAGCTCAGGCTGGTGATATCATGGCTGTCTGCCTGGGAATTAACTTCATAACTCTCAGCAGTGGTGTCATCTGAGACGTCCCACTACTTAGTAAGTGTCAGTTTAGGTTTAGTGTCAACTATCCATCAGTCTGATACATCTGAACCAACAGCCAACTCCACAAACATGTAAAATATTGATGTCTTGTCTTGTCCTTGTCTTCAGCGATGGATGTCTTCACTCCTGTTCGTAACCTGTTCTGCACTGATGACAGCAAATATTTGTTTGATCTGTTCTACACTTCATTTGTAATGTCCATGTTCTTTTCCAGAATTGCTGGATTTACCTTAGCATGCTAGGATAGTTGTCGAATACAGATACAGGTAAGTGCAATTAATTATATATACAATTAGTTTCATTGTTTGCAAGCTTGTCCTAGATCAGTTTCGTAATCTAATAAAAACTGATGTATCTGTTCGGTAATAGTTGTCAAAGTTGGTCTGGAGATCGGACGATTGCGGGTTTGATCCCCGACAGTGTCATACCAAATGACATTAATATATGTTACTTGTTGCTCCCTGCCTGGCACGCCGCATTAATGGGTGCAACAAGAACTGGTCCTCTTGGTAAAAAATGTGTCTGAGTGGGTTAATTATGCTTAACTGCAGCTTAGTATCTCAGTGAGCTAGGACTGCAAAACCAGCACAAGTCTGAGTTTGTACAAGCAGCCACATAATTCCACACGCCTGCACGTCGTCATAAGAGCGAAATATTATAAAGTGCAAGGTTAAACCTCACCTCACCTCACCTCACCTCACCTCACCTCACCTCAACTCACCTCAACTCAACTCAACTCAACTCACCTCACCTCACCTCACCTCACCTCAACTCACCTCAACTCAACTCAACTCAACTCACCTCACCTCACCTCACCTCACCTCACCTCAACTCACCTCAACTCACCTCAACTCAACTCAACTCAACTCAACTCACCACTTCAAAGTTGACTCTCTTGTGGCAGGAATGATAGATGGCACTTTTGCCTCCAGCCGTGATGGAACTCAAAATCCATGCTAAGCAGCAAATGTACTTATAATTGACCAGCTACTGGAATGTCCAAACTCAAGTGTTTCTCTATGCCATCATAGCATCACTACCACGCTGTTAAAACACTGCAACCACTTCGTATCAATGATGCAACCATATACTTCCACACTGTAACAACACTGCAACCACTCTGTACCCACATTGTATCAACATTACAACCATATGTTTCTATACTGTAGCAACATTGCAACCATATGTTTCTACACTGTAGCAACATTGCAACCATATGTTTCTATACTGTAGCAACATTGCAACCATATGTTTCTACACTGTAGCAACATTGGAACCATTTGTTTCTACACTGTAGCAACACTGCATCAACATTTTGCCCACAGTGTATCAACATTGCAACCATGTTTCTACACATCCACATTGTAACAACACTGCAACCATATGTTCCTACATTGTAACAACACTACAACCACTTTGTACCCACATTGTATCAACATTGTAACCATATGTTTCCACATTGTAACAACACTGTAAACACATTGTAAATAAATTGAAAGCACATTGTGACTAATTGTAGTCACACTGTAACTAATTTGTACCCCAGTGTCATCAGTATGTAACCATATGCAAACCATATTCATCAACAGCAAAATCCACCTTGAAACCAGCAGATCTTATTTTCTTAGCTTTGACGTGTATGATGGGGCGTCCTCACTCATGCAGTGGCTGATTGATATACTAGGGTAGGAACAAGTGCAAATATACACCTGGGGTACATGACCCCGTATTGCTGACCTGACATGACCTGCCCAATGCAACCCAACCTGTCCATTCAACAGAAATAGCCTGTCAACAAAACTGTGCTGAAGTCCAAACTTTGTCCTTTTATGACACTCTCTGGTTGTGAATGGTATTCCTTGTATATCATGCTTTTTTTCTTTGATGTGTTTTATTAACTATATTGACACTTTATTCAAGATTGGTTTTAGTTTGGGCATCAGTTGATCACAAAACTAACTGTATATTCAAGCATCTACAATCAGATGGCCACTTCATGAATGATGCCATGAGATGTTCAAGCTTTGTTGATGAAGAGGCAAATCTATGTCATAGGACTTATATTTATTATTTTAGACCAGACCAATTGGTCTTTTCTTGTTTTACGGATCCACATGCCGTATTTTTTAAAAAATAAGACAAAAAAAAATTCCCCCCTTTCAAAAAATAAAATCCTATTGTTTTTATTGGCTAAAAATGTAATGAATACTTTTTGACCCATATTTACTTCATATATTGCCAAAAGTAAATACTTTGATTATGTAGAAGGAATGTTACTTTGATTGGAAGAAATATTATTTTTATTTCTTTTTCCTGCCTGCCTTTAGGTTTACAGTGGACAAAAATTCATAAAACAAGAAATAGAATTGGTCTGGCCTTGTGTGAATATTTTGTTTGACATTTACATATATTAACTGCAAGAAAAATTCAGGTGTGAGATATCTGTGGTGTCTGAAATACTGGTATTGTCTGAGACATTTGTTGTATCTGAATTACTTTTGGTGGCTGAAATATGGGTTTGCAACTTTGATTAGGTCTGAGATATTGTACTGTTTGTGATATTGGTAGTGTTTAATAAATGGACAGGGCCTAAGAGGATAGGGGAGTGGTGAATTAATTGCTAGGGGTCTGAGATATTGAGAAGATTGAGGTAGGGACGTGGTCTGATAAATGGTGTGGTTCTGACATGGGCAGACCTACAGCCCACAACACAGCAAGACAAGACGTGATATCTCAAAGATAGAACCACAAATTTTAAAAAATGTTATTTTTGCAAAAGATGTGTTTTCGCGATACCTTTAAAAACTCTTCACCATTACATTCCTTTATAAAAGGCTACACCCGGGTGTAGTTTCTTATCAACAAAAGATTTTGTTATTCTTTCAAAATGACAAGTGTGCCATACTTTTCTCAGTTTGTGCCGATGTTGATATGCTGCTCTCCTGAAACCTGGTTCCATGACACCGATGCACAATCGGCAAATACTCATTATCACATATCAGTTTTAATATCCCATTCTGCAAACAAAAAGCATAAAAGTTGTAGTTTTGTTCAATAGGAGATGTAGCATGTGAGTATTGACATTAAATACGATCACTTTATAGGAAATCCTCCTCATGCCTGCTCAACACCCGCACACTGTCGAGTAGTATTTGTTTGGTTGGGAGTCAGCATCGTAGCGTTATTGTTTGATATTTGATAGTTAAAATGCACCTTACTTTAGAGCTGTTTGATGCTCTCTTGTATTCATTGTGGTAAGTATAAGATAAATAGTAGATACCGTAAAAACGTGTCAGAAAAAAATCCCAACTTTTTATGGAAGGATTTAAAGTAGCATTGTCTGTTTGAGTGCATTTTATTTCAAAGTGAACTGTAATCTCGCCTTCATGTCATTTCAACTGAAATTAAAGTCACTTTTGACAAGAATTTTAAATTTCTAGTTATTATAATTTGGAAATTGTATTTTCATTATATTTTATAAAGTTTGTATTTCATCAAGTCATCCTTTGCAATTCACTTTGGCCAGATGGTCAAAGACTACATTTACGTATGCAAAGGGTCAGTGAAATTCCATGATGAAAACTCTGGAGCAAATAAGGACGAGTGAGTGAGTGAGTGAGTGGGTGAGTGAGTGAGTGAGTGAGTGAGTGAGTGAGTGAGTGAGTGATATTTATGCAACTTTGGGCAATATTCTAGCAATATCGTTGCAGAGGACGCCAAAAATGGGCTTTAAATATTGTTACCTTGTGGGGAATCAAACCCGGGTCTTCAGAGGACACTTTAACCATTAGGCTACCCCATCAGCATTTGATATTTTGTTAGGGGACTTGGTATGATTAATGTAAACAAGGCATTTTCCAGCTATAGTTGCAAAATCTAGTCCTTCTTTTAAGTGGGCATGAATATTTGTTTCTAAACAAAACCTTGCAAAATGTGATTTTTGTGGCAACAGTTGTTTTTCTTTAAAAACTTTTAAGGATATATTTATTTGTTTAAGCATTTGCAGATAAAATGCCCAACCTCAGCATATAATAAATCTTAATTACATTGTTAGTGCTTTTAGTGTCACACATTTACATATTATGGAAGAATTGACTTTTCAGTTCTTGGAGTGACAAACTTAATAACTAGTGTGCACTATGTTTTAAATTCATGTAGATACGTTTTCACACCATTGGTTTCTGGTTATAACTGTAACTCCATAAACTAACACTCATACTGATAGAAAGACTGGTAATTAGCGAAAATATGGCAACAGTATGAAATAAGTAATATCATCCATTGTTCATGTTTTTGTTTTATCTTTTTTTCCTTATTTTGTTTATGTGTGTATGTTGGGGTGGGGCTGAGTGATGTTTTTGGCCTTACTTTCAAGGTCACCTTAAAGCTTTGACCACTTTTCAAACTCTTGTTAACCTGATATTTCATGTACTGTTTTACCCAATGTCTCCAAATTTGGTCACAGCCTGTATTTGGGCATTACACAGACATCAGTTGGTTTGATCTTATCTTATTTGATCTCATTTTCAAGGTCACCACAACTCTTGTTAACACAATATCTCATAAACTGTCATACCGAATGGCTTCAAATTTGGTGACAGATTACATTGGGCTATTACGCAGAGACCAGTCAGTTTGGGTGATCTTGACCTTATCTTTAAGGTCATCTCAACGCTTTGACCACTTTTCAAAGTCTTGTTTACCCAGTGTCTTAAACTTTGGTGACAGCCTACATTTGGAGATTACACAGATTTCAGTTGATTTTGGTGACCTTTATCTTATTTTCAGTGTGACCATGACACATTCTTTACTTTTTTAAATTTATGTTAACACGATATCTCATAAAGCATTGCAACTGATGTCTTCAGATTTGTCGACGGCCTACATTTGTGTGATTATGCAGATACCAGTCATTTCATGCATCTTGTGTGTGACCAAAAAGTAAAAAGTAGTGAATATGTGATAAATATTACAGTCTTCTTTAGCGGCAGGGGACATTGACACATTGTGGCAATCACTTGTTATATCTATAACTTGATTATGATTTTAATTAATTTGTCAATTTAGGTGCTAAATACACACTGACAGCCTGATCATAGTGCAGATAATCATTATCCTAGATAACCCTTGCTGTCTGTGAAGTGCTAGAAGATTATGTATAGTTACATGACTTATTCCACCGGGTACCCATTTTCTGCTGGGTGAGGCAATTTTGAATAAACTCATTTGAATATGTTGATGAATGTGCTTCATTGTGGGACAAGACCGAAGTCCTTTCAAATGAAAGATATGCATTGTGGGAGAAGTTTCAAATGAAAGATATGTATTGTGGCAAGTGTTTCTCATGAAAGATATGTATTGTGGCAGAAGTTTCTCATAAAAGATATGTATCGTGGGAGAAGTTTCTCATGAAAGATATGTATTGTGGGAAAAGTTTCTCATGAAAGAAGTGCTTTTCATTAGATGTGAATTAAGAAAGAAGTGTTTTGCATTAGAAGTGAGTAAGAAAGAAGTCTTTTGTATGAAAGAGGCTAGAGTTAAGATAACTCCAAATATTAAAAATACACAACTGAAATGAGATCAGCTGTTATTGTAGCTATTAAACTTAACAATTTTCTCTGTTAATACTTTTATACACCTTTATGGATTTACTCCACTTTTACAAATGAACATGTATCAACTAAGTTGCTTTATGCAACATTTTAATTCCTAAATTGTCATATTGGGTTGAAACATTAATCATTAACACATCTTGTTTATCTGGAAGAACACCCAGCCAATATAAAGGAAATGATATGTACCACATTCACTGTGTACATTCTTCCTTTAGACTAGACTAATGCTTAGTCCCTGGCTATATATTATTTTGATACTATCAAATAAACCAATTTAAATTGAAAATTAGCCCCAATGAGTTAGGAGATTAACAACCTGAGGAATCTAGATTTGCTTCATTTTGGGCTTTCACATTGCAGGGATCGCTAGGCATTAGGGAAAATCATGTGGTTCAGGGACTATGAGATGGACTAAGTTTTGGTAATGAAAACCAGCGGAGCTTCATTCACTCTTCTGGTGGTTGTGGAGCTGTTTACTGCCATCAGGCAAGAGATGTGCTTCTTGTCATTACATTTTGAATAGTTTTATTAAGGATGGAACATGGACATGCTCTGCAGTGAATAATCCAGTTGTACAGCGAGGGTGTACACTTGTGATGCAGGTGAGTTTGTGTCACAGTGTTGGCAGGTGGAGAGTGGAGAGACACTTCCCATCGAGCTATAAATAAACCTGTACTCAGAAAGCACAACATTGCCCAGGGAGATCAGCACTTTAATTTGCAAGCCCTCCGAACTGAGGGTCCCACCTTCAGCTAATCAGTACAAGGTGTCATCTCGTGTGTAGGTGTCAACATGAATGAGTCGGACACCTTTATAAGAAACATGATCTCTTGACTACATCCATTCACAGGAGAGGGGAGACTGCTCAAGTACATGGGTATGTAAAACAGCTAATTCTCACAACATAGTGCTATATGGTTCTTTGATTTAAATTTTGTTTCTTTGGATTCAATGTTATACTTGCCACAGGGTGGTCAGTGGTGAACAGAGATATTGAGTTTGATGAGAACCATTGCTTCAGGGAACCCCAAAGTATTTTAGTTTAGTTCAGACTTTTGATGACTTTGTTGCTCAACTCTCCACCTGACAGAAAATTAGGGATCTACACCAAAATATCACTCCTTAATTTAATAAAGAGACTCTGACCTTCTGTAACTCATGCTTGTCGTAAGAGGGGATTGGGTGGTCAGGCTCATTGACTTGGTAGACACATGTCATTGTATCCCAAATGCAATTAGTATGATGCCGATTCTGTTGATCACTGGATTGTTTGGTCCAGGCTCAATTATTTATAGAGCCATATGCCTGGAATGTTTGCCGATTGTCACATAAAACTGAACTCACTCACTCAACCTCTCATAATTTCACCCAGTAATGTTTATGTTAATTGCAACATTTTCACGCGTCTTCTGATACTTCCAATTTTCAAATTACAGCAACCATGAAGATGTTATTGCTTTGATGTATTCTTCAGCCATAGGGGTCCACTGCCCCTGTGTACAGGTGAAGAACATGAAAACAACTGTTTGACAGGAACACTGTGGACAAACTTGACTAAATTATGAACTGGCACTAAACCATACAGGCAAGGCAATACACAATGTGGCTAAACAACAGGTTTCTCTGTGAAAAAGGAATTACATTTTATCGAAGCAACAAATACATATTCTGCAAGTTTGTTTCAGACATTTAAGATTTTGTCACTTGAAAATAATGAAAACATTTTACCAAGAGTTAGGAGCATGTAGCAATATTGTGGAATACGACTGGAACACAAATCTAAACCAAATCTGAATAATAAACAAAAGTGGAACTTTAAGGATAATACATAATGGACCTGACCATTTGTGCCGTGTTATTTTGTGATATCTTGCCATATCTGCCAGAAGACTGGTGCTCAATCCGAGGAAGTTTACATTTATTCATTTTATAGATTTTGTCATCAATTGTACTGCTCACACCTTGAAACATTCCACAGTCTATGTAGAAATAGATGCATATATCATAAAGGAGTTACTTTGAAAGTAACTTTTAAAAGTGGTATTTGTTGTAGCTGGACTATTGCATTTTTTGCAATTTCTTGCAATTTCAAGATCACACAAAACCCCAATGACAGGTGCGTTTTGATTAAATCACCAGCAGATGCACAAAACGTGTGCACAGCCTATTGCTGTTGCCAGCTCTGTTTACGAAACAAATAAACACAATAATGTTAATACCTGCACACTTTGCAGTGACTAGCACAGAATAAATACAAATGAAATCATATATTATCCCATCTAATGAAAAAAATTAGTTGAACAAATAATCTCAGTTATTTCTGTAAGATATTGGTATGAAGATCATTACTGATTTCGAGTTTATTGTGTGGTATTTAAAGCTACACTCAGCAATGTTTCTGTCTGTAAATAATGGTTGGAACAGACAATCCAGTGATCAACTGAATGAGCATTCATCTACGCATTTGGGATACAAAGACATCTGTCAACCATGTCGGTGAGTCTGACCTCCGATTCTGTTAGTTGCTTCTTATGACAATCATGGGTTACTGGAGATCAGTTCTAACCTGGATCTTCACGGGTATCAGACCAGACAGTTCAGTGATTGACATCATGAGCGTCAGTGTATGCATTTGTAAAGCAAAGACTAGCATCAACTGTGTCCGTGAGTCTGACCACCAAATAAGCATGGGTTGTGGAACATAAATTCTAACCCAGATTTTTATGGATTTTAAGTTCTACTGGAGTCGTGTGGGATCATTGTAAGAACGAGACAATTGTTGTTTTACTTTAGTTGGGTTTTGGTTGGGAAAATCTGCCACTCAGATCTGCCAAAGCAGTCCCTAAATTCTCCGAAGGGTGTTACATTTTGCTGAGGCACACAGGTACTGGAAATATGTACCCCATGTACGTTTCTGCATACAGAAATGTGTCCTAAACAAAGTCAAAAGACAAAAACATACAAGGTGCCCAAAATGGCAAATGAGTCCATATTCAGCAACCCAAAACTGAAACTGTATGTAGTTATTCCCATTCAACTGATTGCGCGTGGTATTGTACATCGCGGAATATTTGTTGCTGTTTTTTTCTTTTATAAAGCAATTGAATGAATCCAGTACAACAGTATGACATTTCTGATCAAGAAAATGGCAGAATGCAGAAAGGACCTGTCCTTGGATACATTTCTCTATTCAGATTTTGGCAAGAGTATGTTTCTGTGTACTGATGTAGTAGTGATGACAGCTAACCCTTAAGCTGAACTAGCAATAAAAGTCTGATTTCTACCCTGGCAATGATTTCTACCCTGGTGAAATAAAGTTGGGATTTATGGAGTTACTGTTGGGTGTGCCAAGTCCAATCAAAATCATGGCACAAATTTACACTCAGTTTATAAAGAGTGCATCTGTACATTTTTCATTAAGCTCTGTTTTTATATTAAGTGTTACATCATTTTTCTCTACAAGAAGCAGTTATAAAGTAATATTTTGAAACCTTATGTAGTGAGTTTTAGTGTGTTGGCATTTGTATAGATAGGGGAGTTGTGAGTTTGTTAAGGGTGTCGTCTAATGACGGGATCTGTTTTGAGTTTGAGGGATGTCGTGCATGTTTTGAGTTTGTGGGGTGTAGATGGGTGTGTCATAAGTTAGTGTGATGTTTTTGTGGGGGAAGCCATGTTCTGAATGAAGGGGTGTCAGGTGTTAGTTACAGTAGCTTAATGATTTTAGGGCGGGACAAGGGTGGGTATGGTGAAGCTGTGTTTGAGTGTTGATAGTTTGGTGTATGGTGAGTTTGTGTAGTGATGGAGTATGGTGAGTTTGTGTGGGGAAGAAGTGGGGTGAGTTGGGGGAGGGTGCCAGTGATACCTTGTCAGTGTCAGGGGACATATTGTTAAATGATGAAGTATGAGTAGCTTAGAGTATCTTAGTTGGGGCTGAACTCGGATGGGGTGAAGTGATACAGAATTTTATTCTTAAGGATCTCACCATCAGTATGTTAGTGTGTATGAAGTCAGCATGTATGTTTGTTCCTGCATGTATGTCCTTCTGTGGAAGGCCTGGACAGGAAGAACTTTATAAGGAAAGAATGTAACGCCACAGGAAGGAAGGTTGAAGACCAAAGGTCAAGAACGGGTACTCGCCTAAACAGGCACATAATCTGACCTCCAAACATACAAAGGAAACCTAACCCTTCTGCTATAAGTGAACAACTTGATGTGTAAGAACTGGTAGCCTTTTCACAATTGATTGTGGCAGTAAGGTACTTTTTGTCTTATTTATACTTCTCAGTTACATTCATGCAGATGTAAACTGTTGGAGAACTGAGATTGTTTTGTACAATGTCACCATTATTTATTTTTATTTCAACTGGTGCTCATTGCAAGGTTAGGATGTTAAAAATGTTCAGGGTTTTAAATGAAGTTGTACTTGATGATGGGAGAGAGAGGTCTTTTGTCAATGTAGTGATTGCTATTCGTTCGCAGTCACAAAGAACTTAAATACAGCCAGGACTAGTGATACGTTTCACGAGTGAGTGAGATAAGAAAAATATTACATGACACAGGTTAAATATCACCAGTAAAATCCAGTCGCTAAATTTATAGTCACTTCTTTTAAATTTCAAACACTGGAGGTGGCTTAGTGGTTTATACTTAGTATTTACTCATCATGCTGAAGGACCGGGTTTGATTCCCACATGGGCACAATATATGAATCCCATTTCTGGCATCCCATCGTGATATTGCTTCAAAGGCTGCTTAAAGCAGTTTAAAACTAAAACTCACTCACTCACTCACTCACTCACTCACTCACTCACTCACTCACTCAAAACTCAGTCATTTCAAACACTGAATTTTAGTAGCTTATTTGACAAACACTCTGCAGGTGTAGCTTCAATATGTTGGCCATTTCATTGATCATGCTGCGTCAATGCCAGACCCCTCTCCATAGGGTGTAGACCCCAAGTTAAATAATTGCGGACAGTCAATATTTGGTTGTTAGGTGTCTACACTACAGACTCAGATTATATACCCATCAATAAATCTTTTGATGATGGATGACTGATTTGCTGTTACCTAGTGGAAGTAGAGCACATACCATGTGTCAGTACTACAAATATAACACAGCCACTAGCTGGAGATACTGTACAAGGGTCCTCAGTCAGTTGAAGAGGTTAAAGGTCACCTCGATTCATTTGCTGTGAAGAAAAGAAACCGTGAGAAACAATTTGCATCTTATTGTAAGTCCTCAGATATAAATATACTCACTAGCAAGAGAAGCACAGTTTTCAAAATAATTAAATCTGTTAAAGTATTAGCGTTCATGTTTGTCTTCTATTTAAAAACTTGACAAAAATTCAGTGTTGTTTATTTTGCTGTGCAATATACATTCGTTTTGTTTACGAAAATATTCTTTTTAACTTGCACAGTATATTTGAAATAAGTACCACTGTCCTCTGTGAACTGATGAGCTTAAAGGTTACCGCAATTAATTTGTATGTTCTTGTATCTTCTCAAGCAAAAGCTGGTTTGTTTGGTTTTAGAAAATACACTTTCAGCTCACACAAAATATTTGTAATCTTGAGAGAAAAAGGTGGAATAAGTTGTAGAGGAAGTAGCAGAAATCATGAGAGAGTCACAAAAACATGATACTCACATTTTGGGAAGGTCGTGAAGTGGACATCATGTAAAAATATAAGTGTTTTTACATTTGTCTTTTCAATGAGGGTCACTGCAAAGATTTGGGGGATGTTCATGCAAAAATGTGACGAGTCATCATTTTCGCAACATTTGCGCTTGAGAAGCTTCTTGGCCCACCACACCTTGTAATAAACAACCACTCCCTAATGTGTGACAAATTGTGACTTGAACCAGAGTGTCTGCTTTAATGTGATAGACTGGGAAATTCAATATGATTCTACTCCCAGAAATCAATCTGTTCTCATGAATAATTAACGTTTGAGAAAATATTGTAAAAAGGTGCATTAATGATGCAGAGAGAGGTATTATTTTCATAAATGAAAAAATTTAATTTAGCCAACATATATATTTTTAAAACTTTTTATTAACTGGTGTACAAAACCACCTGTCATTAAAACATTGGAATCAGTGACCTTTTGTGATGGATTACAGTGCTTTTCTATTCTCAAAGGTGTATTTTTGGCTACCAATATCCTGAAAAAAATATGTTACGAGGCTGGAATAGTTTTGTAAGTGAGTTGCAATTGGGGTTTTTGCTCTGAGGTTGTACTGAATGCCTGACCATGAATGCATACTAATTCTATCCTTCGAGGAGGAAAGTCTAGACAACCAGACAATACCCCTGTTTTTATTTCATCTTTTTTAGAAATCATCATTTAAACTCTAAATTTTTACAATAGAGACTTTATGCAGCTCTTCTTTATATTTCAGTAATATCTAACATAATGGGCTTCACCATCCCTGAGGGAATGGAACCCAGATGCTTGTCAGTTCTAGCAAGCACTTTAACTACTAGGCTACCTCCAAAACCTATGAAGGAATTGCAGGCACATGTTGTTTCAGGGTCAGTCTGGGGTAAATATATGCTGATCCCATCATTTTGGTTTGTGTTTGGAGTCTAATTATACTGACATTTAGATAATCCACCCGTGAAGGTCCCAGGGTAGAATAGGCCTTCAGTAACCCATGCTTGCCATAAAAGGCGACTCAGCTCGTCGTAAGAGGCGACTAACGGGATCAGGTGGTCAGGCTCGCTGACTTGGTTGACACATGTCATCGGTGCTTGTCATCCAGTTGTTGATCACTGGATTGTCTGGTCCAGACTCGATTATTTACAGACCGCTGCCATATAGCGGTAATATTGCTGAGTGCGGCGTAAAACTAAACTGACTCACTCACTCACTTGAGATAATCCTTCAGATCAGTGAAAATATGGATCAAACACTGTCTGCAGCAACCCATGTTTGTTGTGAGGTCAGTCTAACAGGATCTGATAGTCATGCTTGCTGATTTGGTTGATTCATGTCATCATATCCTCACTGCATATGTACATGCAAATGAGGCTGATCACTCAGTAGGCTGGTTCAGGCAAGATTATAATACAGACTCACAACATATAGCTGGAATATTGTTGAGTGCTCATTAACCAACATCTAAACCATTTTATGTGGTATCTGTTTCTGCATAGTACACATAATGCCTCGTAGAAAGGTTGTCATATTGTCATATGTTCTTGTTGTATTTTCATAATTCCATTGATTACCATTTGATTTACCACAAAGTAACACTTGATTGTCTGTTTTGCCTTATTTCAAGAAAGCAAAGCAGATATGTTTTAGAAATACCAGAATTCATGTGAAATGTTCAATTTTCCACAAGTTGAAGAACACCTTATTCTTTCGTATACCAACAGTTGTTACAATGGTGATATGAAAATATTTGGTGCTTTTTAAATTACAATAAGCTTTAATGATGAAAATGTTATTGATGCATCAGTGACCAAAGGGAGACAACTCCCTGAATCCCTTATTCATCTGTCCCTGAATCACCTGTCATGGTGATTTTGCATTTAAGGGGGTAGTGGGGTTAGCCTAGTGGTGAAAGCATTCACTTGTCACACCAAAGACCTGGGTTTGATTCTCCACAAGGGTACAATGTGTAAAGCCCATTCTTGGTCACTTACTCTTGTGTCCCCTGTCGTGATATTGCTGGAATATTGCTAAAAGTGGCATGAAACCCAACTAGGTCGCTCACTCGCTCGCTCACTCACTCACTCACTCACTCACTCACTCACTCACTCACTCATTAGAATTAAGAGATGTCCAGATGTGTTATCATTTTATTTTGCATATGAAGGTTAATGGAAGCGCAGTTTGCCCAGATTCCTGCACTGATCCCAGGACTGTTATCAATACAAAATGATGTAAGATGGTGCATGATTAAGTTGAACTTTAAAATTGCATGAGCAATTTTTCATCAAATCTGAAACAAACACAAGGTTATAAAAATGTACTGCAAAATAGTTTTTTCAGTTGACAGGTGGAAAATACTCATAAGTTTTACAAAAATTTTACACTTAGAGTGAGTGAGTTTTGTTTTATGCCTCAGTCAGCTATATTCTAGCTATATTTTCATTGGCAGCAGTCGGTAAATAATCCAGTCTGGACCAGTAAGGTAAGACTGAGTGAGTTACGTTTTGTGCAGCAATCAACAATATTTCAGCTATGGTCTGTAAATAATCAAGTCTGGACCAGATAATCCAGTGATCAACAGCACGAGCAGCAATCTACACAACCAAGTCAGCAAGCCTGATAACCCGATCCTGTTACTTGCCTCTTATGACAAGCAAGAGTTGCGAAAGATAAATTCTAACCTTGATCTTCACGGGGCATTTACACTTAGAGACCCAAGTGTAAAATAACATTTGTTACACTTGACCAATTTCAAAAAGGTGTTGTGTGCAGATTCAACAAATCTCCCACGGGCAGCTTTAAGTTCAGGACACTGACTTATCGGTGCGACTCGAGACTGAACATGATAACTACGAGTGTCATAAAAAGTCCAAATTGAACGCAACAACAAATATTGTGCATGAAGAAATTTGAAACCAGGAGTTGAACTTAAAACTCACCTCAAGTGGTACGCCTAGGGACTTAGCCCTTTTAGTATAATGGGTGCTTTTCCCATGACTTGCAAATGTACTTGTGGGTGGTATGCTGTAGAAAAGTAATAATAAAATTTGACATAAACTCTCAATATACATGTGTTGTGTGGTTGGGTGGTCCACAAATATCTGTAATCTGAGTTACTCCAGTACAATATATTACATCTTGGTTGAATAGTATGCACATGCTGACTTTCATCAAATTACACTGTCGTTTTGATTTTCAAAGTTACCAGCATCTTTGGGGTGTGAAGTAGTAATGACAGTCTGACATTACCGGTCCGAGGTGTATATGGGCCACTGGCTTCGTTGTATTTTGACAGGTTATGAATGTGAATTATTTCCTCAATACAGGTATGATTGTAATTTTCCTTTTACTATTTATCTCCGTATCTCCATTGCTGACACTCATTATCTCAGCCAGGACACAAGTCAGTCCCCTCTGTTGTAATTCATGCTCAACTAGGTCATGGGTAACTTTCACACATAACGCCTACCCTTCTGAATTGAGTACACCTGTATCTGACGAGAGAATACTTCCACACTCTGGTAAGAGATGCTCAGTTTTGCTCCATTTCCAACAGGTGTGGCTGTAGACTCTAGTATATATTAGACAATTAGATGTCATGGATGTGCCTTTGTCATTGTAAGAAATCTTTTGGAAGTGAAGAGTCTATCTTATGTTCAGTGCTCAGAAAAATTATAAGAACACTTTTTGAAGTGAACAATATATCACATGATTATTGCTCAGAAATCATTATGGTGTATTATCCAATTCAGGAAGCAGGGTTTCTTTTAAGCGTTGCTCCAAGACTGTACTGTACAAACGTCAGCTAATCTGAAGTAATTCTAACCTTAGGATAGGCAGGATTATCTAATCAGACAGAGCAGATGCCAGTCTTTCGTAGATGTAACTTGATCATATTGCTTACATAATCTAGAAAGTATAGTTTAACTGATTATTATGGATTTGGAAACTTGGGCAAACCTAAGCTGCCACTGAAGTAAGATTGGCCAGTACACTAATCTACCAGTGAAAAGTGAAAAATTTGTTTAAATTTCACAAATAAGTTGAAGATGAATATCAGAATTTTATCACACTGTGCCCTAAGATGAGCCATTTAGATAAATTCTAAGAAATATGTTCAGATTTTAATGCTTATAAATAAAGTTAAAAAATAGTTTCTTTTGTTTGCTCTTGAATGTGTTGAAATATTGTCAGCTATTTTCATATGCTAATAACTGAGTTTGTTTATCATGAAAGGAGTATTGTGATCAGTATTCCACATGTATTTTTCTAAACATACACATCATTAAAATAAGTAGGGGATATTCCATTTGGCATACCACTGGCCAGTGCAAATGTATATGAGAAAAGTGTATATCCACACAGACGAAACATTTCCAAAGGAGTAGAATAAATTGTCACATTTTCTGTTAATTTCTCGTCATCACCTGTTTCCTCCTTGGCTTCGCATTTGCTTTTTGCCAATGTTGTGAGTCCATTATCCCCTGTAGATCATGGATCATGGCTCATAGATCATGGCAGTTTTTTTCATTTTTCTTTTGCTGAACATTAACTGTGAAAAATTATGGGTTTTCAATTCTCCAAGTGCAACAATTCATTTACTCATTCATTTTATGCTGGCGTCTTTGGCTTCAGGGTCCTAAGCGGTCACTCTATTTCCCCAATCATTCACAAATCACTCCCAAAGTATTACAACATCAGAAATTCATATTTGCTATTAATTTGTTTGAATATTATCAAAGCTCATCACATATTACCAATTTTTTTACCTGGGAGTTTCTTTTTTTGCAGAGTATATCATGTCTTTTTTTTTTCTTCCAGTTGTTTGATAATAAGGTCATAAAAGTTAACTTTACTTCATACTGGTTTCCGGTAGCAATCGTTTTATAACATTCATTTTGATAGCTTCCACCTGGGACAAGTTTAGTTACTGATAAGATGGTGAATGAGTGTCAAGGTCAGCTGACTGGGCTTTCTCACAGTCAGACATTTTCAGTTTGTAAAAGTTTATAGCAAATGGGTTATTTGTATGGGCATTCTCAAAACATGAAAAGAAAAGAAGAGAACACAGCAAAGGAGAATATAATAGACAAATAGCTGACTCACCATACAACCCAGTTTATGAAGTTAGATGAAAAGCATTTTAACATCTCATTAAACTTTATTGCATGTATATAAAAACTCACTGCTTCTTGAAGGTGGGAATTATGCAGTTTGTAGCACTAGCTGACTAAGATACAATGACAGTGCTTAAAGTCAATATTTCTCATCACATGTCTTTAAAAATATTTAGATTACAATATTAAATTTTAAGGTGTAAATGAATTAATGCAACATTGCATAAAATCAACTCTTTCACCCTGTACCAGCTGAAGATTATTTCAAGGAAACCCCACTGAATTATGTCCCTTGGATTATGAACATCCCATATACCCTTTGAAGACAGAACCCAGTCCTAGACAAAACATGCACACAACTTGTATTGTGACTGAAACCTGTTCAGAAAACACCAACAGCACCTTGTGTGACAGTTTTTGATGCATGGAGCAATTGTTTACATTCCATGTATGGCAAGTTTTTTTCTGTTTGGAAGGTGTTCACCTCAAAGTTTAAATTATCAATTTGCTGCAAGTCATATGGGATAAGAAGTATTTTATTGCAGCAAATGTATCTAAAGTGAGTGCATTTGCCCCATCATGTATATAGTCAAAAATGTGTAAAAACAGTGCATTAACATGAAAACCTTACACTATTTTCTCAGGACAAGCCAGTCCATGTTGTGACACAAGGTAACATTAGTACCACAATAACACTTGGTATGATGCACATGAGGATCAAACCATGGACCTTCTAATCTAGGTTTTAAAAAGCGACAGAAACACCATTGTTACCTCAGTAAATTTGGGATCAGGTGGTAAGGCTGGCTGACTTGGTTGACACGTCATTGGTTCCCGATTGCGGAGATCGATGCTCATGTTGTTGATCACTGGATTGTCTGGTCCACACTCAGTTATTTACAGACTGCCGCCATATAGCTGGAATATTGCTGAGTGCGGCGTAAAACTAAACTCACTCACTCACTCACTCACTCAATAAATTTGGAAACCTCAACATTCCCACCAATTCTTCTGCTAAGTTCCATAAATCAACAGATACACCAACCTCATAAATTTGGAAACCTCAACATTTTCACCGATTCTTCTGCCAAACTGATTAAAGCAACAGATACACTGACCTCATAAACCTGGAAACCTCAAAATTCCAACCAGTTTTCCTGCTAAGTTTCACAAGGCAACAGATACACTGACCTCATATATCTGGAAACATTTTAACCAATTCAGTTAGGATTGCTGGCACACTGTAAAGAGCATTATGCTATTATGATGATTCACTGACCCCACAATTTCATTCCGGATTATTTTCTCCAAGTTTCCTTCCTTCTTATCTTGAACAGTAAATCAATCTTTAACATATTGCACCAGTCTAAACTGACACTTCTCAGTAAATTTAGTTTTCCAGCAAACCAGATGTCTTAGGAAAAGGAAAGTATTTAAGCAACATTGCTGAGGAAGATTTTAAACTTTAAGTTATATGACTCAAATAAACCTTCATCTTGCTGGTCATTACATTCAGAACAAAATATAAAACCTTTTGGTGAAATACCTTTTGAATTCAGTCAGTTACAAAGTTACAGAAAAGTCGTGAAATGGTGAAATGCGTTTTGAATTAAGTCAGTTGCCAAGTTGCAGAAAAGTCATTTTGACTTGTTAGTATACTGGATCCCTTTATAAGGTGGAATCTGCAAATCTTTATATATCAAACAGTATCAGAGGCCATATTGGAATATTTAAGAGTACTATAAATGTGTAAATGTCATTCAGTGACAAAGGTCAGAGTTGGCATTCCTTGACACCTTATGCAGTGGTGACCTATCCATGTCACTGTACTATTCACAGCTGTTTTGACCTTTGCAGCAAATGGATTCTGTTTTGGGGATAGTTGACCATTCTGTTGCACTGACATTTTGTATTTGCTTTGACCTGATAAAGGATAATGGACACACTCAGTAAAACTGCTGGTCGCCTGTCTGTGCAAAGTTTGGGCCTGCTTGAATTTGATGTCTTAAAGATGAGTCAGGATGCATAAAAAAAATGTTACAGAGCGTAAACTGTTTTATCCCTACTCAAACAACAAACATGCTGATCTCATACAAAGGCAACAGAAGATGCCTGGGGAGGTCTCCTTATCTACTAATCAACATTAACACACATGAAAATCAAACCATTTGATTCACCCATGTACCAGTCTGTTCCATCCCCTGTCAGGACAATTAGCACAGGTATTTGCTTGATACAAGTACTCAGGGAGAATAACCAGGCAGACAGCTAGAAACAGTGAGTGAGTGAGTGAGTTTAGTTTTACGCCGCACTCAGCAATATTACAGCTATATGGCGGCGGTCTGTAAATAATCGAGTCTGGACCAGACAATCCAGTGATCAACAACATGAGCATCGATCTGCGCAATTGGGAACCGATGACACGCGTCAACCAAGTCAAGGAGCCTGACCACCCAATCCCGTTAGTTGCCTCTTACGACAAGCTGAGTCGCCTTTTATGGCAAGCATGGGTTGCTGATGGCCTATTCTACCCCGGGACCTTCACGGGTCAGCTAGAAACAGACAGACACAAACTCTGACTATGTTAATGCCTTCCGTAAAGCGCTTATGAATATGTGTGCCATTAAAATATTGATTATGTATATATGTGAGGTTACATTGAAGATGAATTCCTCCACTAACTTAGAACCAGCTGCAAACTTTGTACAGGTGATTTGCAATAATGCATGAAATTGCTGAAAACCCTGTCAAATATCTCAAATCTAGGTTAGAACATTTGACTGATGTAAGTGGCTAACGTTTACTCTAGTGAGTGTAAACTTTTGATGGGTAGTATATACAGTAGAAAAAAGAACAGGATATTTGATATGCAAGATTGATAAAATGTAGATGATTTCTCAATGTTCCCCACTGTGATGCTGCTGGAACAAGGCTAAAAGTGACATAAAACTAAAGTCACTCACTCTTGTGTCCCCTGTCGTGATATTGCTGGAACAGTGTTAAAACAGAGGAAAACCATAACATTAAACACAGCTTCATGAATGTTGGAGGAAAATCATGAAATCATGAACAAGTTTACTGCATGAATTCATATGTAAGTAGATACATACTCTGAAGATGATGACAGGAATGGAGATGTATAAAACAAGAATGGAGATAAATACTACTAGGACGGAGATGTTGAGTTTGGTCATCAAGGAGAGAGAAACTGACATCCCTGACATTTCTGGGGTATTTTTTGTGATTCCAGAAACATGGCCTAAAACAGATGACCTCAGACCGACCTTGAGAGCGTCCGCACCATGTCATTCAAGTCCAATAGGTCTGTATCAACATATGTAGTATCATTTGTATCACTTAATTTCAGACTTGAGTTGAAACAGAAGTGCTTATCAAATAACAGATTGGACATAAAGCTAGCTGAGTTTGTTTGAGTGTAAACACTGTATCTGTAGCAGCAAGGATATGTTGCTACTGGATTGCTCCTTTCACTAAACAGAGGCTTACTCCTTGAGGACAGTCTGGTGTACAGACTTACCTCTGAATACTTTAGGCATTCATTCTAATGTATGAGTTCAAATCCCTCGTACTTTACAATGATTGTTTCATGGGTTCACCGAAGTTGTTAACCTACATCATACTTTATGCCTTCTCTCACAATCTGTTATGACCCCTCAGACCCAGATTCAATTCCAAACGTGGGTACAATGTGTCAAGCCCATTTCTGGTGTCCCCTGTCATAATATTGAGGACATATTGCTAACAGTGGCACAAAACCATCCTCAAACACATATTTTCTTCTTTTCAGGTTTGATCCCTTTAAAGTATTTGAGGTATGTACAAAGGTTTTAAACTGGTTGATGCACCTCTGATTTGTAGTTGACCAGTCATTGCAAATATTCTGTGACAAGACATAGTAAAGCAACTTCTTTCTTAAAGCCTCAAACCATTTCTTGTCTTTGTTGGGAGAGTGTGGTGAGTCTAGAGGTTCAAAATGAAGACCCTATATGTGAAGGCCATTTCTTGAGACCCCTGCCATGATAGTGCTGGAATTTTTCTAAAAGATCCTTAAATGTAAAAATAGTACTAAAAGTTCCTCTTGTTGTTTTCATCAATGCAGAGATCCTGTTACAGGAACAGGATACATGTTTTTGTAACATACGTTTCAATGTAACTGTGTCATGAGAATTGGACACATTCAGGGATATAGTTTTTATATATTTTAGTCACTTTTTATGGTTACTGAAAGTGATGGAATGTGTTTTTGAATATGGTACATATGAGGTAAAGTTCAGAGGAAGCGTCAGTGTATATTCTCACAACTATAGACAAATTCGAATGATTGTGAAGAATGGAATGAATCTCCTGCTTTGATTATAAGTTTGGGGTTGTTTTTCTAGGTTCATCACAAGCCCTGCACTATCCTCACCATCCATGTGGGTCAAGGATACAACATCACTAAAGGATGGGCTAAAGATCTGGGTAGGTCACCATATGCACCAATACCAACCTTGTACATTGTCGGTGTGTTGGCATTGTCTGCTGTCACTTTTGGCATCGTCTGCTATCACTGTTGGTATTATCTGCCATCACTGTCGGCATTGTATGCTGTCTGTGTTGTGTGCTGTCGTTGTCATTGTTGTACACTATGACTATTGGCATGATACAATGTTGCTGTCATCTTTGTACACAGTCATTGTTGTTGTTATGCATGGTTCTTGGTGTTAACTCCCATTAAATGTTAAATGTTCCCAAATTCATGGAAAAAACAGTGATAGAAAGTTCTCACTGTGGAAATTTCCATGCATCTCTGTTTATTTAATGTATGAAAAGAGAAATAATTTAACTTTTAAACCAAGGGAAAATTAACATTTTCATGCATGATCATAGTCGCGTATGTACTTTCACCCACTATGCTTAACAGAATTATTGAAGCTATTTCAAACACAGGCGTTTTATTTCAAATTTTGAAGGATCCGATACTGAAAAGAATTCAGAAAGCTTTTAACTAATAGATTGTATTCACATTGTCGACAAGCTGCAACAAGATGCGAGCCTTGTAAAGTGTGCCTTTCTCTTTAGTGGACACGCCTGACCCATACATCGTCCTGTCGATCAAGACGTCGCCCTCAGGATGGCAGAAGACCACTGTGAAGGACAATGACATCAACCCAGTCTGGAATGAAACCTTCACATTCTTCCTAGACCCGTCCCTTGAGAATGAACTGGGTAGGGATCATTGATTTGTTTTATAAGTTTTTATACTCCCAGCATGTAATGTGTTGGGATATAGTTGATGCTTCGTCAGTCTGTCCGTCCGTCCGTCCGTCTGTCCTTAATCAGTTTGTTTCTGGAGCATAAGTCAGAAACTGTTCAATATTTTTAGACCAAACTTGATAGATATAATAATCTAAGTCTATGGTTGATTTTGGACATTTTTAATTTTTTTTGGTTTTTCCATGGAACATTTTGGTGTTAGTGTGTGGTGTTTTGGTGTGTTTCATTCCGGAGCAGAATTAAAAAAATGTTCAATATTTTTTGTAAAACTAGGTAGATATATCAATCAGAACCTGAAGTTGTGCCTTTTGCTATTTACAGATATTTGTGATTTCCTATTTTCTCAGTTTCCATGGAAACGTTTTGGACTTTGTCTCAAAAGTGAGAGGTGTGTTTCGTTTCTGGAGCAAATGTCAAAAACTTTGTAATATCTGTCTGCAAAACCTGGTAGATATGTGTGGCAGATCCCAAAGTGGTGCCTTTTGCTCTTTACAGATTTTTGTGATTTATTATTTTCTTGGTTTCCATAGACACGTTTCTGACTTCATTTCCGGAGCAGAACTCAAAAACTGTTAAATATTTTTCCGCAAAACTTGGTAGATACATCAGTCAGAACCTAAAGTTGTGCCTTTTGGTACTTACAGGATTCTGTGATGTATTATTTTCTTGGTTTCAATGGAAACATTTCGAACTTAGTCTCAAAATGGAGTGATGGGCTTTCGTTTCTGGAGCAGAACTCAAAATATTTTCTTTATTTCTTTGCAAACCTTTGTAGATTTACCAATCAGAATGGTGCCTTTTGGTATTTACAGGTTTTTGTGATTTCTTGTTTTCTCTGTTTCCATGGAAACAATTCAGACTTTGTCTCAAAAGTGAGAGGTGTGTTTCGTTTCAAGAACAACACTTAAAACTTCTTAATACCTTTCAGCAAAACTTTTCAGATATGTGAGGCAGACCACAAAGTGGTGCCTTTTTCTATTTACAAAGTTTTGGCAATTGTATTTTTCCTGGTTTCCATGGAATTAATTCAACATGGAGTTAATCTCAACATGAAGTGTTGGACTTTGTTTCCAGAGCAAAACTTTAACACCGTTTCATATCTTTCAACAGATCTTGGCAGATGTATGAGACAGATCTTAAAGTGGTGCCTTTTGCTGTTTACAGATATATGGCATTTATATTTTTCATGATTTCCATGGAAACAATTCAAACTTAGTCTAAAAATCATTATGTAACTGTCAGATGATTTGTCCTTTCAAATGTGTGGGGGCCGGGAGGATATGTCATCTTCTGATGACTGTTATTTCATTATTATATTGTACTATATTTAAGTAGTAGTCTTAATTACTCCAAATTAAGCCGTTGTAAAGTACTTACAATATTATGGTCCCATCCACCCCCCCTTGCAAATTTTAACTGTGTTTTGTAATTCCTCTCGGCCAGTAATAAATTTTTCTCCATGTTTGATTATTTAATACACCGTGTGTGTCCGTATGGTGATTCCGTCAATGGCGATCCATCGTTTTGTGTCCATTGGAGACAGCGACATCTTGTTGATTGTCATCACATATATCTATGTAGTGCATGTAGTGGGGTCTACATTGTGGTAATTCCAGTAAATGGCAACATTCCAGAGAATGTCGTAGTTATGAAGTTTTGACAGTGGTGGTGGTGGTGGTGGCGGTGGCAGCAGCAGTAGCAGCAGCAGCAGCAGCAGTAGCAGCAGCAGTAGTAGTAGTAGTAGCAGCAGCAGTAGTAGAAGTAGTAATAGTACCGTAGTAGTGGTGATGGTAGTATCAGTAGTGGTAGTAGTCATGTCAGTAGTAATATTTGTAGTAGTAAATTTTGATGTTTTCCTGGAACAAGCATTGGGTGTTGTTACTGTTTGCTGTGCAGAGTTATGCCCCTTGGACAGACCTGAAACTTACAGTGATGGGTTCAGATCCTGGTTTCATGTTTTCAGGCATGTCAGGATGATTACAATAGCCAGTTTCAGCAAGGGGGTAAACTGAGACCTGCATCCTTAGGCTGTAGTCTCACATCAAGTTGACGTACTATGATACTTGCTGGAATACTATGCACAGCAGCTCAGTCAGGTGGTGTCTGTATCATGCTGTACCTTCCTCTTCAGAGATCAGTTTGATGGATGCCAACTATGTGGTAGACGAGCACCTGTGCACCAAGCACCTGCCCCTTAAACCTCTCCCTCTGGACAAGACTGTGAAACATAGAATCAGGTTCAATGATGTGAGTATATACATTGTGTGTTGTAGTTCTTTAAAGGCATATAGAAGTGGGATGGACATGGATACATGACACATGTTTGTGGATATCAACTCCTTTTTATTGTCCCCTCCTGCAACAAGGAATGGGGAACTATGTATTCAGCAGCGTCTGTACATCCATCCACACGTCCCGATTCTTGTTAACATGATATCTCATGAACTGTTGTACCCAATGTCTGCAAATTTGATGACAGCCTATATATGGGGATAATGCCGGCACCAGTCGATTTTGGTGACCTTTACCTTGTTTTCATGGTCACCAAGACACTTTGACCACTTTTGAAACTTTTCAATCTTGTAAAACATTGCACCAATGTCTCCAGTAATGTTGACAGCTTACATTGCGTGATTGTGCAGACACGTGTCATTGTTTGAAATTCAGTATTTTCAACTGCCTCTGTTCTTTTTTTTCACAGACATCTGAAGTGGAAATTCAGATGGAGGCTAGTGTAGAGTGAGTACTGATGGCAGCTAAAATCATATGTCTTCCTTTTTTCCTTATTTTCCTTTTTTTTTCTTTTCATGTAAGAGATTGACGGAACCATGTAAGGTACCATCGTTTGAAATGATAGCCTGAAACTTATACCTAGACAGATGCTCCATTCAAACACCATGGAGGAAGTATGTTCGTACTTGCGGAAGGGATGGTTTGGTTACATCATTCGCTTGCCACCCTAAAGACTAAGGTTCTGTTGTCCATGTGGGTACAGGGTATGGTGTCCCTTTCTGATGTCCCCTGCTTTGATATTGCTGGAATATTGCCAAAAGCAGCATAAAACCACTCGCTCCTATTGGAACATCATAAACCTATGACTGTGGGTTCAAATCCAGTTTCAACCTGATAAAGTTTCTACATTTCCCAGCAACATACCACAGCAAAAGAAACACAGTTTTCAAAGACATTAAATCTCATAAAAGTAAGCGTTCATCATTATGTCTTCCATTTAAACACAATAACAAAATGCCAGAGTTGAGTTTGTTTTGCTCTCCAGTATTGATATGTTAGACCTGCAACTTCTCGACTTCCTTCCCTCTCCTATAGCTGAAATGCCATGATATAAGTTGATTACTGTTCAGAGCTGCATAAACATTTACTGACAGTTATTTACTGACTCGTATTCATTGATTGTTATTTGCTGACTGTTGTTCACTGACTGCTTTTTTCTGTTATTCACTGAGTGTTATTTAGTGGCTGTTATTCACTGACTGTTGTTCACTGACTTATTCACCAACTGTTATTCACTGACTGTTATTTACTGACAGTTATTTACTGACTGTTGTTTACTGACTCTTATTCACTGTCTCATATTCACTGACTGACTAATATACATTCCATGTTTTAGCTATGACCCCAAGCTGAACTACAGCCTAGCACTGTGTGATGAGGAAAAACAGTTCATGGAGACAAGGAAACGACGGATCTTTGACTCTATGAGGGACATACTCAAAGAGAATGGCCCCCGGAATCTCCGAGAGGTAGGACCCTCACATATATCCTGAAATACTATGTGAAGGGGGCTCAGTCGTCAGCTTCCACCATCGACATTTCCAAGGATTATTTCACAAAGATTGTTGAAATTTCTGTTTATTCTTTCATGTTCATAACTGCTCCTTAGGGATTCTTTTTGTGTTTTTTATTTGAAAAGTCAATTACATGAAGTAGAAATCAGGCACAAAATGGTAGTGTTCTGCTTTTTCATAAACTTTACATGCATTTCTTGGTGAGCTTGGTGTGTGCCTTCTCTAGATTTGGTAGAGCTGAGTTTAGTTCAACACTGTGATATTGCTGTGAATATTGTTACTTTCTTTCTTTGATGAGGTTCTGCTTTGGAAATATTTTGGTAAGAATTTGACAGTAAGTCAATTGTGTCCCAGGTACCAACCATAGCTGTGCTTGGCTCTGGGGGAGGTTTCCGTGCAATGTCTGCAATGTGTGGGGTGTTGAGTGCTCTAGTCGACAGTCAGGTGCTTGATATGGTGTCCTATGTTGCGGGTCTTTCGGGATCAGCCTGGTAAGTATGTCAGTACGTCACTAGTATTTGCACCAGAGTACATGCCCGTCCAAATGTGATGAACCAATAAGTATACTGGACTGCTGTGACAGTCTTTGATATACTAAACAACAAAAGAAACACAACTCTGGGTTTTTGTCAAGTTTTTATCTAGAAGACATACACATGAACGCTTACTTTCATGAGATTTTTGGTGTTTTGGTGTTTCTTTTGCTGTGCATTATATGTTGAATGAATGGTGGTCTTGAAGTAAAAGCTTGGTCCTTAGTTAGTTCTGGGGTAGAATTGATCTGCGGCAACCCCTGCTTGTCGTAGGCGGCAACTATGTGATCAGGAGGTCAAGGTCTCTGACTTGATTGACACATGTCATCATATCGCTATGGTGCATATCGATGCACATGCTGTTGATCTCTGAATTGTCTGGTGAAGGCTTTATTATTTACAGACTGCTAAATTATAGCTTGATTATTGAAGAATGCAGGGTAAACTTAAACTCACTCACTCACTCACTCACTCCACGAAGTGGGAGAGGAATATTGGTTTGAGCTCCATCCGTCCAGCCGAGATGATGGGAACAGATTTTCTCTAGAAATGTTATGGATAGGGATGGAATGTTGATGGCGTGTGAAAATGGAACAGCAGAGTTATTGCCCTTTTCATGTGTTTCTTGGTTTTATGCATGGTAAAATGGGGACAGATTTTCTCAGAAACCATTACAGATAGGAAACCAAATATATGTCTTTTAGGAAAAAGAACCAAATGCAAGCATTTATAAGTATTTTGAAAGTGAGGGAGGGAGGATGGTTAGTTTTTCATCACCTTTAGCATTTTTTCAGCAATATCATAGCAGGGGACAGAAGTAGACTTCTCTCATTGTCAGTATTCTACATGACATCTCTACTGCCAGGTACATCTCCCAGCTTTACTCTCACCCTGATTGGCCGAGAAAAACACCCAATCAGTTAAAAGAGGAACTGAAGCAGAATATCCAGTCCAGTCCATTCTGGCTTCTCAACCCCCAGAGTATGTATCGCTACATCCGACGCATCATGGAGAAAAGGCGGCATGGACAGCCTGTGTCCTTCACGGACTTCTTCGGTCACCTTGTGGGAGAGACATTACTCAAAGGGGTATGTGACATTCACAGTGTTACATAGTTTGATTGTGTGATGTTGTGAGACAAACACTGACATTGCATGACTGTTTTCATTCTATAATGTTCTGTAACTAACTGTGGATTGTGTGACTGATATTGTTTGACAGACTTGTAACAAGTGTGATTGTAATATTGTGCAACAAACAGTAACACTGTGTGACTTGGTGATTTGTGACAAACAGTAACACTGTATGGCTGTAATATTGTGTAACAAGTAGTAACATTGTGTGTCTGTGACATTGTGTGACTGATACTATGTGACAATCAGTATCTATGTGTGACTGATATTTTGTGACAAACACTAACATCGTGTGACTTATACTGTGTGACAAACAGTAACATTATGTGACTGGTGTGTAACAAACTTAACTCCCTGTTGCATGTGTAACATATCCAACGTGTGTAATGTGTGACTCCCTGTAGTATGTGTGACTATCTGAACAGAGGCTGGACACCAAGTTAACAGACCAACAGCACAGACTCCAATCTGGGGAGATCCCCATGCCTCTGTACACCTGTCTCCATGTCAAGAAGCATGTGTCCGCCATGATCTTCCACGGTAAGAACCACTAGCTCCCTTTCCATCCCTTTATGATGTGCCCTTACCTTCCATGATCTTCCGCAGTTGTACCCGCTAGCTTCTGGTTCATCCCTGTATGATTTGTCCATCATCATCCACAGTAAGACCTGCCAGCTCTCTGTCCAGCCTTCTCTAACCCGTCCATGATCTTCTACAGTTGTACCCACTAACTCCCGGTTCATCCTTCTGTGATCTGTCCAAGATCCTCCATGATAAGACCCACTACCTCCCTGTCCATCTGTCTGATCTGTCCATGATCTTCCATAGTAAGACACGCTAGCTCCCTGTCCATCCCTCTATCATCTGTCCATGATTTTCCACTGTAATATCCACCAGCTCTCTGTCCATATCTCTATGATCTACCCATGATCTTCCAGATTAATACCCGCTAACTCCCTGTCCATCCCTTTATGATCTGATCATGATCTACCACGGTAAAACATGCTAGCCCCTTGTCCATCTCTCTATGTCAGCTGTCCATGATCTTCCATGGTAATACTCACCGGGCTCCCTGTCCATCCCTCTGTGATCTATCCATGATCTTCCACTGTAATACCTGCTAGTTCCCTGTCCATTTCTTCTCTACACCTGTTCTCAGGTTAAGATCTTTGCCTTTGCCTCTCACTACATGCTACTTAGTACTGTTCAGGGTTGGACACAATGCATGATGTTTATCTTTTTATTATCAGTTTAATCTTTTGCGGTCTTACACCAAGTGTTACTACAACAATTAATACAAGTGTATTTGCAGTGTTTTCTACTGTTACTAACATTGGTTTGGTGTCATTTAACTCATTCTCTCATTTGGGACCATTTAACACATTCACACATCATACCGAAGACCCAGGTTCAATTCTCCACATGGGTAGAATGATATAAAACACAGCAAAAAAGCATACTCAGTGTGTGTGTGGTGTTTGGGTGGGCATAGCCTAGTGGTTGAAGCATTCTCTCATGCTGAAAACCAGGGTTCAATTCCACATAATATTACAATGTGTGGAACCCATTCTGGGGTTCCAGATATTGCAGGAATATTGCTAAACATTCTTGACCGTCTTCAGTATGCTTACAGGGCTGGGCGAGGTGTCAATAATGCCACCACTACTTCATTAAACAATATTTACAAACATGGAGAACTTTCCCATTCCTATGTTTGAATTCTGTTTGCTGACATTTCTTCAGTTTTTTTATATCATCTTCATATTTTAATGCAAAAGCTCTGTAATATGTCAGTCAACCCAAATGTTGGATGGAATCGTTTCTTGTAAGTAGACCCCATTTTGAAACTGTTACTAGCACCCAATTAGCAACTAAATTCATATCCACTGGAGGCCTGCAAGGTTGTATTCTTTCCCTGTCTTTGTTTATGTTAGGTACAAATGACTGTATCGATAGTTTTTCACAATGTTTAACTGCAAAGTTTGCAAACTTGCTGGATTTATGAGGCACTTGGAGACGTTAAACATTCAATCTTAACCATGCAAAGCAAATTTCCTTTGGGATAATAAAGCATTATCTCATCTTATCTTAAGCAAAAGCATTATGTATAATGAGGGAGAGATCCATGTATTGTTTAGGGTGAAGACGTGTGTTTTCAGAATGGATGGAGTTTAGTCCGTATGAGATCGGGATGCCAAAGTATGCAACGTTCATGAGGCCAGAGTTGTTCGGGAGCAAATTTTTCATGGGTCAGCTGGTAAAGAAGTACCCAGAACCTCCTCTGCACTTCCTGCAAGGTCAGTAACTTAATCATGCTCTGACTGCTTTTGGGGCGGTGGGGTAGCAGTCACTCTTCACTCTGAAAAACCTGGGTTTGATTCCCCACATGAGTTCAATGTGTGAAGTCCATTTCTGGTGTTCCCTGCCTTGATATTGCTGAAATATTGCTAAAAGCTCACTCATTCACGTTACTGCTCTATATCTTTTGTTAGCAAAAAAACGTCTGATCCTGGATGGGGAAAGGGACTAGGATTTGGTGACTAGACATTGTGACAGTCACTCATGCAAAGCCAGATTGCACTTGTACTTGGTCCATATGAAAGGAGTTATCTCCCCTTGCAGGTATCTGGGACCATGCCTCCTACATATGTGATCAATATTTCCATGTTGTACTTAGTCCATGTAAAACCCATACCAATAGAGTTATCTCCCTATGCAGGTATCTGGGGCAGTGCCTTCTGTATACAGTTCAAGCGTCTGCTGCAAGATGACAAACAGGTGGATGCTGTGGAACTCATGAGGCGTGAGAGGGAGGAGCTAGGTAAGAGTTGTCTCCCCTTATATTATAGTTTCATCATGACATTGTCGATTTTCATTTCATTACAGATTCAACAGTCATAACTGTGCTAGGAGTGAAAATCTGAAAAAGACAGATAAGGCGGATTTCATTTTATTTATATACACTTCACTCAGATTAAACGTGCAAAGAATGAAAAAACCCAGAAAGTTGGCTAACAGTTGGCTATTTTTCTCCTTATGCTTCAGCAGTTACAGCTCACTACAGATTATGAAGGAGTAGTGGGGTAGCCTAGTGAACTGCTGGTCAACTGTAGTTCTGGGTTTGATTCCACACATGGGTACAATGAGTGAAGCCCATTTCTGATGATTCCTGTCGTGATATTGCTGGAATATTGCTAAAAGCAGCACAGAAACGTGCGAAGACAGCTCTCTCTTAGAGAGAGACTATATGTCACAGATTCAGTATTGATCAATAGTTTTACCTCTAACTGCATGAAGAGAGTCTCCATAATTTTCATTACTACAGTTTCAAAGCTAAAATTATGCATTTTTTTCAGATGTGTCTTTTTGTTCAGCAAGAAATTGATCAAATAGATGATGAAATGCATCTAAACTGAGAAATTTAAAGTGATTTGTTTTTATTACACTGTATTTATATGATTTTGCAGAAAAGGAACTTCAACAAGATATGGACGATCAGTCCGATGAGGACAGTGACACAAGTGATCCTGAGTCTGAGATGGACACACCAGCTAAGTCTGAGACAAAGAAAACCAAGAAGCCACTAAGGAAACCCTCTCTACGAAAAACAAAGTCGGGTGAGAAGAGTAAGAAGTCATTCTGGTCAGGGATGCTGGAGAGTCTGTTTGACTCGGCGCTGTTCCAGTCCATTGAGGGTCGGGCAGCCATGGTACACAACTTCATGAGGGGCCTGTCCTTGTCCAATGTCTATCCATACTCCCCTTTTGATGCCTCCACTTCCGTCCAGAAAGAAGGTGAGTCTGATGCCATGAAGAGCCAGTGGCAGCAGTACATAATGTCTTACATTACTTCATCAATGTTACATTCCAGCATGTATGTATTGACTCACAGGGCAGTGGTTAGCCCAGTGTTTAAGCGTTTGTTCATCATGCTGAAGACCCTGATTTGATTCTCCTCTTGGGTTGTGTAGAGCTCATTTCTGTTGTCTCCTGTCCTGATATTGCTGGAATATTGCTAAAAGCGATGTGAAACTAAACTCAGTCACTACTGACTCATAAATCTCTTCTCCCCCACAGACCAGTTTGATGGCATATTTGAGATGTATCCCACCCACATCAAGAAGTTGTATGTTGTTGACGGGGGACTGACATTCAACTCCCCGTTCCCCCCAATGCTGCGACCACAGAGAGGGGTAGATCTTTTGCTGTCCTTTGACTTCAGTGCCAGACCCAGTGACTCGACACCACCATTCAAGGTACTCCCACCTGGCCTCATATCACGCTCATGGTATAACTTGGGTAATTCAGTCTGTTGTGCCAAAGACCATGTCACATTTACCATCATATCTTGGAATTTTCACCAACTACTAACTTAAAACAGGTTTTCCCTCATTGAGGGAGTGGTAGGGTAGCCTAGTGGTTAAAGATGCAGGTTCTACTCCCACCATGGGTACAACATGTGGAGCCCATTTCTGGTGTCCCTTCACTGTACTATAACATGTTTTCTTAAAAGTGCCTGCTGGCATGTTTTTGTTGTGGTTGTTGTTTACCACCATAAAGATTAAATGATTAAATCCTGACCACAAAATCCAGTATGTCTGGTTGTTTGGATTATTGTTAAGTGTCGCACTTAGCAATATTCCATCTATATGGCAGCAGCCTGTAAATAATCAAGTCTGAACCAGACAATCCAGTGATCAATATCATGAACATCAATCAATGATGTGTCAACCAAGCCAGTGAGCTTCATCATCTGATCCCGTTAGTTGCCTCCTACGAGAAGCATGGGTCAAGGAAGACCAATTCTAATCCAGTTGTTCATGGTTCCAATCCAGTAGAGAAACCCAATCTACATAAGTGTTTTTGAATCTCTGTTGGACATTACTGTTTACCTTATATATTTGTCAGGAATTGCTGCTGGCTGAGAAATGGGCGCGGCTGAATCAGGTCCCATTTCCCCCGATAGACCCGTCAGTGGTGGACCGGGAGGGACTGAAGGAGTGCTATGTGTTCAAAGATCCAAAGGACCCTCACTGTCCCGTGGTGATGCACTTCTGTCTCGTTAACATCACCTTCAGAGATGAGAAGATGCCAGGTAGGTCCTTAACATCACTTTCTGGGTGGTGATGAGAGATAGATCCTTAACATCACTCTCTGGATGTTGATGATAGATAGGTCATTAACACCACTTTCCTGATGGAGATGCTAAATAGGTACATAATATCACTTTCTGGACATATATTCTAGATAGGTCCTTAACATGACTTTCTGCATGGGGATGCTAGATAGGCCATTAACATCACTTTCTGGACAGAGATGCTAGATAGTTCCTTAACATCACTTTCTGGACAGAGATGCTTGATAGGTCCTTAACATTACTTTCTGGACAAAAGCTAGATAGGTCATTGACATCACTTTCTGGACAGATGTAGAATTAGGTCCTTAACATCACCTTTTTGTTGTCAAGGATTTGGAGAATTTCATTTGCCAGGCTGTTTTTGCCATTACGTCTATGCACTAAACTCTCTTCCTTTTTATACTCACTCACTTACATTAGTTGATATTTCCTATGTGAATTTGATTGGGGAAATCTTAATTCAAAGTTGTCAATTTTTACTGACATTACCTGCTAACATGGGTCTGAATTTTGCTTTCAGTAATCCTTATGTTCTTCAAATCTTTTTATTTTCTCATGAAGGAATTCCTCGAGAAACAGAGGAGGAGAAGGACTTTGCTGACTTTGACCTGTTTGATGACCCTGAACGACCTTACTCGACCTTCAATTTCAAGTATACAAACAAATCCTTTGACCGTCTGACAAAGCTTACTGAGTTCAACACCCTAATGCACAAGGATCTGATCTTGGAGCACATCAAGAGCCTAATCAAAGTGAGGCGGAGACACAGCATCCGACGACCAATCAAGCTGAAGGACATCAAGAAGCTTGGTTTGAAGGACAAGAACAAGGTTGAAAAGTTAGAGGCATTTATACGATCTTTGGATCAGGATGAACCACCGATATGTTGAGGAAGATGCAGTTATAGCAGTCTTTTCTACTTCTTGGCAATAGATTTTATACAAGAATCAGATTATATTCAAACTGATAGCTGCTGACAAAGAAGTAGAAGTAATTTCATAAAGGCAATCTAAGCCTTTAATTCACACAGGTTAATCAGAGAGTCCTCCCCATTTGTTGCTTCATTTACAAGATACTAGTTGTCTCCCATCTGTCACTGCATTTAAGCATGATAGTTATGTCCTTTTTTTGACTGTTTTTATCCCTTTTGTGTCTGCATTTACACTGACAGAGTTACCTCCCTTACCTTTCTGCATTTACAAAGATGAGTTACCTCCCTTACATACTGGCGACTTGGTGTACTTTGTCATTTGGGGTGTTTCCCATGTAAAAGACATTCCTACTTATGAATGAGTGCCAGCTGACTGTACCTTACAAATGTGAATCTGTCTGCTGCCTTTCACACTGGAGCTGATTCTCACAGATTAATTTGTTGCCATACAAAATTTGTATGGATAAATGAGGTACATAGTCCACTTTGTAATTGTATTGCATGGATAAATGAGTTAATTCAATTAATTCACCATTGAAATACTGTTCACAGCACCCAACTCTTTTAGACTCATTATGAAAACATATTTCACAGATAATATAGTGTCACTGATGTTTCTCTAGGTGCTAAACGTCTCAAGAAAATAGCGGTAAAATATAAGTTTTTGTCCTTTTAAGTTTTTGCTTTTTTTGTCCTTTGATAAAATGTGCAAAAATTATCATCGTAAAGTTGGATTTTGTTTCCTTAAACTGAGCTCCCTTTGTATAATAATCATAATCATCATCCTCAAACCATGATTGCTAGCTTTGTCATGCAAGCCTCAGACAGGATTCATATTTTCCTCTCATAGCCATGGATTCAGGCATTCCAAATTACATTCTATAAAATTAAAATCTGTTATTGTGAATGAAAATGTTTTCATGGTCACAGTTCAGTGTGTATTCTATGTATTAGATGTTTCAAACTTTCTTCCTCATCAGAAGTGTTGTTCATATTGATTTTTACCAATTTTACAATTTTCTACTAGATGTTTGTATATGTGTTATTTTGACTGCTCAGGGCTTGGTTGGATGATTGGTTGTTAGGAACGTAGCAACTTTTCCCTGGAATGCATTTCAGGCATGGCTTTTCCCTGAAAAGGATGTATGTTGCAGTGAGGCATGGCTTTTCACTGAAAAGGATGCATGCTTCAGTGATGTGGGGACCAGAGTGTAACCTAAAATCCCAACAGGGGCCAAGGATATATTTTGCTGTGTGTTTGTCAGTTGCCATGAGTGCCTTAGCAGAAGTTAAGAAGTGTTTGACTAGAATTCAGCTTCTGTTCCAGCATCTAATTATGACCATATATTAGGTGATGTCACATTAAAGGATGAAGATATGGTAAACGCATGCTTACTATGAACCAATGTTTTTGTCTTAGCCATGGTCTAGTGAGTGAGTGAGTTTTACGCCACTTTTAGCAATATTACAGCGATATCATGGCGGGGGACACCAGGAAATGGGCCTCACACATTGTACCCATGTGGGGAATCAAACCCGGGTCTTTGGTCTGACGAGCGAACGCTTTGACTACTAGGCTACCCCACCATGTTCTAATTTAGTTGAAATGTGTATAATGAACCATGATTATAATGAACTTAGATTTGTTTGCCTTTTTTTGTTGGTCGTAACTGAAGTTAACTGTATGTGTATTGCAAGACCTCATCACTTGTCTCCCCTCTAGTCCAGACCTCGGCCTCCAGGTAACTGTTAGGGGTCATGCTCATGGAAGACAAGATATTGTGGATTGTCTCGGAGTAGGAAGTGATGTGATACCTTGATCCAGTCATTGAATGACATGGATATATTAGACATGTCATGTTGTTGACATAGACTGAAGACACAGTTGACGATAAGGTATGTCATGGCTTGAGTACATCATGATACATCATGAAAGGGTCACAAGTCACTGAATAGGTGTTTTAATAGACTAACGTTTTATATGGTTTATATTATTACAAATAAAATCATAAAACTAAAAAGGAGCCCCAGGCAGGTCAGAGAAAGTAATGTGGTTCAGGGACCGTGACAGACTAGGTGAGCTAGACTTGAGGGGAAATAAAGAAAGACTAAGAGAGGTAGGCTTGAGGGGAAAATAATTGTGGTTCAGGGACTGTGAGACAGACTAGAAAGGCTAGGGTTTAGAGAAAATTATATGGTTCAAGGACTATGAGACAGACCAGGAGAGCTATCCTTGAGGGAAATAATATAGTTCAGGGACTGTGAGACAGTATCTCATGGACTGTGGTAAGTACATGTCATGGATGTTCCACATGTCATGGATCACATATGTCAGGCATTGGCCACATGTCGTGGATCACATATGTCAGGCATTGGCCACATGTCGTGGATCACATATGTCAGGCATTGGCCACATGTCATGGATCACATATGTCAGGCATTGGCCATATGTCGTGGATCACATATGTCAGGCATTGGCCACATGTCGTGGATCACATATGTCAGGCATTGGCCACATGTCATGGATCACATATGTCAGGCATTGGCCATATGTCGTGGATCACATATGTCAGGCATTGGCCACATGTCATGGATCACATATGTCAGGCATTGGCCACATGTCATGGATCACATATGTCAGGCATTGGCCATATGTCGTGGATCACATATGTCAGGCATTGGCCACATGTCATGGATCACATATGTCAGGCATTGGCCACATGTCATGGATCACATATGTCAGGCATTGGCCATATGTCGTGGATCACATATGTCAGGCATTGGCCATATGTCGTGGATCACATATGTCAGGCATTGGCCACATGTCATGGATCACATATGTCAGGCATTGGCCATATGTCGTGGATCACATATGTCAGGCATTGGCCATATGTCATGGATCACATATGTCAGGCATTGGTCACATGTTGTGGATCACATATGTTAGGCATTGGCCATATGTCGTGGATCACATATGTCAGGCATTGGCCATATGTCGTGGATCACATATGTCAGGCATTGGCCATATGTCGTGGATCACATATGTCAGGCATTGGCCATATGTCGTGGATCACATATGTCAGGCATTGGCCACATGTCATGGATCACATATGTCAGGCATTGGCCACATGTCATGGATCACATATGTCAGGCATTGGCCATATGTCGTGGATCACATATGTCAGGCATTGGCCACATGTCATGGATCACATATGTCAGGCATTGGCCACATGTCGTGGATCACATATGTCAGGCATTGGCCATATGTCGTGGATCACATATGTCAGGCATTGGCCACATGTCATGGATCACATATGTCAGGCATTGGCCACATGTCATGGATCATGTATGTCAGGCATTGGCCATATGTCGTGGATCACATATGTCAGGCATTGGCCACATGTCATGGATCACATGTCAGGCATTGGCCACATGTCATGGATCACATATGTCAGGCATTGGCCATATGTCGTGGATCACATATGTCAGGCATTGGCCACATGTCATGGATCATGTATGTCAGGCATTGGCCACATGTCATGGATCACACATGTCAGGCATTGGCCACATGTCATGGATCACATATGTCAGGCATTGGCCATATGTCGTGGACCACATAGGTCAGGCATTGGCCACATGTCATGGATCATGTATGTCAGGCATTGGCCACATGTCATGGATCACATATGTCAGGCATTGGCCACATGTCGTGGATCACATATGTCATGGATTGTTGTGGATTATGAATCAGGTGCAGGTCTTGATTGGTAACATCATGAATGTTCATGTCCATTTTTGTCCACGTTATGGATTGAGTACGCTTTATAAATTTGAATTAAAGTAGTCATGTACTGCCAATGGAGGATAATTCATACTTAAATCTGTTCATACCATGTTGTTCTCCTACATGCTGGCGTCACTAGAACCATGTATGTTTTACCTGTGTGGACCAAGGTCAGTTGTGATTTTCTCCAACATTGTGATCAGTTTATTGTGCTTCAGTTATGGTTCTGTAACGTCATTACATTTCCTGTGATACAATTTGTATAGTGATACTTCTTTCGTTTGTAATTATGTATCATGTTTGTGTACATCTGTGTGACAAATGATTAAATCAAATGATTTGTTTTTTCAAAGTTTGTGCAACCTTTTATGGATCTTGATGGCGTAACTGTCTATGCTGAACATGTTGACTGCCACTTCGAGTACACTCATAGTATCAACTCTGCTTGAATTTGCTACTACGGGTTACCTCATAGCTATATCAGGTTTCACATGTTGGAAAACAGGCACAAGAAGCAACTGTCTTCTTGTAACTATTTTGCCAACATGTGAAATTTGTTTTAAAATACCACTGACAAAGCTATGAGATAACTCATGGTAGCAAAAATCAGTCAGAATTGGTATGAATATGCTCATGGTAGGCAGTCAACATGTTAATTTCTCTTATACTTATCTTTTCTCGGTACAGAGGATCCGAAATTGTTATTTCCATGATCCTCACTGTAAATAACAAAATAGTTCAGCATGTGGTAATATACAAATTTAGAGTTACTTAAATTACAAGACCTATGAATGTGTAATTCGAATTTGTATGGTACCCTGAATATCATTGTGCATCTTTTGGTCAGCATATATGTGAGCACAGGATGCACATTTTCTGTGCAGTGTAATTCCCTGTTTAATCTTCCAGCCAAATCTGTAAAATTGAAAAATCCTTCCCAGATGTCTTCAGAAACTGCACATAGAAATCCACAAAAAACACATTTTTCATGAGACATACATAAGAAATTAATACACTGCATACCTGATAATGTTAAAACAAAACTCTGCACTATTTAAAATACTGGACCACTAAAAGAAATAATGTCTTTCTGGAGCACAGTTTTGCACTTTTTCAGTTCTTTTCCTGGTGTACATAACAAATAACAAAATCGGCTATCCATACAGAAACATTTTTTTTTATTAAAATGTATGTCTTCTACAATATTGTATTTAGCATGGTTTACAGAGATATTGGCATAAAAAACATAGCAAAATATGACTTGGTTTGGATACAACTTGCACTAAATAAATAACACCAACACAACATTATACACATACTTTTTATAACAAGAGAAACTACCCCTCTATAACACTAACATTGCTCTCCCTACCTGTAACACCAGATTTGGGGAGCTCACCAACAACAGGAAATGCGTGTGTACAACACTGGGGGCATTTTGACATCTGGATTCATACTACTCAAGAATATTAAGGAACACAATATTTCGCCATGACAACTACAGTAATACGATTTGAATGTCCTTAACTTATTTTGAGCAGTATATATCCTTGAACTCTTAAGTAAAATATGGGTTAGACATATCGAAGGGTTTACGCAGAGGCTGTTAACAGAATTTCCGGATGATGTAAGCACATGATATGAAAATGACTAGGTATTTCTGAACAAGATGAATTTTCATTTCACTGTTGAACATATGGCAGAACTAGGATCGGTAATGCTGTCTATTACATAACATGTTTTATTTTTTTAAAAATATAATTTGGGTTCTTTTTGACTTATCTGTATTATTGAAAATTGAAGAAAATAATTATATACTCTGTAATGAAACACAATATTTACCCGGATATAAAATTGTTAATTACCTCAAGTGAAATAAAACCTTGTGTCAGAACTACTTTGTAAAGCTACAATTATCAGAGTAAGATGAAGAGCAGCAAATTCACAACACTGAGCAAATGACTTTGAAAAGTAAAATGTTTTTCATCTTCTGACCCATAAAGGTTAAAGTTTTCACTTTTGGCTTCATGGGAGATTAAAATAACGATTTAGCAATTCACTTGACACAGACATTATCTGGCAAGTAAAGACAGATATAGCCAAGAATGGCAGAACAAATATGTATAAATCATGACAGAGTAACGGAACTTCAAGGCCCAAGTGCACTAGGCCATGTTAACACTTCGGTGATCTTAACTCTCAAACTCTAACAGACTTTGATGGTCTGAGTGCTACGATAGCTTTGTGCAAAAGGCTGCTGCAATGTCTGAATGCTGTTTGGTCAGAAGGAAGGTTCTAGTAATGATGTTGGGAAAAATATGTAACATTGTCCATAATGAAATATAAAAATAATTTATCATCTGAACTAGGCTGTAGGGTTTTATGAATTTTTATCATATTGACTTAAAATGTCAACACATAATAAAACAGAGTAAACTGCTCAAACCTTGGAATTATTTCAGGATTACATCTGTGCAAGT
The DNA here is from genome assembly GCF_037392515.1 of Haliotis asinina. Classification (NCBI taxonomy): domain Eukaryota; kingdom Metazoa; phylum Mollusca; class Gastropoda; order Lepetellida; family Haliotidae; genus Haliotis; species Haliotis asinina. Next base: position 25,208,969 of record NC_090281.1, on the reverse strand, counting down.
TGGCACAGATAACACAGCATTCATCTAGCTTGTATATTCTGTGTATCACATTCTCTGCAGCCATTATGTCAGTAAATCCGAGCTCAAACATTACATCACACTCACAGCTGGCATGCATGAAAAAAACAAAATGCCCAAATAAGGTACAAGTTCTGAAAATGGTCATTACATGTGAAAAACAGGTTCTTCAGTAAGTTTACACTTAGTACAATTCAAGCCTGTCCATCTGTCATCACAAGATCATTTTAGGAACACTTATAGTAACTTTAGTTTTACATCACTCTTAGCAACATTCCAGCAATATCATGGCAGGGGACACCAGACTTCACACATAGCACCAATGTGGGAAATCAAACCCTGGTCTTCAGTGTGATGAATGGATGCTTTAACTACTTGGCTACCACATCACCCCTGATAACTTTCATCAATAACATGTAATTAATAGGACGCAATGAAAATGATATTGCATTTACACATTTCTCTGATGTTTGCCAATCTCAGATTTTTAGGTTTCCCTTTTTTCAGATCTTCACACACACTCTTATTCAGGAAGTTTTTTGTATTAAGATTGTGAGAAATAACAACAAAGTCTGGTAAGATGATGAGTTTACCAATCTGCAGAATACAAAACTGTTTAAGCTAAAGCTGGGTACACAGTACATGCCATATTTCTGTCAGTCCTGATGGGAATAGTTCAATATTGATGTTCTTCATGATTACAGGTTAAATGTAGCATCATAACAAACATTAATCTGTTGGTTCTGGAAACATTTTTTGATGAAATGACAGCATTTTCTGCTTCATACACAAAATGGTACCTGTTGTTTGTACTCCAATCATTAGGAGTTTCTGAGAGATGAATTGAATAAACCATCTTATTTATCAGGGGTTTAAAAAAATCCCTTCCCCGAAGCCCTGGATAAGTCAGTTTTCATTTTGGGCAGTCAAATGATGGTATATCTGGCTTGTCCATGGGCTACTTGATAATTTCCACTTACGGTTTCAAACTACAAATAAACTTAGATTTCATTTCATACCTGCACAAAATGTAGCTATTACCTTTCACAATAATAAAGTAGGGTTATCTCTCTTTGCTATTTATCACTTTTCAACATCAGATATGTTGATTTATTCTTTCATAACTTCATCATCCTATCTATGTCATAAAATCAGGGCAAGAGGGAAACTTAGGACAAGTTTCCCTGTGGCAAGTGGCTTTTAACAAAACAAATGAACCCCTGTTTAAATTACAACCTATTCATCAAGCTCAACAAACTTGGAAAACACAAAATGCTTTATGTACTAATTTTCCATTTGAGTATTTGCCTTCTTGACATTAATATTCATGTAGATGGAAAATATATGGAGAGGAAAATTGAAACAGATAAATAGATCTGGATAAAAAGTATTATACATTTAACTTTGCGACCTCAAAGATTACTTTTGTTCCTTATTGCTTTAGCCTAGGAAATTTATTTTTTTTATTTATTTGAAAAAAACCAAAAAAAAACAACAACAAAAAAACCAAACAAAAAAACCAAAAAAAACAATACAGTTTAAAAAAATAAATAGGTAAACATTCTCGTGCACTGGTATAACAGTTGTGTTCCCTACAACATCCCTGAGTCCTGTAGTCCCCAAGTCCTGGGTTGTCTATTCCGCAGCATCAATCTACAGCTGAAAGCGCTAGCAGCACTGATTTGATTAAAATAACACCTCCTATACAAATGGCAGTCTTATATTGGATCTATGGCATACAAGGGTTAAACCACAACATGACCCATCAGGATCCAGGTTAAAGTTGGTCTTTTCAGGAAGAAGGCAGTACCAGTCACTTCTACAATCTAATAAAACGTGTCTTGTCAAGGATGAAGATCCGATTTAGAATTGATCTTCAGCAACCCAAGCTTGATGTAAGAGGCAACTAGCGGGATTGGGTGGTCAGGCTCACTGACTTGTTTGACACGTCATCGTATCTCAATTGTGTAGATCAATGCTCATGCTGTTGATAAATGGATTGTCTGGTCCAGATTCGGTTTTTTACCTTCATCAAGCAGGAATATTGCTGACTGATACAATAAACAACAAATAAAATACTTGGTAGAGGTACACTCACAAGTACATGCCTTGTCAGAAAATAGCTAAGGAAATGGAGAGGGTGCTGTGAAATGTTTTTAGCTAAAATATTTGTTTTGACCCAGACATAAAAATTGATAATTACAGGATGTTGTCAACTTACAGATAATTTAGTGCCACTTCTAACTTCAACTACATGAAATAAAATGAAAAAGGACATAAGGGATTCTTTTAATTTCAAATGAAGTTGTTTGTTTTGAGAATTATACAATTTCAAAGACTACTGTATACTTTCAGTATACCACATAGCCTGCCAACAAACTGCCATATTTATTGTTTTGTTTGGATGCAAGGCAGAAGAGTATATATTTACTTCCAAGGGGTTGTTTATTTGAAACCCCTGTATTACATACACAAGTACAAAGTATAAGTTGTTGACAAAGATATCACATATATCATCCAATGAACACAAGAAAATGAGCAATTCATCCTGTAGACAGAGTGAGAGAACAAATGTAAGAAATATGGCTGACTTGATATTCATATTGATATTGATACTGAACAGAGTCAAGGGACATGTGCAACAGCACTCTGGGGATTGTGTTCTTTGTGTGTGCAATTAATATTGAGTACAATGCACGGCAAAAAACCTGAAGGACTGGTTATTTATAACAGAGGCAGGTGGTCTGAGAACTAGCAGAATTTCCTGACACATCCCCACTCTCCTCCCAATGTAACACATTCAAAGCTCCCTGTATGAGGCTCAGTTGGGTAAAATGCACCATAATATTCACTGTACCAATTACTTGACAAGAAACATAAAATGTTCTGAAATTAAAATCCCTAAATCACACAGTATAGTAGGCAATGCAGTTTTTATAACTTTGCAGAACCCCTGAACATATGTTCATCAGGGAACATTAGTGTGTAGAACTTGCTTTCGTAGGCCTTGCGTGAGAGGATACAGCTTTTTGAGAGATGGATCCATCCGTCTTGCCGCTTCCATTAGTTGTGACACATTTTGGCAATCAACTTACTTTTCCTGTGTTATTAATTTCCACAACCCCATTCCAACTACCCCTGTTCAGACTGTCCACCCTAATTTACACTTATTTTCACTGTTTATCCCATCCATTCCCATGCTAGCTACCCCTAGTCTGACTGTTCATCCCATCCCAGCTACCCCTAGTCTGACTGTTCACCCCATCACAGCCACCCCTATTCTGACTGCCCCCTTCTGCCCCTGTAATAAATATCCAAACCCTAATCAGATGTTTGGGAGTTTCACATCACAGGCCTGCAGCACACCATGCATGGACAAGATGCGGCAAACACAATGTGAGAAGGATTCTAATGTCAGGAATGTTATTACAGTCACAGCTTCACCATTTACACATGGACAAACTGTGGTGGTTTTCAAACAAAAAAGGGACAAATCTTAGCAAAAACATTCATGGATGGTAATTTTCCGCTAATCTGCTGAAATCCGCAGATTTAAATGCATATCAATCAATCCTGGACCCACGTTAGGGGCTGCAGCCCACAGACGCCCAGCTCAGTTTTAGCTAAAGTCACTTTAACCTGTTGCCATCCCTGAGCATTAAATCCTATCTTCATAACAACTTATTGGGATGGACCAAGAAGTCATCAGCTGACATTATCTCAACTAGTCCTCAGTACTCATAGTTGCCATGACCCTCATTAGCATTACTAGTCATGGTAAAAGCAGAACTAGTTATTACTATCATTATTCATCATGAAAGCATTCTTAAGGGACAATTACTTCTAATTCTGTGATTTACAAAAAAATACTTGAAAAAGACGGAAAATTGTCCTGGGGAAAAATATATATCGTCCGTTAGTTGTTCAGAAACTAATATGTTCAGAAACTAAAAATTAACCCTGCTACGTAGAGCACCGACAAAAGACTTAGTCTGTCTGAACAAACTAACCCTGTAATATGAAACAGAGTGCCTCTAACTAAATGTTAGTGTTACTAGTCATCAAGAAAACAGTATAGTTACTAGTCAGGAAACCAGTTTGTAAGCCTTGGAGGTGGAAGCAGCACTAACCACAAGACGTTGAGCATAAAATGAGACAAAACCTTCTCATGTAGTTCTCATGAGCACCAAAATACCTATAAATGGATATGTCATAAAATAATGAATTCAAACAACATAAAAAAGTCTTTTTTCCACTACAGGTGGACATGAATATTTAAGGCTGGAAGGACATGAAAGAAATATAAGGGTGGGGAGCATGCAAATCCCAAATGAAAACTGTGTGCAATAGGTACAATCATGCATGTGCGACCACATCGCTGCCAAGTTGAACAGCAGTTTTGAAAGGCCACGTAAGCATGAAATATTTTGAGGGCGATATTACCCTTACCATTAACAATAAGCTAGAATTTCAAGCAAAATCCGAATTCACAAACTGTGACAAGATAAAACTAGAGATAGATAGTGGACAAAACTCCCAGTACTTTTCACAAAATGTAGCTGTCATTTAAACTTTCCCTTAACAAAGGTATCCAACACTCTAGGTGATCTTTTGAGCAAATGAGTTTGTTTTTATGCCGCTTTTAGCAATATTCCAGCAATATCACGGTTGGGGGACACCAGATATGGGATTCACACATCGTACCTATGTGCAATGAATCTGGTTCCTTGCCGTGAAGTATGAAAGCTTTAACCATTAGGCCACCCCACTACTCCGAAGATCATCTTTTGCACATTTTACGGGCCATCATTCCCCAACCCACATCATACAATCTGTAAATAATCTTTATAAACATCTAGAATTAAGATGAAAGTCCAAAGTTTATTTAACAAAAAAGAATAGTGTAGAAAGAGAATATGAACATTTTTGTTTCATCAGTGTTTGAAATTGGCTTTAAAAATATGCATAACTTGTCTGTATTATTCTACTAAGCACCCCCTTGTTATTTTTGTAATCATCTACAGTGCTAATCAAAGGAAAAATGATAATAAATGGACTATCCTGGAACCCATTGCCCTGTTGGACACTATGGCCATGTTGTATATGAACACAACATTGTTACACTGATCTGGTTGTATCTGAATACAACACTGTTACACACTGTGAAAGATCCAGGCATTACTCTACAATACATCACACAGTAAAAGCACTATAAGAAGTATTATGCACTGACCCTCCATATTGTCCCAAAGCTTCCACTACTAATGTGGTATTTTGTGAACTTTCTAAATGACACTAGGTAAAACAAAACTTGGTGACCTAAAAAATCTATTTTTTGTTAAAGCTGAAGAATAATTCTGAACACTTTTGTCTGAAAACTTTCTTTATCATTAGTGGGCCATAATTAAACAGGTCACATGGTACAAGGTTTATTTTCTCTCTCATACAAATCTTGGCCCCAATTTCTCGAAATAAACTTAAGTATAAGTTTTGACTTAAGTCTGAGTTTTTACTCAAATTTTAGAAAACGCATTTCACAGAATGAATTGAACTCGACACAAAAATCAAACTATAGGGGACAATTTGAATTCGGTGGATAGATTACTTGAGTTGTTTCAGCTTTTATGTTTAAAAAATGCGGTTGAGTTAAAACATTCAGCTGTTTCAAACTGTGAAACTCAATCTGAGATTTGAGTAAAAACTTAAGTTTGTTTCAAGAAATCTAAGCTTGATCTTCCAATTCTCCAAATTTTAGCACACTAGCTAAATACCAGAATTCAGACTAAAAGCAACCTTGGCTCAGTATTATTTGTCACACTGCTTATACTGAGCCTAACAAACCCTAGTAGAAGGTTACGTCGGCTAACCTTTTCAACTGACAAATCAGAACACAAGTTATTAAATCATGAAAGCTGACATTCACACATTACCTTTTGAACTTTTATCTTGAAAATGTTTGAACCTATAGGATTCTGTATGCAATTTCCGTTGGGGCTGCACATGGAGCACGCAAAAACAGCAAGTAAACAGTCACTGAAAATAGTGTTTTCATCAATATTCAAGGATACCACTTGTGGAAATATTAGCTAATGGTAACCATGTCATCAGAAAGCCTAGGCATATGTACTGCAGGTCAAATATGTTTTTTATATACTTTTATGCAGGTTTTCATTTGTTGAGAGAGATCACTGTCAATAACCATGAAATTCCTGCAAAACCTAAACAGTAGCTGTCGTCTGATTGGTCAAATCTGTTCGGCTGTCTCACATTTAATTGGACGGTAATAGGTTGCTCATAGGTTAGCTGATGTGACCATCTACTAGCTTTTGTTAAGATTCATTATATTGAATAATACTAAGCCTAAGTTAGCTTAGACTGACCAGAATATTTCTGACCATTTTTGTCTGAAAGCTTTCATATCATGGTCAGTGTTTGAAAATAAAAAGGGAGCAGCATGGCACTTAAGGTTAATTTTCATATCACATAGAAATCTTAATCTTCCAAATCACCAAATTTTAGAATGACATGAACCATGACACTAATACCTAATTCCGAACACGATCTTCTTACTGAGCAAACCAATGGGACAAAAGTCAGGAGTATATACAATGACTAGGTTGATATGAGTATGATCAACGCGGCAAGTGTTTGTCTGCACCAATGAATTCATTCAGGCGATGAACGATACCAACATAACCAAAGAGATGACCATCAAAAAGTAATGATCAGTAAAGACAAGGAGGGTAATATAGCCAGCAAACACTTCAAGAGAGTAAGAATGAAGGGGGGAGGTAACACCTGAGAATAATGGGAGTTACCTCTTGTGAACACAACCTATTTTCTACAAATGAACTAAATATTTAATCAGACATCGTTTGTTTCACGTTCGTCTAAGTCATCCTTCATCTTGATAATCGTTAAGTTAAACTGTATCGAAGTTCAAGATCTACAACCATTAAAAATAAACTTACCGAAGTATGAGCTAGGGTTGAACATGAATTTGTAACTGAACTGGATTTTACACCAAACTTATACAAGGTATCATTTATTTTCTATAAAATAATTTACACAAATTCAGTTTAAACGGATTTGTCTTTGAACTTTTGTCTGTGGAAAAAGGGAAGATTCAAAGAAAGCAAACTCTGGTAGTTTTCCATAATACTATATTAACAACATATCTGTTATTTTTCATTCCACAATATTAGTGGTAGTTTTCTGCAATACAATATTAATAATAATTATCTTTGGTAGTTTTTAACACCAAAAGTGAATAAATATTTCATCAAAATGTTCTATAGGATATAGTTGAAATTACTCCATGTAATGGACCATGTAAGTATAGACAGCCTAGGAATGGAACTTCAGCAAATGAAATGGCAGCAGCAAGGTCAAGGTAAACAGCAAGGTCAAGGTAAACAGTAAGGTCAAGGTAAGCAGCACAAAGGTCAGAGGATATATACAAAATGGAGCTATCACACAATATCACAAAACATAAGAAACAGACTGAAGGATTCAATGAAAGAAATGGCAGCAAGTGTATGGACACTTCATACTATGAATGAAAGGGTTGTCAAATACATTTAGAAAACATGCAACAAAGTGTAGTTATTGCTTTTAAGCTGAATTAACAGAACTTGCACACTCATAAAATAACATCGCTATTGCTTCGAAGCAGGTTAGCAGGTGACTATATGGATATAGATCCTTCCTGGACAGTATATAGTTCACCGTAACTATGGTTATTAGAGGGCAGGGCTGTGTGTGGTACTGTCAAACAATGTCACAACACAATAGTGGTATTAAAGATGGTGGCTGGTGCGTAGTGGTTAACATTAAATTGAGAGTTATTGTAAAATATCTTGAACGACTAATTTCTGGGTAGCTTCGAACCTTTTTGATTCAAGTTACTAATAAACCACCTGAGTGGTTGACGAATTTGTAATTTGGAGATTTTGAAGTATTATCATTAGCAGATGGTTAATTTGAAACAAAGCACAACCATACACAAGAGTGAGTGAGTTAAGCTTTACACCTCTTTTAGCAATACTCCAACAACATGACTGCAGGGGACACCAGAAATCGGGACAACACATTGTACCCATGTGGGGAACTGAACCCACATCTTCAGCGTGATGAGTGAACACTTTAACCACTGGGCAAACTTCTCCATACAGGTGTGGGGAGGATGCAAAAACACACCAGCACACATCTTTAATAAAACTTGTAAAAGCAGAATGCTGTTTTACATAGCCGATACAGAGATCACTACCATCACAATGCTATGTGAAACCAATGCACCATCTAAAGCTATTGTGATAATGCCATTTCTTACCAGTTAGCAGTCTCAGGCACTTCAGGAAATATAGTGTAAACACCTGGGTTGGTTACCATGGAAACTGATAATAATCATTAGTGTAATGTTAACGGTTGTTATGGTGATTGCTGTATCGGAAACTGTGGATGTCACAGATATCACAGTCATCATTCTTTGGTGCTATATCTCGACAGCAGTAAAAAACTCTAGCATTTTAAAGTAAATGACAAGAAAAAAAAAGCTTTCGTAAAAATCAAATTGCAGCGAATGATTCACAGAGAGCGACATATTGGTGAGAAACAACACAATGACAGCTACACAAACAAGCTGAGTGACGCATATACAATGGCATTTAACCTGAAACTGTCTGCCACATTTGTTGGACTTATGGATACTCAACATGGCCTGTTTATTCCTGTGCTTCATTCTTTCCAATCTCTGTCCCAATGTGGCAGAAATCTGAACTCATCTTACAATTTTACCCTTTAAATTCACTGCATTAAACATGTTTCAGTTACAAACATAGAATGGGATTGGGTACTCACATTCTCTACAATAATTAGGGTGCATTATTTTATGATGATCTATATCAAAATTCCTCCAGCGCCAAATTGCACAAAAGTGATCATAGTGCTAGGGCCATTGTAAGTGAGTATGGTTTCCAGAAATATCACGACGGGGGACACCACAAATGGGATTCACACAGTGTACCCATGTAGGGAATGGAACCCAGGTCTTCACCGTGACACAAGGTTATAATTATAACATCAAAAGATTACCATGGACACCTGCACAATATTTTTGCTGGGTTATTTTCCAAACATTTACAGGTATTCTTACAATTTTCTGAGGACTCTTTGTCTACCCTCTAAGACCACCAGCATGTTGAACACCTTGCAATTAGACAAGAGAGCACAGTTAAATACTCTCATGTTTATATTAGGGCCCCAAAAGCATATGTCCACAAAAGGTCACTGGCTCGTACATATGCAGCAGACAGCAACAGATATATTCCATAGTCTGTATGTATAGTCTCCTTCATCTGTAAATACATAAGGCCGCTTACAGTGCAGCTGCTATTTTAAACCAACAATCACCACATGGCTTGGTCGAAGTGAGAGAGAAACAAGCACTAGCTCTGACCAATCAGTGATCAGAAAGACTTGTGCTCTGAACAATCAGTGATCAGACAGACCAGTGCTCTGACCAAACAGTGACAAGACAGACCAGTGACCTGACAAATCAGTCATCAGATAGATCAGTGCACTGACCAATCAGTGATCAAATACCAACAGCAAAATTTCTCCTGCGACAGGCAGCCTCAATATTGGCTGTAGGAGTGTTCTCATTAAACAAACACAGAGAATAGGGCTTGTTTGACTTCATGAGTTCTAATCAGCTGTGTCTTTACTTGCTTGACACACATCATTTCTCCACTGCATTCCGCTGTACATCTGAATGGGTATTGAAGTATCTACGACGACTGAACATAAGTTGACAGGAAAACATCACAGGACATCCTCCTACAGAGATGGATTTCAGTTATAAAATTAGACAGCTGTAAAAAATATCCACATTGTAAAATGCTATCTTCCAAGCTTGTTCCCATATATACAAAGTCTGAAGTGTTTAAAAGCCCTCTAGGATGGACGAGGTCGACACAATGGCAGCCGTATCATTGCTTTCAGGTCAATGCATGAAGTTTTCTATGTGGCGAAAGGGAGACAATTCACATGAAGAAGAGTTTCGTCACCAGAGAGCAGTGGTTCCATCTTTGCCAACAATCAGCTGAAGACCTTGAGAAGCTAAAAGGGGAGAAACAAAGAGGCTGAAAGTGGGTTATCTGCCCCTGAGCAGTATTTCGTTTACTTTAAGGCTTGTTTTTATTGGATGCTGCTAAATGCCACACTCAGCAATATTCCAGCTATATGATGGCAGTCAGTAAATAATTAATCTATACCTGGCAATCCGGCAATCAAAAACATGAGCATCGATCTATGCCATTAAAATATGATGACCACAGGGACAATCCAATGCTCTTAGTCACCTCCATCGACTAGCATGAGTTACTGAAGATCAGATCTTCACACGTCATAATGCTTGGAAGGAAAACCCGAGGTGATGCAGCTCCAAAACATTTACCCCTTCCATGATCCTCAAATGTGTGCGTGACTTGGGTACGATCATGATCGGAGCTAAGTAATCAACCAATAATTGATTTTAATCATTAACTCCACCATAAACATGTGGGCAATAACAGGACTGGGGTCCGACCTGGGTCTTCGGCATGATGAGTGAACATACCAACACAAGACCATCCTACTGCTGTTTGTGACTGATTGAATTCAGCTTTATGCTACTTTCAGCAATATTCCAGCTATATCACGGCGGGGAACACCAGAAATGGGCTTCATACATTGTACCTATGAGAGGAATCAAACTCGGATTTTCAGTGTGACAAGCAAACGCCTCACCCGTTAGGCTATCCCTCCACTCCCACTCATGTTGATGTGAAGTCATTAACACAACAAAAACGCCTTGATTTGGTAACTTACATTCCTCATCCTTTTCCACCGGTCCGAGGTCTGTTCCCTGCAGAAGTTCATCCACCAATGCCTCGGCATTCACCCTTGTCTGGTCCACCCGCAATTCCTTCCCAGACTCCTCCATTTTCTGTACGGACCAATCAAGGGTGAGAGTTAAATACTGTTTAAGGTCAACTAGATATATAAAAACATTCTGATGTGACATTTATAGTTAATACCTATGATAAAGATTAATAGCATAGTGCTTGATCAAGAAGGTATGACCATTGATTTGTCAATCATTAATAGTTTATTACATTCTTTCTTATTCTTCACGGAATCATAATCTATACACCCCTTTAACATTTGAAAATATATTTGTATAAAAAAGTCCTCATCAATTTGCAAATCAGCATTGACTGATTAGGCATTGCTTATTATTTAAAATAATTATTTTTGTTCAGTTTAACCTAAATTTGTAAATACAGACATCACCTAAAGATTAATAACCATAACGGCTGCTTGAAAATTTAATTCACAAGAATTAAACAAATTAAAAAGTGTGCTTAAACTAAAAAAAAGAGAGAAAAACTTTTTTGAAACAAAAATGTGTAAAAGAATGTAATCATAGCAGAGCGTTTCAATAACTCAATAACATGTTCTACAAAGCAGAAACAGTGCAAAAATGTTTACGTCTCTTTACACTAATTGCTGACATAAACATGATCACATAAAATACAAGCGCTATAAAATAAATCATGTCAATATAAGTCCTCATTTATTTTTAGCTAGAGCTGAGGAATGAGCACTATCAAAACCTTGAAGCAATTAGCATTAAGTATTAAAAAAAAAAACATGTAAATTTTATTCCTCATTTTGAGCTAAAGTTAAGGAATGAGCAATATCAAAATTTGGAAGCAATTAGCATGTCTTCAGTATCAGAGAGTGGTTGATAGCGTGAGCACACTCACTGAAGACAGTCAGTCATGATGTTATAGAGGCTATATACAGTTAAATATCATGGAGTATTTTGGTTACAACATGGGAAGATTATAGGTTTGATATGTGGTGTTAATATAGCAGACTACAAAACGCTGCAGTGTGATCACTTATATAGGTACATGAGTACATCCAGCTGCCTGAACATGTCACACTGTAACCATGTTACAGGTGTATGTATAGTCATTCAGCCGGACAGTTGATAAGGTCACAGGTACACAATAATGGTCAAATGTTAAAAACAAACCATCATTGTGTACCTGTGACCTGATCCACTGTCTGACTGAATGGCACTGGTCACATGGTCACAGTGTGTACATGTGACCTGATCAGCTGTCTGACTGAATGACTACACACAATGGTCACATGGTCACAGTGTAACATGTTCAAGTTAACGGAATAACCTTTACTACTGATATATGAGCCAGTTACCATGGTTACATAGACAAAAGGGTGCAATACATATGTATAGACAGAGTGTCACATCAGATTAAGCAATACAATAACCACAGGTGCCCATCACCGACTTTTAGAAGCAAGGCATTATACCTCCATGGTGGGTAACATCAGTACCTTATCCTTGGTGACCCCTCCATCCCTGGTGACTGACAGTACCATGACTTCAAATATCACAGCCCCTACTCCAAACATGTCCCTTCTCCATGACCTCAAACCTACATCTTGGTACCCTCCAGCGTAATGTCCCCGGTAATCCCAACATAATGCCCCCAGGTACCCTCAACATAATGCCCAATATAGTGCCTCTGGGTACCTCTAAAATAATTCCCCAACCTCCAATATAATGCCCCACCACCACCAATTTAGTGCCCCCTGGTACCCTCCAGCATACTGCTCCCTCACACCTCCAGCATAATGCCCCCAGGCACCCCCAACATAATGCCCTTCCCATCCCCAATATAATGCCCCCAGGTAACCCACAACGTAATGCCCCCGGTACCCTAAGCATAATGCCCTTACCATTTCCTACATAATGGCCCAAGGCACCCCCAACATAATGCCCTTCCCACCTCCAATATAATACCCCATGGTACCCCTAACATAATGCAGTAACCTACAACATAATGCCCCACCAACAACAACTTAATGCCCCCACCTCCAACATACTGCTCCCTCACACCTCCAACATAATGGCTCCTAGTACCCCCAACATAATGCCCCCACCCCAATGACCGGAGTAAGTAGTGCAGAGAGAGAAGAAAATGGTATTACATGCTGACTCACTCTCCGCCGCTCCCCCTTCCACTCTAGCGATGACCCCGTGCTAGGAGTTCTGAAACAGACAAACAACATGTTATAGTCGATCATCACCATGTTTTACTCATGAACGAAAAAAAAGCTTACTGTATGCAGACGAGGTAATTCTGTAAAGGGTTTTCCCTTGAACTGCCTAATACATGATAGAATGTGTCTTGAGTTATTCAACTGTAATTTTCTTTGGACACTTTCATTACCAAAATAATCATCATTGCAAGTACCATTCTTCACTCTTTATTTCATAGCCCATGTTAAAAGAACATGTTAAATGTACGACGAAATTTATTCAACTTTCATCAATAAACACTCATCTCCCGAAATATGTTATCAAAATATCTTGCAATACTTTGAAACTATAATCCAGTGATTTACATAATTCATTATGTGAAACACAGGCTTTGTCAAACATAAGGCTACACCTCAAGTTATCACTACATCAATAAACATTTATTGCCTAAAAATGTTATTAAAATCTCTTGGAATACTTTGAAACTATAATCCAGTGTTTTACATAATTCATTATGTGAAACACAGGCTTTGTCAAACATAAGGCTACACCTCAAGTTATCACTACATCAATAAACATTTATTGTCTAAAAATGTTATTAAAATCTCCTGCAATACTTTGACACTATAATCCAGTGATTTACATAATTCATTATGTGAAACACAGGCTTTGTCAAACATAAGGCTACACCTCAAGTTATCACTACATCAATAAACATTTATTGTCTAAAAATGTTATTAAAATCTCCTGCAATACTTTGACACTATAATCCAGTATTCTGACACAGAGTTTGTCACATATGAGACCACCCCCCAAGGTATCTCTTCATCAATGACCACAGCCTGTAAATACTAGGTTCTGGACCAGACAATCCAGTGATTGATACTATGAGCAATGATTCATATCATCCAGGTATACTGACATGCAGTCCCCCATGGCACTGAACCTGATCACCCAATCATTTGGGCACCTGGCCACCATTTTTCAAAGGGGCTATTGATCTGAATATTGAAAATATTGTGATGACTCTTCACCAATAAAAAAACCTCATGCCATAACATGGTGACATATTTAGATGCCAGTTTCTTTACCACTTCACTTACTTTAATGCATGTTAAGCAAACCGTCTCGAAATGGTTGTCAGGCTCCAACTTTGCCCGGTGTTCTTTCACTAATGTTATTCATGATGGCACTCCATATTTAATGAGAAGCCAGGCTAAATGGTTGCCATGGAAACTGAGCATGCATCAAAATCTCCCATACTGCACGTAAGAGAATTGCTGTATCCCCTTTCTTATAGTGTGAGTATAGAAGACAGTGTGCGGTGACCCACCAACGGTATCAGTTCCAGGCTAGCATATCCCGAAACCTGCGAACTTCTTGAGCCGATTCATAACACAATGGCTGCGATCAAGGTTAAGAATCCATAGGGCTACAAATGTTTCGAGAATAAGGGCTCTGGCCTACATAAACACCATGCCATGCCTGTCATGATGAGTGAGTGAGTGGGTGAGATGGGACAATCAACGCTTAGAACAATATTTCAGTTATATCATGGTGTGTAGGCTTCTCATAGGTAGAAATCCTGAAGTGATGCACTTCTTACATGTTTATCACATTGGTTGTGAAACAAACGAGCATGAGTATGGTGCACACAGAAATTTTCGTATTACAAATTGACATTTACACCTTCGGAAAATGTACCCTATTTAATGCCATCAGTATATTACATCAGGAAATTTCTGACAATACAGTGATTGAGATATACAGCAATATTTCAGCAATATCACAGCAGGGGGTAACACAAATGATGAATGAAAATAAACAATGTTTTCTACACCTAAAGTGTCATCTTACGACTGTTACCATGTCAACATTTTCAGTGTTACCATGGTTACTATGAGGTTAATAACTCCAAAACACTCCAGCTATTTGATCACTTCTACTGCTACATATACTACTCTTTGCTATGATGAAAAAACCAACATTATTCAGGAAAGGAAAATCAAAAGTCTACCTGTGATTGTGATGTAAGCATTCAATGAAACACAATGCATTATTTAACATTCTGACATAATCATTGTCTGCATTTTTCCTTCAACAAGATTTAAGGCTATCCATTTATTACAGCAAAAAGACCTTTCGCAAGGTTACATTATGCAAATACATCAATTCATATCGCCTGTTCAGATGGAATGAGTGAGTTTGATTTCATGCTGCTTTCAACAATATTCCAGTAATATCACAGCGGGGGACACCAGAAATGACATGACAAGCACATTAACAACTAGGCTGCCTCCACTGTCCCACCAACTGTGCAATGACGTAGGTAACAACTAACAGGTAATGTAAGACTATGTAAACTCAATGCAATTGAAAATGGGTCATTTTTTGATAGGCTGTCAGAATAGTTTGTCACTTTGTCATTCAAATGCCCCATTACACTGAATCAGCTACATCTGTGTAAAAGAAAGAATAACTCTCTGGATTTGAGTAATACTTTGAAGAAGCAAGGCAAGAAAAACACTGTTAGTATAAATGATTGTGTCAGTTGAGACATATCTCTGTGTCTACATTTCTATGCACAAAGCTCAATGACCTTAATGCTGAACCAACTTCTATCTATCTAGTCTGTTCTACAGGTAAGTGAACTGACAATAATCAGACTGAATAAATGGTTTACGACTTAAAGGGATGACAGGAAGGGTAAAACAGCTCCTGCTGTTGGTTTAGAGGGTTTGGGGAGTTCATGGTCTACAATGAGAATATGTATTCATTGAATGTCACAAAACTAATGCAAAGAAAAAATAGTTTGTTTGCTCTATTAGACTGCATAAAAAAAATTTAAATGTTTCTCAGGCGCATATTTTCAAAAATGACGAGGGCAGTATAAGTGTTTTTTTTAAATTGTTGATAGAAAAAAATGTGATGAGTGAGGAACAGTTTCATTTTTTCTCTCTCAGAAATATGGCTTGTCGAGTTTAGCACATGTTAATGAGATTCTGTCACACTCGTTCTTAAAGACACTAATTCTTATAGTGGACAAATGGATGATTGGGACGTGGCAAAGTCAAAATTATTTGTTTAAAATGAAAAAAAAATATATAAATAAAATTGATATGTGCACATGAGCATCAATCTAGGGATATGATGACATGTCAACCAAGTCAGCAAGCCTGACTGCCAATACTGTCAGCTGCCTCTTACGACAACCTTGAGTTACTGAAGATCAATTCTAACCTAATTCTTCATGGGTGAGAACATATCTTTGTCAGGCTGCAGAAAAAAAACACTTTTTCTTAAAACAAAAGCACCCAAATTTAGGGTTATAAACTTATCTCAGTATATTATACCCTCGGGCCCTACCTCTACACCCTCGTCCCTCTTTCATGTTATAAAATAATCTCATCACAATTATTGTTATTATCGATGATTATCTACTATATTCATATAGTGCACATATCCATGCAACTAGTACATGCCATGTACATCTCAACGGCACATTGTAGTATCAATCTTAACTCCCTCACGGCCTTCTTTTCAGTCATTATCCTTTCCAATCACAATTATCCAATGGGGTCCAATCTCTACACCCTGGTCCTTCTTTAATCCAAATCCCAGCAAAATATGACAAGTGAAAATGAAAATTTAGTATTGTAAAGCATATGATTTTGGTGGAATTATTCTGATGATTGAGATGCATGATGTCACAGCATACAAGAAACTGACAAGCAGAATAAAACCATCACCAGTGCAGGAGAGACCAAGACACAGGAAGAGTTTGCCCAAAAAACTAAATATAAAATTACAGGAAGTTACAACGCTGAAATTTCGGAGTAGACGCTGTGTCTGGAAGTTGCATTGTTGGAAGGCTGAAGAGGAACATAGTACATTTGATGTAACTGTTACCATGGTTACTAACTAAACAATATAACATAATGAAACAAACAGAGTTACATTAAATATATAGAGAAATATAACAAACATAAACAACTTAATGTTTAACATTAATACACAAAACACTTGTCACGAAACAAAAAGTCTGTCTGATATATTGAAATGGTTGATAGATACACAGATCTAAGACGAGCCATATAACAATTTATTTCATATGGTCCCATCTTGAAACAGAGTTTCATATTAAAAATTTCCAACTTCAAAACAGTCAGACAAATAAACAAATGCCTCAAGTGTACTGTGATGAGCTACAGGCATCTACTTGCAGTTACTATAGCAACCAGGCTGACAAATTATCTACCAGAGGTCACAATCCATTCTATTCACAAAAATAACACTGAAGATAGTACTTAACTAATAACTTTTCATAGATCTGTATTACATATTGTATGTATATCAAAGGGTAAATATAATCATATTGATAGTAAGAGCACGATCTTGCAGTTACTTTAGTTTTCTTGTCTTATGAAAATGGTTGATGGACTGAAGAACCCCAAAACACTGCCTAATATGTCTGTATAAGATGTTCCATGTTTTATATTTCTGGGGACAGTAAGTATACACAACCAACTTTTGATTGGGGTATTTTAAACTCAAGAAATACTGTTAACGTGAAGCATCATTTTATAACACTCAACTTTTCAGAAGGGTATTTTTATCCAAGATATACGGAAAGTGAAACATCTTATACAACCCATTTAGTTTCAAATGGGAATAATTTTTTATCTTTTGATGAATCACAAAATCGATTCTCATATGTCAAGTTTTATACTGAATCTCACATAATGCACAAATGGTGCCTTGTAGTCATGTTTTCAAACTCAGAACCTTAAATAGAATCTCCAGCATAAATATATTCTGTTTCTCTGTACAAACAAAGATGGCGACCTTCTTTTATAATTATAATTTTTCAGCCTGGTTGTATGGGTGCCAGCACTCACTGACTGACAACAGAGGGCGCTACAAGCAGACTACGCACCTGACGTGAGTGCTAGAGATCTCGTTGCCGGCGCTTGACTGCCTACTGTGTGTGAGAGAGCCGTACCCTGAACCCCGTGAATGCTGGCTTGCATAACTCGAACTCCGCGAGTGGCACTTCTCAAACTCCTTCTCGCGAACAAATTCTGGGTCGGATTGATCTACAAATAACATATCACAGTTAAGGATTACCTGGCATGTCAAACATGCATTGTGACTCATTTCTTAACCTTTTCAAAGACAATACATTTTAATTGTCTGACAATGTGTAATATTGCACCCATGAGTTGACAGTTCAATAAAGAATAATTGAGTCTGGATTAATGACAACCTGGACAGACATCAACAGCAACATCGTAGATCAGTCTGAAAGAAACAAACCTGTGGGTGATGGTATGAAGACCATTTAACATCTTGAACTAAATAATGTTAATCAACTCTCACAACAATCACAATTTGATGGGTCTTTCTCTTGGGTTCCTATTCAGTTGACTTCAGGACACTAACCTCTGGTAATTGTACTGGATTTTTCCTTCCTTGGTAAACTTCCAAAGCCACTGCTGTTGGAGGCCAGACTGCCCTCACTGCACTCGTCCCCGAGACGGCACTCTGCTGATTGTCCCTCCTTGCTCTCCGGCACATTAAGGATTTCTTTGATAGGCCTGACAAAACATACAAAGCATGAGGGGTGCTCTAACATCAGACAGAACTGGTGGTTAATCTGTGGCTGTATCATAATAATTGATTTTCATGTATTTGTTGTCATGTACTGTATTTACTGAAGCAGTCATAAAATATATCACACTATTCACTGTAGCGTGACTGAAGTAGATGTTGGAAGCATTCGTAAAATCATTGTCAAAGTGTACAGAGAGCTTAGACTTGGCATCGCGAAAGGCAAAGCATTAGATCACTGCATGTGGCCTTGTCAAAGACCGAACTCTTTTTATTCTTGAGGCACTTTTGAGTATACTATCAACGTAAGTATACTATCAACGCACCAGGCACTCACGTAGGACTCCAAGTGAGATGCCTTGTACAAACAGAAAGGGAAAATAACCTCCATTTTGTTTTGTACTGTGATTTCTTAGAAGTTTCTAAATTTAGGAGATAGTTTACGAAAGTATTCTCAGAAGTACCTAACATGCAATTAAACAATTCTCTCTCTCTGCTTTGAATACTGACCATGTTATCAAAGTACATCACTCCACAATCTACATGCATATCTATGTCAATAAACTATATATGAAGACTAACAGAAGCCTGCAAGGTTTTAACATCAAACCTGTGAATTTTTCGCAACATTTGTTGAGGACTTTGAGCTTAATACCAAGTACAGGCCTTATCAATATTCACATCAAATGAACAAGACTATACCAACATTACAAAATTCTTTGGAAAATGGTCCTTACACTTTAAAGACAGGATCACCAGATATGAGCAGCATCTCAATGGAGACAGTCAGTGTTGAGTTATCTACCCTGTGTTTGTCATCGTAACCCTCTAACAGGAAGCGTCGTGTCTGCTGCCCAGACCCAGCGAACTCAGCTAGATTCAAGTCCACGAAGCCCAGCTTCTGATGGGATCTGCCACCTCGGACCTCCTGGAAACATAGAAAACAACACTGTCATGTAGATAATCAACTCTACAGGGATAATTATTATAACAATCAACACACTAATACTAAACCTTCAGCCTCTCTAGATACAAAAAGACTGACCATTTTACTTTTCATTCTGAAACTGTTGATACTTTCTATATATATTGCTCAAAATATTTTAAAAGACTGACTGAGTCGAGCTTAATGCCATTTTTAGCAATATTCCAGCAATATCATGGCAAAGGACAATAGGAATGGGTTCACAGATTGTACTCATGAGGGGAATTTGAACCTGGGCCTATGACCTGACGAGTATATGCTTTAACCACTGTGCTACCCCACCGCCCCTTAATTAAAGGGACACCATGATAGCTTAACTACATCGACAGGAAACACTCATATGTTTTAAACTTCATTAGAGTAGTGTATCAACAAGGCCAGTGAACACCAAACATGTCTTCACTTATATCCCTCACCATACTGTCATCAAACATACAACACAGCTTTTAATACAAAACCAAATATACGGGTGAAGGCACAGCTGCATACACAGACATGGACGTAGACACCGACACAGACATGCACATACGCAAACAGGCATACCCCACACATTCATAGCACATGCACACACATGCAAATGTTAAATGCACGTTTTCAGCTTCATGGATATTTGATTGTTCAAAGGCATTTAGAAGTTGGCGTAGTAATACAGGACAAATTTTATGGATAGCAACTTCTTGGGTTTATTTTCACGACGTTTCAGGGCTTATCCTAGCCACCTCATCAGGTTGAGCTGATCAGGTTCAGGTTCAGTTCAGCTCAACCTGATGAGGGGGCTAGGATAAGCCCCGAAACGTCGTGAAAATAAACCCAAGAAGTTGCTATCCATAAAATTTGTCCTGTATTCATGGATATTTGTGGGATATTTTATTAAAATGTGGGTTTGGCTAAAGAGTATCCCCCCAAACATCTATGATCCTTAACTTTCAGGATTCAATGTACTCCACAGAGAATGCCAATCCCTTGTCTTTTTGTCCATGCAACCACAACAAAAACATCGCCAATTTCACAAAGTAATCTTAGCGCTAAGACGATTGACACTATCCTTCTAAAAAACCACAATCAACAGACTCAAAACAGCTTGCTTGGACTGCTGTCAACCTGCCTTCAAATCCTCCCTGACAAGGGGAGAAAACTGCTGAAAGTTAAGTGAAGTTCTTTCGATCTGTTTGCCCTCTATCGACTGATTCTCGATCAATGCAGGTACGTGATGACCATCCATTCTTGCGTTGACTGACAACACAAATCAATGTCTCTGACTGGAAACCCGTTGTGTGTAACACCTGATCTTCACTTTGAACTATCAATATGTCCTCTGTACACGGAATATCTGGCTAATCCACAATGCTACACATAAAACAGGAGAAACTTTTAACTACTTTTCAAAATATGATCAATATTTGGGCTGCAAACTCAATTTCTCCCTCACTCTATCAGATTAATGATAGAATACTGAGCACAACAACCCACTAAATGAATTCACTCAATGTAACAAAACATTGCTCCAATGTTAACGTAGAGTTCTACAGCCCATCCAGAAATGGAGCCACAGCACTGTAGCTAAACTAGATGTGCCATCAACACACGAAAACATGGAAGATACCCAATTTGCTGACAATGATATTCGAATATTTTCAAATTTACATATAAATATATTCAAATGTTCATTAGCAGGGAACCATTTTCTAGTACTGGCCATTAACCAAACCCTGGTTGACATTTTTTGTGTAAAAGTGATCTAAAAATGTCAGGTACTTAGGCTCGCATGGCATTATTGCTATCCCAGTAAACTGCCACATACTGTATGTAGTGCAATGTTTTTGGTGTGCTTCAGTATATTTGGTAGAAACTATGTACTGAGAGCTGCTATTATTTGAACCTAAAATACATGTAGAAATTAATTTGCAAATAGTATTCCACATGAAAATGTCATGGCAAAATGTCTTTGATGGAACAAGCTGAGGAACATTTATTCGATTGATAAGACGGACTTATTGGCATATACACCCATACTCCAGGAATATGTATTTTCCTAATACAGGGTACGACTGATGACTATTCATATGATATGGTGTGCAGTGTGCAAAATGGCCACTTGCCCACTAACGCTTTCCTAGTAAAAATCCAGTCAGGCCAGTAAATCACTATGGACACTGGCCAACTGGATAGTGTATTTTCATGAGGTCGTTTTGTAAATACATCACTCTATCCGACTTGTTATGTCATCACATAATTTAAACCATGCCAGGTTATGAAGTATTTTACGGGTTAGTAACTTTCAGGCCTAGTTATCCAGACTGGCTACCAAAATTTTGAAACTATTTCTCAGACTTGGTGTGTATGTATGTATGTATCTGTCTGTATATCATCAAGTGCTATAACACTAGTGTTTAGGGTAAATTCAATTATGATTTGGATTAATCATGTAGTCCTTGTGAAATGTAAATTTAATGACACACAAAAAACAAAGCCTGTGAAAAAATATTGTTGATGCAAACAAGTATTCCAAAATTGTTTGTGTTTATTATGAGAAAACATGTTCGATTGCTTCGTTGTCTCACTGCGACCAATCTTCGATCAATTCAAATAAGTGGACCACAAATATACTACACTATAATGTCTGTGCAGTTAATCAATTTATGATAAATAGCTCATCTTTCCCCACAAAGGGCTTGAGGACTGTTCGCTTTGTGTATATGCATTAACCCTGATAAGATCTTAGTATCGACAGATTGTGTAGCCATCTGTGAAGTAGATGGCCTTGCCAAAGCTACCTCCCTGAAGACTATGTGGCTCATGATACGACTGAAACAACAGAGAGCTGGATGGGGTATTTTATCAGAGGAGACCATGCCACATAGGCACCATGACAGCAGTGTGACTACCAGAATTGACATTACTTCACAACCCTCATTATCATCTTCATTGAAACATCATCACCATGTCTACAAATTGAACATCTAGTACAGTTTGACTATTGTACTTCAGATGTATGGTACAAACCTTTGACAGGAACAGATACTGGAATGTCTACAATAGACATGAAACTTTACACTAAATCTAGTGAAAGAGTGAGGAAGTGGAGTGAGTGAGTGGGTGGGCAAGTGAGTGAGTGAGTGAGTGAGTGAGTGAGTGAGTGGGTTAGTGTTTCACACTAGTCAGCAATATTCTAACATCAAACCAGGTTCTCTATTATGACCCAAAGATCCCAGTGATAACAAGACCAGAGGGTGGGGGTTAGGTTTGAGGACATTAAATAGATTGTAAATAATTCTGACTTAAATATCACCATATCAGTATAAAAATACATCTATTGTGTTTTACATCATGACAACTTCCAATAAACTGGTGCTCCCAAATAGCACTTCATAAGCAGACACAACACAACTGGAATGACAACAGGGCCTTTGTCAAACCAGAGTAACTGCCTAACCATCACATATATATCGCTGCACTGATTAAATGTCTTCTACTTCAACACTTCAACAATTAACACTAGTGTATATGACCTAGTTCATGATTTTGTGAAACAGTCCAACTTCCCTTGTAAATAGTTCCTTCATTAGGCTGTTGAGGAAACACTGCTCTCAATTCCAAAGCAATGTGCTCTTCAGTGCAAAGTGTGGCCATGAATGGATGTCAACAGGGTAATTGTATCAGGCATGGTTGACACGCACAACACCGAGGCCAAAGTGTAAAGGTTTTGTGTTCTGAAGAAGGTGTTGATCTGATAACTTCAACAAGTCCTGAAGAAGGGAATAACTTATAGGGTTGGTTGTTTTGGGGTTTTTTATGCTGCATGCAGGTCGTATATAAATAATACTGTCTGGACCAGACAATCCAGTGATCATTATAATGAGCATCAATCGTATAATGCAACTGGCAAACAATGTACAAGATTCATGGGGACAAGTGACACTAAAACATTGTGAGTGAGTTTAGTTTTACACTGCACTCAGCAACATTCCAGCTATATGGCAGCAACTGTAAATAATCAAATCTGGACTCAGTTGAAAATCTAACATTATGTTATCAAAAGGGGGTTTTCAGAATGATCAATTTTAAATAAAATTTGAAGAAATGTGCAGATCAGTGGAAAATTGCCATCCCTGCCATGAGATCCATCTATGCAGTTGGGAGACGATGCCATGTGCCTCTCTAAACAAATTCTAACCCCAGATCGTCACAGGTCCTGATAACATGAGTACGCCCTCAAACAAGGGAAACATTCATAAGACATTAAGTGACTGTGGATTTCTGATAGTCTGTTATACAGATGCTGAAGCAAATATATCCAAGAAGTTAATGCCAGTCTAGAAAATGTCGTAATTTCTAGATTTTCAAGATTTTTCAAGAATGAAAGAAGTCTCAGGAATCCTTTTCAAAATATTTCATTTTTTTTAACTATGAACCTTTTTGTCTGTAAAATATGTCAATTTCAGAGACTAGTTGTAAGTCCAGGTTTCTGAAGGAGCTCTTGCAAATAAGTGAATAAATACACCTCCTCAGCAGGTAGCAGGTGCTTGTTCTTTAAAGCCCACCTATGGCTGACCAAGTGTGTAAAGGTATTATATACACCACAGGTACTGACCCAACACAGCTTAGACAATGCCCATTGTAAATATGGGTTTACTAAAGGAAACGAAATGCCTGGGACTTAGCCAAATGCTAAGGCATTTAGCGGTTAGTGTAAGAGCTCTTTGTGAAACACACCCTAAAACCACAAATATGACACTCACACATCTGTGTGACAAGCCAAAAGACCTGTAAATGTGTGAAACTGAATGTTTTACATTGCAACCAGCTACCTCACAACTGTGAGCAATCTTGAAGCTTTATCTTGGCAGCTAGTAATCTGTTTGCTTGATCAGGTGAGAACTATAGAAGCACAGTACTGTACAGTCATATGTACAATATTGGTACAGTCTTTACAAGTCTGACATAAAGAAACTTTCTTATTCTGGAAATAGCTTCAGAGTGAGAGGAGCTTAAAATTTCAACATTGCAACCACCAGTCTTACAGCTTTATTTTGGCAGCTAGTAATCTTTGCCATATTTTGTTGGATCAACAGATAACTTCTGACCTACAGTATGGTATAGTCATAGTGCAATACTGTTACATGTCCTTATGAGTTTAACACAAAGAGACTTTGTTATTCTCAAAATAACTTCAGACACGGAAATACCTTATAAGTGAGCCATTTAAAGTTATTGAAGTAGAATCTTGATATTGATGTCTTGTTGTGCTGTTTTCTTTGATCTGCCCACAGGTATGACAGAGGTCTGAGGGCAACAGCATGGAGGTCAGAAGAGGTCATGACAGGGGTCAGAGAGGTCATTACAGGAGGTTGTCCCTTGACACTGACCTCATCACAAGGCAACAATAGTGGCAGTGCCTATGCCTATGACTTCATGTTAACATATTGTTGACTATACCCTCCCTAGAAAATTATCAATCTGTTTAAGATGACCAGTTTCTGTAGGCAATCAGTTAACCCAGCGGTAGTTCATCATGCTCAAGGACCCAGGTTGAATCCTGGCGTGGATACTATAAAAGAATCCCAGCAGATATAAATGAAAGTTGCATCTTGTCAATAAACCCAAACCAATCCTATATCTTGTCATTTCCTCAAAAGAGGGCAAGGATTTCCCTGGCATCTTGTCCCCACCTGTAACATGGACTCAGCAATAAAATATTAAATACACAAAAAATGAATCCCCTCCCTCCCTCGGTCCCTCTCTGCACTAACTCGGCACAGCAACTTCATCTGTTTGTGACATTACTTCTCACAGACCTAGATACCCAAACTGTTAGTAATAAAACCTCAACAACATACTTCTTTCTTAACAATACTAAATAATCATTGTGCTAATTTTTTAACTTAAAACCATACCTTTTGACTAGCAAAACTATAATGTACTTGGCTAAGACCCTAGCCACACTGTCCACTTAGTGCTCTTGTATGACCATTGTATAACAGTCTCTGTACACTGGAACCATTTCCAGTGTCTCCTGCCATGATATTGATGGAATATTGCAAAAAGTGCGTAAAATTAAAGCTCACTCTATCACTTTTGAAAGTTAGGCTATTCTTACACAGATATATTTTTCTTAATCTATTGGTCACACCATTCTACAGCTATGAACTGCTGTGAAATAATTTTGAAAAACCATAAAGCTTTAGTGTGACATTCAGACTACCAAATCGTGAGGCTGTTTTACATTGTGCTGGCAAAATGCAGGCAATCCACACAAAGGCATACTATGTGTTTTGAAAAAATATGAAAGTTTCAAACGACAGGCACTATTAAGAAACGACTGCGGCTGCAACAATGGCATCATTTTGAACCTTTGGAATTAAATACAAAATATCACAGTGAGTCACTTTGCATTTGAATTCAAAATCAGATGGGGGACACACCCTTGACTGCTGTAGAGGACCAGCTGCTGACACTTAGTCACAGTATCACAGAAGACCAGGGTCATTGTAGTTAGTCAGCTGAGCCCCCTATCCCTCCCTTGTCCCCATTCCATCCCCCTCACGCCTACACATGACCACCTGATCACTGCAAGCTGTTTGCTGAAGCTTGGCATTTTGTGTCTAAAATATACATGTCTTATTAGCGGAAAACCCAGCAGATGATCAATTATCTTTAAAAACTAGAATTAAAAAGAGCCAAGAGACCTGAAATTGCAGTAATCCAGATAGACTAGCATGGGCCTTGTCTTTCTGACAATTTCAGACTTGTATGGTCCTTGACATCCTGACAGTTTCATACCTGCATGGGCCTTGATTTGCTGACAACTACAGACTTGTATTATTTTTCAGATGTGCATGGGCCTTGACTAGGTGAAAGAGTCATATTTATCAAAATAAACTTGTGGCAAAGACAGAATGCAATCTGCCTATCACATTTTGCAGACAGAATACACTTATTCACTTGTAGAAAAATATGTAGGCTTCTTTTACAACAATAAAATAAACACCCCAGAGTTACTTCGACATTAATTATCCCTAATAGTTAATTATCAAGCTCTATGATCAACATTGACAGCCTACTATTGTTCATACAATGTTGTAAATGACAGACCTGCACAAATCTCTAGGGTAAAAATTAAGTTTAAATGATAATTTCTAAAAACTATACAACAGACTTGGGTACCATCCACCTATCTTGACTTGCCTCTTTGAAGGTTGGATTTTGTGTACATCCATGGGCTCAGCTTTTAGTACAGCCTTCGAGCAAGGGTAAGCATAGGGTAATTTCCTTAGAAACTGAATCATGGACCCAGCATCTGAACATCTGTAACTTTCAAGTTGGAGGAACATACATGATTATTTTTCAAAATCCCCTCGTTTCATGTTACTGTCACCAGATCTGCAGGTGTAGGGGTCAGTGTCGGATGCAAGGTGGTAGATAATATGGAAACATCTATGGAATGTCCATGTCTATTGTCTCCACGTTAGCACGGGGATGGGGTTTGATGGCACAGGTCTCTCTCTAGGTGTATGACCCTGTACCCCACAGCCTGGGGTGGTGAGTCACAACATTGACACTGTAAACTTTTTATATTTGAATTGGATTGAATTGAAACTATTGTAATATTTTCTATTTCAAAACATTTCTATAACATATTAAGAAAGGGATCTGAGAAATTCTTACTCTTGCAGACTTGGCAAAGATATGAAGACTTGCTGGGAATTAATTTATTTCTGTCTTGTTTTTTTTGTGTTGAGGTTTCTGGGTCTGTGTGTGAAATGCTGACAGGTCTCAAACATGGTCTGGGAAATCTAGATCAGCAGTATTGGAAACAAGGCAATAGATTTATTGAGGACATTTGAAGGAGGCAGAAAGTGAAAGTGATGCAGATCTCAGAGAAGGTCAAGCATGTTAACACAAGAATTCACAGACTCAAACTTTACCAGCAGATCCTGGTCAGAACAAGGGAGGCAACTCTAATGCTGGATATACTACAAAATGCATGCTACCAGCAGATCCTGGTCAGAAATAGGTATACATACTATACCCATTCATAAAGAGCCATTGTCAAGAAACAAGAAATTGAGGACAAAACACAGATACAAAAAATGCAAGGACTTTAAAATAAGATCTGTCCAAATGTGTGTCACAGTAAAATGAAAAAATAAACAACAACAAAAAAACCCAAATATACATATAAGATTCTATACGCACAGTTAGTAAGAAACAGGTGTTTTTATCAAATAAACTTCATTCAGCATCACTTCATGATTATGTCATTGCCAAACGTGACCTAAAGTTTGATATTCATTAGCAGCAGTGTAGTGAGTGAAAGAGAAGGTGAGTGAGTGCTTGAAAGAGTGAATGAGTGAGCTTAGTTTTACACATCTGTAGGTTAAATATAGTTAAATATTCCAGGAACATCGCCATCGAGGGATATCAGAAATGGGCTTCACACATAGTTCCCATAGTAGTATGTATGGACATTGGAAAATGATAAAATACATCTTGTCACTAACACTGAACAAAGTTAAATAGGCCAAACATTTTGAAAACACGCCAACAAAATACCAAAGGCCTAACACATCCAAAACAGGAGTTGCACACGATTGATATAAATTATTTATTGGATAACAGACCCTGTCAAGTAATTGATAGTACTCCATGTGTAAGGTGGCTGTATAATTCTCACGACTCCACACCCAAACTGTTTTCTCAATGGAATAAAGTATAGAATGTGTGACTGGGTCTGAATAGGTTTGTGTTTAAATTACTCAGCCATACAAAGACTTTTACTGAGGAAATATGTGTGCTTAACCAGTCCCCAGAATAGGCAGCGTGAATGACTGCCATTCATGTAAATATTTGAACTTGCTGTTCATCTCTACAAACTCACCCACTGTGATACTGGAGCATAAACCTTGCTCGAAGTCCGTGCTGAATCGTGTTGGGAATTGGATAAAATCTCACAATTGATGATTGTTTCATTACTAACGAACAATATCGAAACCAATTGGTTAGCGTCATTTTTCAGATTTTCCTATCGAGGTTACAATACAGATATGTATATCATGATGCACCTTACTACTTTAAAGTGATGACTAATATACCATGAACATAAACATCCTGGAGTCTTCTAGAAATATTCAGTCATGACATTTCACTCAGTGAAGTGCGTTTTCTAAGAAATAAACAAACTTTCAGATCCTGAACACTTCGAAGATATGTTCCATGGCCAAGTGTTTCAAGGGCAAAAACAGTAGTTTCAAAATCCTTTGTGTTTGATTATGGGAAAATGTGATGAATTGCTTCGTCACTGCAACCAATCTTTGATAATTTCAATTTATTGGAACAAAACCAATGCTGACTGACGAGTTAAAGCTCTTAAAAAACTGGACTAGCTTCCTGTATGCTGGACCTCGGGGTGGCCTTGTGGTTAAAGCGTTTGTTCATAACATCAGACATGGGTTTGATTCCCCAAATGGGTACAGTAAGTGAAGTCTATTTCTGATGTCTCTCGCCATGATATTACCGAAATATTGCTAAAAGCCACAAAAACCATACTCACTCATTCCATATATACTTTGAGGATCAGTCACTAGCCTTGACCCAAAACTTAAAGGTCAAAAGTCTTAGTTGGGGTATTTTTATGAAACTGTGAGCTCAGCATTCATTACTATCCTGTCACTCCCAAAACAAACATGTTTGTAAAAAATAAAATCACCCCCCAAAATTATTCAAGATCCTTCAAACAATTTGGTTCAATATACATCTGTGATCTTTCTCAGCAGGTGTGCCAAATAAACAAGGTTAAATCAGTCCTGTTTCGTCTTTGGCAACTATCTTGTGAGTGAAGGGAAACTTGACATTTAATAAGCCTAACTTACCATGCGCACAGACACTCGACAAATACAAGATTCTAACAACCCAGTAGTAGCGTTGGCCATCATCTTGCACGTGAAGGGGAACTTGGAGTTCCACTTGACGCAGTTGTTCCGAACTGTTTCCCTGAAACAACAAAAGGATTGTTAACTAAGGTACAAAAACACTCTCAAACAAATGTAGAATAAGACAAACAACACAGAGTGACTGAATTTAGTTTTACGCTGCACCCAGAGATATCCCAGCTGTATGGCAGTGGTTTGAAAATAACTTAGTCGGGACAGTCAAACCCTTTCATTTTTTAAAAAAATTCCAGTCAAAGAAATATTCCATCTAAATACCAAAAGTATTTTACTTTTAGCATTATATGAGACAACATAAAATCTAAAAAAACATTTCTTGTTAATTTACATTTTTGGCCAATAAAAACATGAAGACTTTATCTATTGAGCAGGGAAAATGAGTTTTTATCTTTTTTCTTAATCTTGAAAAAATACAACTGGGAGATCCACAAAACAAAAAATAAAATTGGTCTGGCCTTATCATGATTATTATCATTATTTTCACCATCGTCATCACTACTTACATAGTATGTACTTCACTGACTTCTTACAAGACACAAGATACAATTATCAATAACAGTAAATATTACCATGGTTACAAAAACATCATGAACTGAAGTCTGGATTGACAGTCATATAATTACATTAATTATAATTGCCACACTGTATGAAACAATTTACAAGTTCAAGTAAGGACAAGGGGTCAGTCACTGCTTGCATGAGAGAGTGAACTACTTGGGATTACAACTTGTTTACATTTACAAATTCCTGTTGTGTCACCCATGATAACTTGTCTCTGACTAACATTGACTGTTGAGAGAGACTAGATCAAAGTTCAATTACATCTTCATTGTGAGTGTTGAATGAATGGGATCAAGTGAAACAATGTAAACTGGGTCAAAGATAATAATTATGGATGTTTCAGATATATGAGCATTTCGAACCATACAATATTCATAAGCTAATTTAGAAGTAGATAAATAGTGTATGGTTCATACAGGGATGCCAACAGGAAAATCGTTTTTCAGCTGAAAACTTAATATTGTGCCATCGAATAGAGATTCAGACAATTCACATGCTTCATCTGTTTGAAATAAAAAAGCAGAAATTCGCTGATCCACGGAAAATTGCCATCACTGTTTATAGTCCCACACGAAGTATATCATAGTGGCATCACTGCAGGCTGGTTTTAATGAATCACACCAGAATTATGGTGAGTGAGCTAAAACATCAGCAATATGGCTGCCATACTATGACTGAAGCAGACGTACCAAGATAACTGGGTTGTTTCTTTAAACTGATGTACAGTGTGATAGTAGTGAAGAATCTGACTGTATTAACTATAAATAAATGTGGCTGAGCCCATGGAATAATAGTTACAGCACCAAAATTCAACCTCCGTCTTGACTGCATCTTTGGAAAGCTTGCAAAAGAGTTTCACTGGTATGCCTTCAGTGGTCTCCAAGAAAACCTGTCCTAACTGGGACTCTTTGCACCAAGTAAAACTAAAAGAAGGAAAACCAAAAA
This sequence comes from Haliotis asinina, assembly GCF_037392515.1. Classification (NCBI taxonomy): domain Eukaryota; kingdom Metazoa; phylum Mollusca; class Gastropoda; order Lepetellida; family Haliotidae; genus Haliotis; species Haliotis asinina. Next base: position 25,177,783 of record NC_090281.1, on the reverse strand, counting down.
CCTCTTGTTGAGAAATACCAAAACATGAAAAGTGAACAGTTTGAACGTGCTTGATGAATAAACAAAACTGCAAAACATAATATTCTATTTGATTCCCTGTGATGCCAAGGAAACTAATGCTACACTGATTCTGAGACCTGGGTGGCAGGTTAGCCCAGTGCTTTGTTAGCGTTCACCCATGATGTAAAAGACCCGGGTTCGATTCCCCATGTGGGTACAATGTGTGAAGCCCATTTCTGGTGTACCTGCCATGAAATGTTGCTGGAATATTGTTACAAGCTGCGTAAAACTGAACTCACTCACTCACTGATTCTGAGACCAGCCAGGCTATTCTCGAGACGTTCGTAACCTTACGAACTTTGTAAGCCCATTCTGAGTTAAGCTCCTAAACATAAATGTGACAGTTGGACGGAAGGATGGACATTATCCATTCACAGTGCTGACTTCCTGGTGGGAGATAATTAAAAGGAAAGATGCTTGTGTACACAATCTACAAACATATCCTTATCAGACAACAAATGGGTAAATGTTATCGATGCAACAGTTGGTTTCACAGACACATTTGTCAGCTGAAGTGATGGTCCTTCAGCGGCTGCTTGTGCTGTATAAGGAAAGATGAGGGCTCTTGCTCCTCAAGAAGTGTGTTCCAGTGATGTGCAGCTACTTCAGCAAATGACTGACACCAAATGTTTTCAATTTGGACTCTCAACTTGAGTTGAGAGATTGACCTAAGAGATCTGGCTGGCCAGAACTCATTCACAATGTGACGTTGATAGCATGGCCTAGTCACACATTGATAAAATGAGAGATAGCCCACTGAAGTTTACGTTGTTCAGGACAGGACGCCTGCATGTTTAGCAACAACAGTTACAGTTCAATAGCTCAGGGTAAACTTCAGAAGCAATAAAAAAGCAAACTGTACAGTTAAATATATTCTGACAATCACTATTCACATAACATTCTGTTATTACAAATCAAAAGTTACAAATGTCTGATAATCATGGCTTACAGATCTCTCAGGCATTCTTGTTCATAGTATTAACCTTTCGCAGTTGTAACGCACATATGAAAAGATAATAAAAAAACTTTTAATCTAAATAGCTACATTTAGGTGGTATATTATGCTGAGGAAAACAAATAAGGGATCACACGAAAGCACCTGTTTCCTTATGTTTTTCAGGTTTCAGGCTTGTGAAAGTACCAGTGGAAAAAATACAGGAACACTTATCCTTTCATGAGATCCCTTATTGTTCTCCCTCAGTATGTTAGACTACAGCAGATATTCCTGGACACACTGTTCATGATCATGGTAATCTAAGATTCAAACCCACTGCAACAAGATGTTGACATAGTTATGGGATTTAGCAAGTCACAAAGACTATGTCCAGGTATCATCCCTTGCACAGAGAGAACATGATGAACACACATCCTGGAAAGACCTGATGAAATTGTTCAAGGTGACATCTCTTGAACATACAGAAAATGCTGAATTCAAATGGGGCAGTGGAGTAGCCTAGTGGTTAAAGCGTTTGTTTGTCACGCCAAAGACCCGGGGGTTCTGTTCCCCACATGGGTACAATGTGTGAAGCCCATTTTCTGGTGTCCCCCGCGGTAATATTGCTGGAATATTGTTAAAAGTGGTGTAACTAAACTCACTCACTGAATTCAAACTATGGTGCAAGAAAAGATTTCCCAGAATACATTGTTGGAACTTCCATCCATGATGACTTTGTCCAAGATATCAACTCTTACAGAAAATGCAGAAACCTCACTATTGTCAAAGAAAAGATTTACAAAAATATGCATTGATAGCCTGTCCATAAAGTCCAGATGATATTGTCACCTCTTGAACATACAGAAAATGTCAAATTCAAACTATTGTCAATGAAAAGATTTCCCAGAATACATTGTTGGATTTAGGTGATATTGTCCAAGGTGTCACCTGTCTGATAAGCTGTATTTCAATACACTGGCCTCAAACAATACTCATAAATAACTTAACGGTATCCAGTTTCAGAAACTATTACAGGTTTGATTATCAAACAACATAATATTTTACAGTTCCATACATTCAATTAACTGCAGTACCTGATATTTGTTTGACTACAGAAGCATACACAGATCCCTTGCTGGCAACTGCCATAACAAGCCTGACCCCTCAACAACTCCAGGATTGATTACAGTTTTTACATCAAGTGGCATTTACAACTCTAAAAGCATTAGGCTAAAGGAAATAATAGATTTGTTCTTCTGAACACTCCTCCTTTTAAAAATGAACAGTTGAGAAGCCTTTCGGTTAAAGTATTTGCTGGTCATGCCAGAGTTAGCAAGCGTTTTGGGTTTTACACAGAAATATCCCAGCAATATCACTGCAGGGGACACAAGTAATGGTCTCCACACACACTGTACCAGGGCATGAAACTCCCAAACATGGCTGGTTAGATGTAAAAATTGCCAGTCCTGACCAAAATTTGTTTGAGTGGCATTTTAGAAGTTGAGGTGTACAAATAGGACAAATTGTATGGATAACAACTTCTTTATTGCGTGATAGCGACCTTTCGGTGCAGATTCTTGTATCATTGTCAAGCATTCATATCTGAGCAAAATTAACGGTTCACAACATATCTTCCTACACACATCAGAATTTTAACCCGACCGTCAGGCAGATGAATTTGAGAATCTGGCAGCATGTGTTGAAAATAACCTGTATGCTGATTACATCCATTCAGGGAATCAAACCCCCGCCTTCAGCGTGACAAGTGAACACTATTATTACCACTACTCTACCCCACCACCCCTCACGACGAACATCTGGGCTTGAGAGGCACAAAGTGTGAGGCCCATTTCTGGTGTTCCCTGCCGTTATATTGCTGGTATATTGTTACAGGCAGAAATAAAACTAAAACTTTCTACCTTTTTAAAACATTTCTTTTTATCTTTTCTTTTTCAAAACAATTACCTTTTTCTTTAGAACAACTTCACAAGGCTCTACCTGAATGCTAGAGACCTTGACCTTCAACATCAACATAAAAAATGGCCATGCTGACACCTAACCATGTTCAATGTCAATCTAATCGTCCTGCCACACGGAGAGATTACATGCATTCATAAATATTGATTTCCAGACAATATTCCCTACCACATCACGTTCTACGACAACCAAACAATAAATCACATTCTACCCTTGGGGATGCCACTGTGCTATGCATTTAGTGATATGTTTGTTGGTGGTGATCTTGCAAGCACATAAAAGATGAATGCATCTTGTTTGTATAATGCAGCTAATATCACTTGATGTGCAGGGAGTATTGGACATGTTAGAAGCCTGAAACATTTCAAGTTAAATACATCACCATTGGTCATATCTACCTCTGTGAGGAATCAAACTCAAACCTCAGGTATGACAAGCCAAAATCTCCAACACTAGGCTACATCGATGGGTATCTTGAGTATATAGTACTTGTAGCTTTATAAACCAGACCACCAGAAAAATATTAGGAAACATTAAACAGAGGCCTGTTCAACAAGCAGGTTGATAAATCTTGACTGAAGATAATCCAGTGATTGACATCATGAGCATCAAGCTACACAATAACACCCATAATGAGCCCCTTTACATGATCTATTAGTCACTTTTAAAACAAGCATGGGATGTTGATTCTAGAGTGGATCATCATGGAGGACCTAATGTTATGAAAAGCACAGGTTTCTGAGGACCACTGCCAACTTGGATCTTTATTATGGCAGGCATGGGTTGCTGAAGACAAATTCTAACTTGATTCTTCGTGGAGGTCATTGTTATGACAAGTATTGAAGACAAATTCAAATTTTGATCATCATAAAGAAAATTTCTTTTAGAAGCTTTGGGTTCCTAGAAAAAATTCTAACATGGATCTTCATGTAACAGTAAGACCTTGTTATGACAAGTATAGGATCTTACAAACCAATTCCAGTCTGGATCCTCATGGATTATCGGTCATATACACACATACAACTGAATAAAATTAAACTATGAATTTTTTATTCAGCCAGATCATACACCCACACCTCACCACACTGAAAACGTGCAATATTCTGTTTGAAAGAAATCAAAGAAGAAATAAACAAACAAAAACCCCAAAACATTCACAACAACATAGCAAGGTGAAGCAGTTTACTCAACACCCTTTTGTATGTTGTACTCTCTGGACTCTGTGGTATTTGCAGCCTATCAGTCTCTCCCAGTTACATGCAGACATAGCGTGATAAGAACAGTAACTGCAGGGATTACCTAGATCTGCCCAAAGGATAACACCAAGCCTAAAGTATGTAACAAATGTCACTCAAAATTCCAAAATAGGAAACATAAATTATCCACTTCAAATAAATGCAAATAAATTTTGTATGGATTTTTAGAGATAGCTGATATTTCACTCACAAGGGTGAGTGAGTGAGACATTGTACCAATGTGGGGAATTGAACACGAGGAATGAAAGTTTTGAGTGAGTGAGTTTAGATTTACGCTTGCTTTTTAGCAATATTCCAGAAATATCATGGCGGGGGACACCAGAAAAAAGGCTTCACACATTGTATCCAGGTGGGGAATTGAACCGGGTCTTCAGCGTGATGAGCTAACGCTTTAACCACTAAGCTAACCCGCCACCCCACACTCATAAGAAGGCCAATATGGAAGCAGAGGATGCTAACCTTCACACTTTTGGACTGTATCTCAAAATCTAAAAATTTGTGTTTTAATACCTCTGAAATTTTGTTTTGACAAAAGCATGATTTATTTTTTAAAAAATACACAATTTAATCACAATACATTTTTTACCTGATTGTTAGCCATGGAGTCTGTAATCTAGGATAAATAACAGCATGTTTTTGTAATTTGGCCAATCTGTTAAGATGGATGTTTCAGAGTTCTCCAAATAACTGTCCAGGTGGAAGGTCAGGGGTGAGGGGTTGAGGTTATGAGTGTGTCCCCATGTAAGGGAGTGATATGACCACATATTTATTATCATTAGGGCCACTAATACATGACAGGCTTGACCGAAGAGGAAATCAATCACAGTTAACTCCTAAGCAAGTCAGCACCTAATCAGTATTTGTCCATTATGTGTGGGTTGCTTATCGGAGGTTTTGTGTGAAATCATGTAGATGTTGGTGGAGTTGAGAACTGTTGGTGTACATATGTTAACTAGTGATGATTTACACCCAAAGAATTCAAGCAAGTATGCGAAGAAATAAGTTAGTGTATCAGTGTGTGACTTATGATGTATCAGTGTGTGACTATGTGTGTGTAAGAGTGTGCATGTGGTCTAGGCTGAGGCTGTGTGTTCATGCGTGTGCATATGTGTGCATGGATGGGGGTCTTGGGTGTGTGTATGTACAGATGTGAGCATATTTGTGTCTGTGAACATGCAAGTGAGTGAGTAACTATGTGCATATTATCATATCATAATTATTGTATGCCGCATTTCTACACTGCCCTAATTCTAGATCACTCTAGATGCTTCACAAGTTGTTCTTCCCTTGATCACTGCATGTCAACCTCAGCTCCCTGGGGATCATACAACTCTTGCAGTCTCTAGGCACACTGAGTTCATGTGTCTAACAAGGTACCCGTTCATGCAGCATGTTGCTGCAACTAGGTGTTTGCACATATTCATGTGGCCACCATATGGTTATATACAACCAAGTTCTTGGTTCTTTACGTGCACAGGGTTGTGTACTGTACACTACAAGTGACAAAACTGAAAGAGTCTGCACGAGTTGATTCCAAGTTGCTACACCCAGCCTCAGGAGGGCTCGATCATACCTCAAGCTCACTGGATCACGAGCCTGGAGTTTTAGCCAGGCCTTGCCAGCCATGCCCCATCATATTACAGCATGTTTGCTTTTACGTCAGCAACTGTCTCATAAACCCTTGTCACTTTAGACCCAAGTTAAGGCTTTGTATTGTATTCTGTTTATTGTTTGAATATTTACTGGAGTGTGATGCACAAATGCACATTAACTCCCAGCTATCTCCCCTCCCAGAAGCAGACACCCGATCTTAACCCACGTTCCTACTACCACCCTCGTCTAGACGCTGCAAATAACATGGTGACAATATGACCATCTATGTAATATAGGGTAGTTGCTGACAGCAGCAAAAGACTCAAATAAACAGACAAAGCAGTGTTTGAGGGACTTCAAGAAACTGTCTATGCTGAACGTCAAAAGAAATACAAGTTTAAGAAAAAAAATGAATTCTCATAAAAGTAAGCGTTCTTGTTCATGTCTTCTATTAAAAAACATGATAAAAGAAAAGAGTTGTGTTTCTTTTGTGGTTCAGCACATGACTGATACTGAACTGAACATTGACATTACATAACATCCATGATTCATTCAAAAGTTAATGAGTTAATGAACCCCCATGATGTTTATCATATCAAGTGACATTTTTCCATCAACAGTATCCTTTACATTCACACTTTAATAATGGCAGAGAAGCTTAGCTTTATAATGGAGGTATCTTCATCCTAACTTCATGAAGCTTTAGTCTGTAGACTTTCAGAGCCTCACAATGTTCTATGAGCAAATTAATTCAACAAGCACCCATACAATTCAGCCAGACATGATTTTCATGACTACAAATACGACCACCCTATTACCATGATTACTGTTTGTTCAATATTTCTGCAATTATGTTTGTGTCAACATTCAGAAATAGCTCTAATCAAAACTAACAATACTAAAGGGAATTGGTTCAGATTTCTTCAGAAGTTTTCATTCTGAAATGGAAGACATTTGAGATAATGAGAACAAATTGCTTTTCAAAACAGGAACTGCCATTTCATCAATATCAGAGTTAACAGAGAGTAGTTGTACAGAAAGTAGTTTCTGACTAAAAGTGATGACAATATGGTACGAATTAAGTAGGAATGTCAAGAGGTCTTTAACATAATAATTATAGAGGTTGGTGAGTAAGTAAGTGAGTGCGCAAGTGTAGAATGGGGAGTATGTGTGTACAGTTGGATGTGGGAGAGCATTACAGTGAGCGAGTGAGCGAGGGAACATTGTTTCAGTTGTGACTATGTCGCTTTGATGACAGAGGAGGCCAACTGCCGCCGACAATAAACAGTATGGTTCTTACAAACTTTAATATATTATCACAATGAACTAACATTTGAACTCAAAATCACCTAGCTTTCTGTCACATCTAAGGGGAGCAGCTGCACAGAGTGAATGAACCAACCAATTTGCTTGTCTGATGAAACTCAAGATTTATCACATACCCTTGGAACATGACCAAATCACAACTGGAAAGTGTTTTAAAAAATGAAAATCTACACTTTCTCATGATGATACTACAGTATACACAAATATTTAGTGGGTACTTTGGAAGGTTACATGAAGACACATCAGTCAGGTGGTGCCAATTCTCATCAATCCAATATACTGCCTGAAGCCCATTTCTGGTGTCCACCAATGTGATATTCTAAAAGTGGCAAAAACAATACACACTCACTCGTTAATCCTCTGTGTGTGTGCGCGTGTGTGTGTGTATATTCTGTAAGGCTGGACTAGCTAACTTGTACAACCACAATACTATACAACTAGATATTTGTATAGCGCTGATATCCAGTTAGTTCAACTGCTCAAGGGCGCTTTTTTCCCCTCGATCATTTGATGTCCATAACAACGGCACATCATATTTTCAATCTCAACTCCCTGGGGATCATACAAGTCTTGCAGCCTTACCAGACGCACCAAGTTAATGTGGCTTTCCCATCCTTACGAGGGACCCATTCACAGCTGCGTGGACTGGGACACATAGTCACAGTACTTTGTCTATGTTTACTGCACGTTGCTGTACCCACAACTAGGTGTTTGTACGTATTCATGTGGCCACTATCTGGTCATCTACCAATGGAATCGTGGGTTCTTTTAAGTGCACAGGGTTGTGTACTGCACACTAGGGGTTGTGACAACACTGAAAGAGTCTGCACACAAAGTTGACTCCAAGGTTTGTTTTTTTTTACACCCAGTCACAGGTGGGCTCGATCCCGGCACCTCCAAGCCCGCTGGATTAGTAGCTTGCCCACCACGCCCCCAGTGTAGTAACTTGCAGTAATGAGACACCCCCTGACAATAGTATGTAACAACATATCAAATTACATGGGAGAGGTGACCTACTGGAGATGATAGTGATATCACTTTCCATCAAAGCTATGCTAGCTGCCAGGACATTGATATAGTTAACTGAGCCACCGGAATATGTTCTATATGATAACATCATGAAAGGACTATCAGTTTGCAATTACTTTTTGTCAACGATCCATAGCTAAATACAAGGCATATTTAGAGCATATTACACATTTCTACACAGGTCTATCATACATCCATTAGTAGACCATGAAGGTCTGGGTTATAGTTGATCTTCAGTAGTCCATGCTTGTCATAAGAAGTTAGCTGACATGGTTGACCCATGTCATCGGTTCCCAGTTCGGTACTTTGATGCTCATGCTGTTGATCACTGGATTGTGTAGTCCAGACGGGATTGTTTAAAGACCGCTGCCATATAGCTGGAATAGTGCTCACTAGAGTAAAATTGAACTCGCTCACCCACATCGCTCATTAAAGGGGGACTTCACCCCAATGAGCTCTAGGAATAACCAGCGCATTCCCAATTGAAAGGGGGACTCTACTCCAAGTAGCTCTCGGAACACAAGGAATAAAAGGGCATTCCCAATTAATGAGTGACTTAACTTCAAGTAGTTCTCATAACACAAGGAATATTAGCACATTGCAAAATAAAGGGGGACTTTACTCCAAGCAGTTCTTATAACATAAGGAACATTAGTGCAGTCCCAGAAAAACATGGATTCAACACATGAACTTTCAGATCATTAGTTCTAATGGACTAAATATAAGGCATGCAAATATATCCTCAGTTAAAGTACAGTTTGCTCATAGGTCTTCACATAACAAGGCAGTTACTGCACCCCAAGCCTTGCTCTAATTAAAAGTGTGTACCAAATGCTCAGCCCATGGATATATACAGTAATTCAATCCTTTAAAGAGGCAAGTGTAGGTAATCAGACAGTATGCCAGTCTGTTATTTATTTTTGAATAGAAATTTTCTATTTCTTGTGCATTACCTTAGAGGCTTGTGCATGTTTACTGCATCTACAGCTAAAGCATTACTTCTGTCCAAGGTACGGTACTGACACTCAAGACCAGACATTGTATTGATACAATTTAGGCACTCTATCTGTAAAACTACTGAATACATAGAGTGAACAAGCAGTGCCTAACCCCAAGTATAAATCAAGCTGGGTCTGCCAGTATTCAGGTGTGTAGCTCCCCTTTAAGACTCTCTACAGCTATGTTGAAGCAGGAAATACTGGGGCAGCTCAGGCCTGCAAGATGTCAGAATGATGTCTGTATCCCTATCTTGGTGACTGGTCAAGGATTCAGTCAGTTTATGAAGATATGTAGCCAGTCCTGTGATGTCTCCAATACACAGACCTCAAAGCTGGGCAAGTGCTACATAACAGATGTGATACCAGACTTGAAAGACCAATCCATCACGATTGCTAATGGTCAGTGATAATGGCCAGTTGGCTATTCGAACCTGACATATGGACAAGCAGAGTTTTGGACTTTCAAGCTTATTTGGAAAACATGTTGTGGATGGGGGTAGAAGATGGTAGTGAGTGGTTGAGTGATTAGGTTAAGGTGATTGTGTAAGAGTAGTTGAAATTGGGTTTATGTGTGTGGAAATGGGTTTTAAGTATGGTTAAATGGTGTTTAAGGTATGTTGAAAAAGTGGTTTAGGTATGTTGAAATGATGTTAATATATGGCTAAATAGTGTTAAAGTATGGTGAAACTGGGTTTAGGTGAGTTGAAATTCACAGGTTAAGGTATAGTTAAAATCGGTTCAGGAGCGGTGAAATGGAGTTTATGTATGATGAATTGGGTTGGTATAGGCTAAAATGGGGTTAAGGTATGCTGAAATGGGGTTTAATGTAGGGTGCAAGATTATTGCACTTACATAGCTATAAGCATGCATGTGTGCAGACATATCATAGTGCATACACAATGTGATCCAAGGAGTACAAGGATAATCTACTCAAACACATCACATTAATGGTGAGCCAAACAGTCCATGATTCGTCCCTATGATAATGCCTCCATAAGGCAGGGAAACAACTAGTATCGTCAATATGGTAAGGTTTCTACTACGAGTCCCCTGAATGAGTTCTGCAAATACAGCTCCCATCCCGGACAACAGTGACTTATCAAGCCTCATTTCTTGACCACTTGATAGGATTAATCATTGATTGCTGATTAATCAATCAGAGGCTGCCCACATGCTGTAAGGCTTCTCCACAGCAAGAGCAATACTGCATGTTGAAGAAGAGAGTCTGACCGCTCAATAATATTAATTCTTAAGGACCAATTCTAACCTGGATCTTTTGAGATACTGATCAACTAGGTGAGTGAGTCTGACCACCCAAACCCATTACTTACCTCTTAAAGGCACGGGTTGCTGAGTACCTTTTTAACACGGATCTTCAAGGGTACTGATCACTTGTATAAATATGGACTAATGCCAGTCTTATCACGCTCCCCTACTGAGATACCTTCCAGCACTTTAACTTGATAACCCAACAGTATAATAATGACCACAAGCCAGCCAGTCCCTGTTTTGTCACAATAATGCCAGAGGTTCAAAAATGTTTTTCAAAAGCCCCTTGCCACGCTGGCCTGGCAAGTGACTTTAAGAAAGTAACTTGTCCTGACTAATTATCCACTTGCCCTGATTTTATGACATCATCACGATGATGTAATTATGAAAGCATAAATCAACGTTGTACATGATGTTAATGTTAAGTGGACTATTTACTGAGAAGTGGTAAATAGCAAAGAAAGATAACTCTACTTTATTATCATTGTGAAATTTAATAGCTACATTGTGAGCAGATATGAAATGAAATCCAAGATTATTTGCAGTTTGAATCCGTAAGTGGAAATTATCTAGTGGCCCATGGACAAGAAAGATACTGCTGAAAGCTGTAAAGCCATACTCATTCTCTATCATATATAGCAAGCTGTAGCTCTGAAATACAGTGCCATGACATCACTCACTCACTCATTACAAAGCCAGAGAGCTAGAGCTAGTCTTAAAGCCACCTACCACATACATTTCTCTTCCACAAGCCATTTCAGTAAAGCTACAACCCTTATTGAATTAAGTCTAAATTTGCAACAGGATCTGAGTCTCCTACCCTACTTCCTACCCCACCCTGTCTCACAGTCCATGAATCATATTATTTTCCCTACTGCCTTGCCCTACCTGCCATGCTAAAGCCTAGTCTGTCACAGTCCCTGAAATACATTATGCCCCCTACTGCCTTGCCCTACCTGCCATGCTAAAGCCTAGTCTGTCACAGTCCCTGAAATACATTATGCCCCCTACTGCCTTGCTCTACCTGCCATGCTAAAGCCTAGTCTGTCACAGTCCCTGAAATACATTATGCCCCCTACTGCCTTGCCCTACCTGCCATGCTAAAGCCTAGTCTGTCACAGTCCCTGAAATACATTATGCCCCCTACTGCCTTGCCCTACCTGCCATGCTAAAGCCTAGTCTGTCACAATCCCTGAAATACATTATGCCCCCTACTGCCTTGCCCTACCTGCCATGCTAAAGCCTAGTCTGTCACAGTCCCTGAAATACATTATGCCCCCTACTGCCTTGCCCTACCTGCCATGCTAAAGCCTAGTCTGTCACAGTCCCTGAAATACATTATGCCCCCTACTACCATGCCCTACCTGCCATGCTAAAGCCTAGTCTGTCACAGTCCCTGAAATACATTATGCCCCCTACTGCCTTGCCCTACCTGCCATGCTAAAGCCTAGTCTGTCACAGTCCCTGAAATACATTATGCCCCCTACTACCATGCCCTACCTGCCATGCTAAAGCCTAGTCTGTCACAGTCCCTGAAATACATTATGCCCCCTACTGCCTTGCCCTACCTGCCATGCTAAAGCCTAGTCTGTCACAGTCCCTGAAATACATTATGCCCCCTACTGCCTTGCCCTACCTGCCATGCTAAAGCCTAGTCTGTCACAGTCCCTGAAATACATTATGCCCCCTACTACCATGCCCTACCTGCCATGCTAAAGCCTAGTCTGTCACAGTCCCTGAAATACATTATGCCCCCTACTACCTTGCCCTACCTGCCATGCTAAAGCCTAGTCTGTCACAGTCCCTGAAATACATTATGCCCCCTACTGCCTTGCCCTACCTGCCATGCTAAAGCCTAGTCTGTCACAGTCCCTGAAATACATTATGCCCCCTACTGCCTTGCCCTACCTGCCATGCTAAAGCCTAGTCTGTCACAGTCCCTGAAATACATTATACCCCCTACTGCCTTGTCCTACCTGCCATGCTAAAGCCTAGTCTGTCACAGTCCCTGAAATACATTATGCCCCCTACTGCCTTGCCCTACCTGCCATGCTAAAGCCTAGTCTGTCACAGTCCCTGAAATACATTATGCCCCCTACTGCCTTGCCCTACCTGCCATGCTAAAGCCTAGTCTGTCACAGTCCCTGAAATACATTATGCCCCCTACTGCCTTGCCCTACCTGCCATGCTAAAGCCTAGTCTGTCACAGTCCCTGAAATACATTATGCCCCCTACTGCCTTGCCCTACCTGCCATGCTAAAGCCTAGTCTGTCACAGTCCCTGAAATACATTATGCCCCCTACTGCCTTGCCCTACCTGCCATGCTAAAGCCTAGTCTGTCACAGTCCCTGAAATACATTATGCCCCCTACTGCCTTGCCCTACCTGCCATGCTAAAGCCTAGTCTGTCACAGTCCCTGAAATACATTATGCCCCCTACTGCCTTACCCTACCTGCCATGCTAAAGCCTAGTCTGTCACAGTCCCTGAAATACATTATGCCCCCTACTACCATTCCTTCCCTGCAATGCAGAAGCCCTAAATGAAGCAAGTCTAGATTTTTCCAGGCTCTAGTCTAACTCGGTCTCCTTTTCAATTCAAATGGGTTTATTTGTTATTTGTTACCATCAAAATGATCTATTTTCAGACACTAAATGTTAGTTTACAGAACATCAAATTGTTTGCTTCTATCCAAATTCTATACTATCCGAGACTTAGAGGATGAATCATACATCTAACCGACATGACATTATAATCTGCTTACACGCATATCTTATATCACTGACGGGATCAGTGAACCTAGGAACATACAGTCAGCCTGCATGACTTCACAATGGACCCGGTAGTCAGTGTGTCTGATCATAACACAGTATCTATTAACATCTCAGTAGACATAGGGGCTAGAAGTCTCTCGTGTAGACCTGCAAAGCTCTCTAATGCCATTATTATAAGTTTCATTCATAATTCTAGATGTTATAAATCATTAGTTTGTGTTGTCCCTACAAAAGACTGACATCCTCACTGTCTGCTTATCTTGATCTGGTTACTGGAAGGATAGAATTACCATACATGATATGGACTTGTCATCTGCAACAGACTGGGAGTAAGGCTATTTCCAATGTAGGCTTGTGGACCAGGTGTTGCATTAGGTTGCCATGGTAGCTAAGATACACTAATAGTTCCCATTGTTAGGCAGCTGCCAATTTGCACAGTTTTTTAAAGACACTTCTCTGAACAAAACAAATAAATTTGTGTCTCAAATGGAACAATAATAATATATCATATTTTAGTGGAACTGCTTTAGACAAATGGCAAAATTTCTCCAAGTCATTGCAATAATCCAATTTGAAGAATACAATTTGGGATAGCTTCTACTAAATGTCCTTGAAAATTGAACCCTTGAGGAAATCCTAATTTGCAACAGTATTAGAAACTTAAACAAATCATTCTTGTACCAACAAACTGAAGTGTTATACTGTCCACACTAAAACATTCAGATCAAATATTGGAGTAGGAGGAACATACCCTACATTTTTTCAGACGCCTTTCATGTTAACTGCACTCTCAAACTAGCACGTTAACTGCACCCTCAAACTAACAAGTTAATTGCACCCTCAAACTAACACGTTAACTGCAACCTCAAATTAACAGGTTAACTGCACTCTCAAACTAAAACATAAACAGCACCCTCAAACTAACACATTAACTGCACCCTCAAACTCACACGTCAACTGCACCCTTAAACTAACACACTAACTGCACCCTTAAACTAACACATTAACAGCACTCTCGAACGAACACATTAACTGAACTTTCAAACTAACACATTAACTGCATCCTCAAACTAAAACATAAACGGCACTCTCAAACTTACATGTTAACTGCACCCTCAAACTAGAAAACTTACTTTCCTAACAAGAAACCTGTTGTTAAATTCCAGTGGTACTGCATTTTCAGAAAACAGATCTACCCTTCCTACATTATTGACTCACACCGTCTGTCTTGAATACATGACCATGACTTACGTATCATACATTCCAGGGACACAAATACTTTTCTTCTGTAAGTAATCCAGAGGGCACCAGGCAAATACTTTAGGTGTGCCTCAGAGAAATCAAGTGTGCCCACATGTTTTTGGAATAAATGACAACGATGATGATCATTTGAAATTTATTGTTAAATAGAGATACAGGCTTATGAACATTTCGAAAAAGCATGGCATTATTTAATTTTGGAAAAAATAATACTTTGGGGGATTAAATAACTAAAGGTGAGTTTTGTTTCCAAACATTATTCGTGCAGTAAGGGCACCCAGAACATTTTTTAAGCATGCCTATTCAATATTTACTGTGCCATGCATGCTAATAATATATGGCATTTCTAACCCTACACATATTCTACAAAATCCTGAATCAAAATCATGTACACATACATCACTATAGCAAACATAATCACACTTGCTCAGGTTGATCAACACTATGTGATATACAATGTACATGAATATACACCAGCTGTTGTCAGCAGCTCATATGATATACACACAGGTGTCAGAAATCATACACACCTGTAAGTCATTTCACTAATATCCTTGATCACACACTTTCGTAAGTGTCATAACTATGTTTTATCACCATGAGTATTGACATGCTTTAGATTTATTGCATTCATTAAAAGAAAATAACAGTAAAAAGCAGGGCTCCAGATAAGGGCTGTATCAGCGTATGTAGGGATAAAAATATGCACCATACGGTAAGAAATAATTTAGACAATGTAGCAGATACGCACCACAGCAATGGTGTACAGTCGTAGGTTCATTTACGGACGTATTTATTTGAAAAAGTATTCTGTACATTGTTTACTGACGTGTTTAAACAAGCATAGCAATGTTGAGGTGCATATATGAAACAAAATACAAGATTACTGATACGCCATTGAATTCCATTCAGTACTCAAAATGTTCTTTTAGGGTTTAAGTACTCCTATATTGAAAAAATAAGGAGTACATACTCCCAATGTTGAAAACTTATCTAGAGCCCTGTAAAAAGTATATGTTTGCCACTGATGATACAAATCATTAAAAAATAATGTATCTTCCACAACCTTCTCAAGCACAGCTGATCATCCACAACGATGAATTTCAATCAAGTCTGCACCCGAGTCCTTTTAATGGAGTGTACAAGTGTGCACATTTTAAATCACAATTTGTTCTTAACTTTTCATGAGGCGTGGCATGGGTTGATATATCCATGATGTTTGTTGGTTTCCTGAGCCCTTTGGGGAGTGAGTACATCAGCCCATAGGCCCCGTATTTATCCTACCGAACACATTAACGTTAATTTTGAACTGTTTGAAGCATGGGTATTGGATAATACACTTTAGCTAACCTGTGTGAATCCCACGACTCAAATCTTGCATCTTGCTGCGTTTTCCGCAGGTATATTGTCTTGGTAAAGTTGCCACAATGTAATTCCTGTTCTTAATATTCACAGGGACTACATTTGAAAGTTTTGTCAAAATTTATCTGTTGGAATGCGAGGCAAGTCGTTTTGTAGCTACTGCTAGATTTTGCAGATGACACAACCTAAAACAGATTTAAAGTTATCTCCCTTCCATGGATTTGCATTCGCAATACATTGGTAATTTCCATGTATCATGCATCCTTCAAGACTATCCAAGTTACAGAAGTACTGTAGGAGCTGCTATTGGTCGTGGGGTGTGTTGAAATCTACCTTTCTTGTAAGTAGGGTACATTGAAAATAATTGAAGAGCACTTAGCCAATCAGAAAACGACATTTATATAAGGCAAAGTAAATATCTTTGCAACAACATTAACACTTTTCATATATCTTCATTCTCATGGAAGTCCAGCACACCATGAGCTTGTTTTCTGTTCTTTTCAGTCTTTTAATCATCAGGCATATTTTGAGAATCCAAATTTTGTTATTGGGTTAACATAATAAACATTTGGTCAAAATATATGATTTTTCTAATTGTTCTAAGTATGCACAGGGGTTCAAAAATATTTTGAAAAGCCACTTGCTGCAAGGCAAGCGACTTCAAGAAAGTAACTTGTCCTGACTGATTTTCCACTTGTCCTGATTTTATGACACAATGCGTGATGTTAATGTTTACTGGACTATTTCTCGAAGAGTGATAACTTCACCATCTACTAGCTCTGTTTCATTATTAGTGCTAACTTTAATAGCTTCATTGTGAGCAGATATCCAAGATTATTTGCATTTTGAAACCATAAATAGAAATTATCTAGCAGTCAGCGGACAAGTAAGATACCATTATTTTACTGCCCGAAATGGAAACTGACTTTTCACGGGCGTCAGGCAATGGGATTTTTTAACCCCTGATGCACCAGAAGTCTGTTTCAGCGATGGCATAGCTTCAGCAGAACAAGGACTTCTGAATCCTGAAACTACCATAATAGGGCACATTGTTTAACATCTCTAAACAAACAGTATCTTTAGCAATCATTTTAAAGATAATTCCAGCAGTGTTTTCAATCACAACTGTAAACCAGCGTATCTCAGGTAGCTAGCGTGGATAAATGAGATGTATTTCCATGTTGATCAAACTGTGTTCTAAGTGAAAAACAGTGTTTTAAGTCAAAACAAATGACCTGCCACTGCATGTGTTAAATGCCTGGTTGGGAAGCCTTTTCTTCAACATCTGGTGTCACCACTATTGGCCAATGATGCAGAAACACAAGTCAATTATATGATAATTGTACAATGGATTTTCATATTATCATGGAAGGTTTATTCTTGCAGTTGCATTTTCAGCCAGCTAGCGCAAGACGTGTGACAAATGTGCATTGGTTGGTGTGTGATGATATTCACACATCCGAGCCTGAGCAGTAGCTCTATTCAATAGAGACATTTACTGATA
Source organism: Haliotis asinina (assembly GCF_037392515.1). Classification (NCBI taxonomy): domain Eukaryota; kingdom Metazoa; phylum Mollusca; class Gastropoda; order Lepetellida; family Haliotidae; genus Haliotis; species Haliotis asinina. The sequence continues at coordinate 25,160,443 of NC_090281.1, read as the reverse complement.
ACAGGCATAGATTACTTAGAACCAGTTTCAACTCTACAATCCCCAGGGAGGATGGAGATTATAGAAAGTCCCAAGGTCCTTGAGGCATAACATAACAACATACTTGACCTTAACACTATTCTGATGTCTGACCTTGACTTTACTGCAGATTTAGTAAACACATCTCGACCTGTAAAGATCTGAGTTGGTCTTCAACATTCCATGCTTGTCATAAGAGATAGCTGAACTGATCAGCACATTAAGGACTAATGGGATCAGGCCGGCTGACTTGCTGACAAACGTCATTGTATCCCTGTTAAGTAGCAAGATGCATGTGCACTTGATCACTGGACTGTCTGGTCCAATGACGTAATTATTCAGACAGACATATTTATAGCTGGAATATTGCAGACTGCGACATAAAACAATAAACTGAAAAATTAAAAACAAATTGGTCTCATTTCTTGTGTGTTTTTTTTTTTCCGTGCAAACACTTCACACACTCACTCTTGCCTAACCGTCTATCCCCATGCCCCTTAAAATGGGCGTATAAAGCATACATCAGTGTACCAGACTCCCTTTGTCTATCTCACAGTCCCTGAAGCATATCATTTCCCTGGCTAGCCTAGCCTTCCAAGCAATGCCAAAGTCCTAAAGAAAGCAAGTCTGGATTCCCCAGGTTCAGATTTTGAACATCCCATCTCACTAAGCCCTTTTCAATTGAAATGACGTTACGCATTACTATCAAAATTATATATATATTCAGAGACTAAGTGTTAGTCTACAGGCTCCGTTTGAATCTTTCCTACATGATTCGTGGATGTGTATTCTCTACCTTCATTTTGTAGACTAAATGTTAGTCTACCTGTCCAACAACATATGAACAAAACAACATTGTCATTTGAGACCCAGCTATGTAATGCATGCAGGAATTTTGAAATGCCTGGAGCTATATGACATTAAGAAATATATATTTTCCCCAAAAGACAGATCTTTTTTACAAAGATAAATATGTATGGATAAACTAAATGACATGATGTGGACATAGCAGAAGGTAATGAGGCACATGTCGTTTCATGGATAGTTGGACAGAAGAACATGATCAAGATGATGAACAATGTACACAATTACGGTCTGAGCTTCAGCTGATCCTCCATATTGTTTGCCAAAGTCCATAATCTCATTACACATGGTTTCAGTTGCTTATCATGTGACATGTCTATCATAGTGACTGGCCTCTGTCCAGTAGTAAAATGTTTTATCACAAAGCCAAAGTCATGAACTCTTTAAAAGTTTGACATTTTTTCGGGGGCGGTCTGGTTGCAGAGTGTTTAAGCCTAAAGGCGTTAGCTCGTCACACAAAAAGGCAGGTTTGATTCCCTACATGGGTTCAAGGTGTGAGGGCCATTTTGGGAGTCCCTACCATGATGTTGCTGGAATATTGCAGAGTGTTTAAGCCTTAAGGCGTTAGCTCGTCACACAGAAAGGCAGGTTTGATTCCCTACATGGGTTCAAGGTGTGAGGTCCATTTTGGGAGTCCCTACCATGACGTTGCTGGAATATTGCAGAGTGTTTAAGCCTTAAGGCGCTAGCTTGTCACACAGAAAGGCGGGTTTGATTCCCTACATGGGTTCAAGGTGTGAGGTCCATCTTGGGAGTCCCTACCATGATGTTGCTGGAATATTGCTAAAAGAAATGTAACACTTTTACCTTTGAAGCTGTAATTACAATATTTTAATCATTGTTACAGGAATGTTACTAAAAGCAATGTAAAGCTTTTACCTTTGAACCTGTTCTAAGGACATTTCAGTCAATGTTAAATTTGGCTGATGAGGCTATTGTCGGCATAGGTACCTCAGGTACGTTTCTGTACCAATTGCCTAAATAAGAACGCAGAAACGTACCCTATGATGATTCAGCGCTACATATTTTTCTTGACTGGAATTGTCATAGTGTTGTACTAAATGATTTGATTGCATTATGTAAGAAATGTCAAACAGAAATAAATATTCCATTGTCCACAATACCACTCACAATTATTTGAAGGGGAACAACTACATATGGTTTCTATTGTGGAATATGGACTCTGTCAACTTGTAGGGAAATGGGTACGTTTCTGCACTTTGACTTTATTGGAGGTATATTTCTGTGTATTTCTGTTGTACCTGTACCAACAACAATCCTTTGAGCTTTAATTTGTTAAAGTACCAATCAACTCTCTAAATAGTTTTTCCAGTGTCACGTAGTGCTACCAAATATCAGCCCGAGGAAGAAGGAATTCCCTTTTTATTCACATGCATTGGTTATGGAGATTTATCTGGGAATTTCATATTTGTCCTGGGTAGGACATTTTGCACAAAAACAACAGCAGTTGTCCTTCTGTCCAGAACTAGTCCTTATATTGTTATATTCTATGCACTTAAAACAATATTCAGTTAAAGGTAAAACAATCCATTAAACTGAGCAATATCCTTGAAACAAATTTGTTAACCTGACTCAGATTTTCTTAAATTCCAGTTGGAGAATTTATATTTATATTTGATGAATCGAAACAGATCCTATATATACAATTCATTATTGATGGTCATGGGGAAAAAAATATTAATGAATTTATAAGCAGGAATGTTTCCAGCTGAATTTATTATTTATCAAAATAACATACGCAAATAGAATATAACCAGCTAGGCTGAACATTGTCAATGCTCATATATTTAATGCATTGGGCATTGCGATAAACTGCCACAATCAAGACAGTCTAAAAAAGTAACATATTCAGTTATTGTTTCACTGAATATATTGAGCCAGTGAGTGAATATGGTATTACACTGCTTTTAGCAACATTCCAGCAATATCACATGGCACGGGACACCAGAAATGGGCTTTAAACACTGTGCCCACGTCTTCGGCATGACAAGCAGATGCTTTAACCATTAGGATGTATTATCTTTGCCATTTAGTGCATTTGTTGCATCCCTAATCCTGAATACTTGCTGCCTTGCAGGACATCCTGTAGTCTGTATCACAGTCCCTGAATATTTTCCCTACAGCCTAGCCTTCCCTGCAATCCTAAAGAACAAAATAAAGCAAGTCTAGATCACTCAGGTCTTGACTCGCAGGGTAACCTTTAGTCTGTCTCACAATCCCTGAACCATATTATTTTCCCTACAGCCTGGCCCTCCCTGTAATGCTAATCCCTAAAAAAAGCAAGTCTAGATTCCATTTCCTGAATTTCTGGTCTCCCTGAGGCTCATTATCAGTTTAAATGGATTTATTTGTTACAATCAAATTATATATTTTCAAAAACTTAGTCTAGACATGCATGTGCTAAATATCTTTTTCTCATAATGCCTCAATAAATCCCAGGGAACTTTTGCATGCCTAATAACTGTCACCTTGGCCGGGTGACTCGGTCACTGTGACCAGACCGATGACATGAACCCATACAGTAGAATACATAGAGTACACCCAGCAACACTGACAGTCTGGGTTTTCAATGTGCATCAGATTATCATTATCCCACCCATCCGAAGAATGGATAATATACTACACAACAGAAGTTAAGGAACACAGTACACCCAGCAACACTGACAGTCTGGGTTTTCAGTGTGCATCAGATCATCATTATCCCACCCATCCGAAGAATGGATAATATACTACACAACAGAAGTTAAGGAACACAGTACACCCAGCAACACTGACAGTCTGGGTTTTCAGTGTGCATCAGATCATCATTATCTCACCCATCTGAAGTATCGATAATATACTACACAACAGAAGTTAAGGAACACTTGCTTCTTTCATAACTTTATAGTTAATCAAATCAAACACACCAATGTGAACGAATCAGGTGATCATACACATCAACTATTCAGGTGTTTCTTAACTTAAAGAAGTTAACTTCGATGTTCTTGTGATATCAGGGATTCAAAAATGCTACTGCTTGTTGCCTGGTACAAGTTTTCATTTGAAGCAAGTAGATAATCATTCACTGTTTTATGCATACATGTTCCAGTTTTATCACTGTGTTAGCGCCACTGAGGATCTGTACTATTCTTTTTAGACCAGGTCAAGCTAGAGATCCTGTTTAATTCCATGCTTGTAACGTGAACCTCCTACATACATATTGCTGGAGTCAGTGAATGAGTTTAGTTTTACAACGCTTTATTCAAGCAATATGACAGGAAGGGACACCAGAATTGGGCTTCTGACACACACTGTACCCATGTGGGGAACTGAACTTGAGTCATTGGCAGGACGAACGCTTTAACCACGAGACTACCCCACCAACATTTCACAGTGCAGGAATTAAGCTGTTGTGTTGCTGAATTTGGTTTACAAGTCTACTCACTTTATACATTCTTCATGAAACTAAAACATAACCAAATTGTACTCCAACACTTTTTTTGCATTCTTTTACATGTTAAACTAAATGCAAATATTGGTCTATTCGGACATCATAAACCAAATTTAAAATTTTTTAAAATTTCCAATTTATCACAGATGTGGAAAGGCACCTTGAAATGAAATGACAGCTGTCAGAATGACGTGGAACTTCCAAAAACAAAAATATCTTTCACCTTTTACATTATTCATGCTTGCTGAAAACCAGGGATAGAAATATGATTAGTGTCATGCACTGAAACTCAAAATCATTGTTCATGTGGTTTTTGGAATTTTAGAGTGCCGACGAGAATACTTTTAAATCCATTTTCAAATTCGGTCAGTGTCGTTAGCATGAGCCAGCTCGTCCTTCCTTTTCATAATAATGGATAAAACCTTTTTCAGTTTCTGAATCTGTTGATCGAATTATGTCATGAAGTACATTCATTATTGGTTAAATATGTTAAGAATTTGGTTAAAAGATATTATTGCTATGTGTGGCTTCTGGCCTAAGGAACAGAGCTATTGCAATTTCAAGCTTTCCATCACAGCACAATACAATGCATTTTGGACACTGAAAGCACAAAATGTTACAGTTTAGCGGTTACAATGGTGTACAATATGTGAAGCTCATTTCAGCTGTCCTCACAGTGATATTACTTGAATATTGCTAAAAGCATCATAAACAAAACTCACTCACTTGAAAGGATAGAGATATGTTGACTTTTTAAAATTATTAATCATTCCATACTTATATCATTCAGATAATCAAAGAACAGAGCTCAGTTTTACAGAAATGTTACAGATACTAGCACACCTAACTTTTACCATTGCTTACCTCATCTTTGGTGATGTATACGCTTGTAAAAAAGTGACAATTTCAGTTTTTGAAATTTTACTTTTAGGGTCAGATTTACTAGATTTAGGCAGATTTGAAGCACAAAATCAACCAAGCCAACAGACTGAAATTACACAAAGACTGTATGCCTTGGTGCTTAACAAGGAATTGTTATGGCAGTCATGGACTGTGGAGAATATCCATCTTTCCATGCATTTCTAATTTTATCAATAACCACTATATCATGTGGCCTGTGTGGCAATGGATTTATTGCAGTATTAACACGTCAATATTCCGTTCCATGTCTGTATTGAAACATATTGCTAAATATAGCTAATTTACCCAAACTACAAACAGAAGAGAGATTTTAGGGCCAAAATATTGTGGCCACGTTCTGCATATTGATGAATGTAATATCATCCTGGAATCACAAGCGGATTTTTCAGCAGCATTCAACGGATACAAAAACACTTACTGGAGCGAGTGAGTAAGAAAGTGAGTGAGTGGTGTTTCTTGCACACCCAAGGGAGACAACTAAGCACTAACGACTGACAGTACCATGTACAAACATTCAAAACAGCCAAAGAATATGTGAATATTTCCCATTGATATTCACTTAATCTCGAGCTGCAACAGGGGTTGCAAACTCTTTCGAAACTCCGCAGGACAAAGGTCCACCAAACATTCAAAATCCACTTGCTGAATATTAATTTCACTTGACCACAATAATTATTAACAATTTGGTTTCTTTGTCTTAATTGGTAGTAATTGCATTTTTGTTTCATCACTAGAATTTAGAATACATACATGAATATCAAAACATTTCAGTAGTTTGGCACTGCTGTAGCGTGTGGATATTTACTTGACTGACCGAAAAAATCCACTCAGTCATGAGTGTCTGGTAAATGTGTTTTTCAACTGCTGTCAGTGGCTATGGGACACCTGTTGATGTCACTAGTTGAAAAGAAAAGAGATCTTCTACCTTGTGCATAAGGCATCCCTTATTCAAACCTCTCTATGCTTGTAAAACCTGCCCTACACATAGCAACATACAATAGCTGCGAAGATATTCATGTCAAAAACACTTAAAACTGTAAGACAAGAACATAGTCAATACATATTTGAATAATTACTCTATGAAACTACAACACGCATCTTTGCAATGCTATTATGAAAGAAACCAAGGTCTCCCCCTGCTATAGGCCCCTAACATATTTACCTTGGAACATCCTACATAAGCATTTCGACAGGCAACACACAGCTGGTAGTGAGTCACCACACCACAGTCTATGTCAGGAAAGGGATCAATAACTTGCAAATTAAATACTGACCAAAACAGTTTCAGCTAAGCCCTGGGGCACCCATTTCTTGCTGAGCTAAATAAATCTAGTCTTATATGGTTAGCTCTCTAAGTATAAGTAATGGCCCTGTTAGTCTGGATTCGCAGTCTCACAGTCCCTTACTGTATTATTTTATCATATGCCAAGCCACTTCTGTAGTGGCCAAAGGAAGCAAGTCTACATTTCCTTCCCAGGTTCTCAATCTCCGATCTTACTTGGGCTTGTAACAAATTTGAAGAAATTGTTTGTTTCATTCAAAATTATATATACTCAGACACAAAGTGTTATTCTACCTGATGTGTGATGTGTTGTGCAAAGTTCAAGCAATATTACGTCAGGGCACACCATAAATGGCCTTCAGAAATTCAAAAACCAAGTCTCCCAAATCGTCAGTTACATGTCAGTAAATGTCAGCATTATAAGCTAGTATAAAGTGAGTGAGTGAGTGAGTGAGTGAGTTTAGTTTTTTGGCCACACTCCACAATATTCCAGCTTTATGGTGGTGGTCTGTATATAATCAAGTCTGAACCAAACATTCCAGTGATCAACAGCATGAGCATCGACCTGCACAATTCGGAACTGATGCAATGTGTTAATTTAGTCAGCAAGCCTGACAACCCGATCCTGTTCGTCACCTCTTACGATAAGCATAGTCGCTATAAGGTAAGAGCCTGCAACGAAAATGTGTTTAGCAAAGGTTCATGACCCTGCAGCCATGTACAGAGGAACATGGCTGGAACTAGAATTGGTAATCTTTTGTACATGTTGTAAGAGGCTTATCTCATGCTCACTAGACATTGTATAGTACATTGTCAGCCATCAGCATTCCTGGGCAACCTCCGCCGCAGTGTCACTCATTAACGACTTATGCTTCTATTTATGACTGAATCGATGTCTTGTTACCTTGGATGTGAGAATCTTGGTCCATGAGTGAGTGAGTGAGTGAGTATAGTTATAGCAATATTCCAACATCACAGAACGGAACACCAAAAACGGGCTCCACACTTTATGCCCATGTGGGGAATAGAACCCAAGACTTCTGCATGGTCAGCATGTGCTTGAACTACTAGGCTATCAAACTGCCACCAGGAAGGTCTAGCTATCTCATGAACTTCAAGTCAATAAGTTTGATAGTTCACTGTTGAAAACCACACACGACAATGTCTAAGTTAAGTGACCAGACAATCTGGTGATTGATATAATGAGCATCAATCTAAGCACTGGGACATCATGATGAAGTCCATGCAGGTTCACCATGCTCGTTGCATTTGTAAGACACTGTACATTTATCTGTGTACTCAGTACTAGACATCTCTTGTTCTACCGGGCAAAGCCACTCTCATTAGTCAGATGATAATAATACCTTTAAAAAACGGCTGTTTAATGAACACACCAGAAATTAAAAGGTGACACATCACAAGTTAAGTAACTCTTGTCATTTTGCAACAAACAAAATGTATTTAGTAACAATGACATTAGAAAATATCAAGATTTCACAAAGTGTTTGATTCAAAAGATTCACAGATTGATTCAATGTACTCTATGGATCATGTGGTTTAGTTTATATTTGAAATTCTACCCAATAGCACAACAATGCTACGCATAACATTTGCAACTTTCGCACAACGATTCTTGATTACAACTACATAATATTTTCATGTAAGTAAATCTATATACATAGTACAAGCCATATCTTGTTCTACCTGGCTAATAGTCTGTGAAGCTGCAGGTTTGAAATGGTCTTCAGTAACTAATGCTTGTTGCAAGAGGTAACTAGCAGCCTCAGGTGGTCAGACTCGCTGACTTGGTTGTCGTCAAAATCTGTAGATCCATGATCATGCTGTTGATATCTGGATTTACAGACTGCCACAACCAAATAGCTGAAAAATTACTAAGCGTGGTGATAAACAACCCAACCAACCAGCCTGGTTAAGCCGCCCCTTGTAGTAAGATGATAACACTTTTAAAAGAGTACTTTGTTTCATGATAACCCAACACCTAACAGGATAAGTAGCTCTATTCATTCAATAAATGGAAAGAACAGCAAGATATTCAGTAACGCTGTCCTACTTAACCTGACAAGGACATGAGAAACTATCATATTTCACTAAGTATCCTCCAGTCACAGAGGTCTCATCTGTATTTGATTCTTGGGTTTCGAGAAACAGGCTAGATTACAAATACCATGAAAATAGGGGAAAAAAACCTAGTGAATACAGTTTTATGCTGCTTTTAGCAATATTCCTGCAATATCAGGGCAGGACACCAGGCTGCATACATTGTACCCAGGGAAAATAAAGATAAACAACAGAATAACAACACTATGAATAATAACATCTTTTCTGGCTTAGGTTTCTTGACTTTGTCACACATACATTAACCCAATGAATAATACATAAACAAGGCGTTATGTCTCACTGATTCGTAATTAAATATGTATGTTGTTGACGTGTTTGGGTAGTGTAACATGACAAACACTTGCAGCATGTATCATTTATCAGTGGTTGAAGAAATAACTACAGATTTACATCAGTGTACCAAAAATCTAGTTTAAAATAAAGTGAGTGAGTGAGTGAGTGATTGAGTGAGTGATTGAGTGATTGAGTGAGTGAGTGAGTGAGCGAGGGCTCCACCAGAATAAGCTACACATATTATACCACAGAGTGGATCCGAACCAGGTCCTTTGCCATAAGGAGTGAACACATTAAGTGCTTGGCTAAGCCAAACCCCCTCAATATTACATGAAAAGTCTTCCTTTTATCTATTAGTACGTACTATCCTGTGATAAAAATCCATGAAAAATTAAATTCACAAAATTCAACCAAAACATGTTTAAACAAAAGATGGTTTCAATAAGTCAAAGAATTTCCATCCGAAATTATTCTGTTTCCACATTTAGGTCACTTAAATACACAAAACATTTCCATTATTTTTCTATCCTCATTCAAACCTACATATTGATGCTGAAACAACAGCCATGACTCGGACAACAAAACAACTGAAGCATGCATAATAGTAGGTGTTTATCAGCTGAAGTCAATTCTTCTACTAACAAAGCATACATAATATATAACCTGATGTATCAATGATTATGTTCAAAGGGTTTATTACGACTTGTTCCCATGAACTACTGAATTTTAGTGTGGTTCTTTTAACATTTAACACATTAAAACATGTTAAAAGCTTTGGGCAAAAAAATGATTGTAGGGTACTGATATGAAACACTTTAGTTCTCAAAAGTGTGGAGAGAAGTCACCTCTCTAAATGTTACTAAAGCATCCAAAATATAGTCTTATGGACCCTGAACCACATTGTTTTCCCTATTGCCAACCCTCTCTGCAGTGCTAAAGCCCTAAACATGCTAAATGAAGCAAGTCTAGATTTCCCCAGGTTCTGAATCATTGATCTCCCTGGTGCTCCTTTTCAATTAAAATGGGTTTGTTTGTTATATAATATTATATATTCTGACACAAAGCATTAGTCTAGCAACATACTAATGTCTATCCATTGTATAAAATGGTAAAAGACATAAATCCCATGGGATCACAATAACATTCATTGCCCCCAGTACTACAACAATCTACTATGGAGCAAATATGACACACATCACAAATATTGGGCAATGAATACAAAACAGCGATCATACTCAGTGAATCAATAACAATATATACTTGGACATGTTCCACCATCTTGACAATGTTAATGTGTCATGACAATCACTGGTGGCCACTAAGTGTTGATGGTTTTACTGCCTGGCTTGGTCATATTCTTTAAGTTAGTATGTGTCACTTCGATTAAAAGCACACAAAATCAGGAATAAACATTCCTTCATTCCTTCATAAAATGTCATGAATATTAGATTCAAGTGATCACAAATAACAAACTGAACTCATTAAGAGATACAATTTGCTTAAATAAATACACAAGTGAGTGAGTGAGTGAGTGAGTGAGTGAGTGTGACTAGGTTTACATCACATTCAGCAATATTCCAGCTACATGTGTCATGTATCTATTTAATCTACGGTGCACTTTCAAATGGAAAACGAAATTCCCTAATGTGGGTCATAAAGCATTGTCGCTGTCATTGTCAATTTATGTGTGTTCTTGTCAACTTGATATAAGTGACAGTTACCAACACAGCAGCAAGAAAAATTCTGTCACCATTGAGATTTTTGATTAACAAACACTTCATCTATAAGGATATCCATAAGGACATCCATAAGGACATCTATAAGGACACCTATACAGACATCCATAAGGACATCCATAAGGACACCTACAAGGACATCCATAAGGACATCCATAAGGACACCTATACAGACATCCATAAGGACATCCATAAGGACACCTACAAGGACATCCATAAGGACATCCATAAGGACATCCATAAGGACACCTATAAGGACATCCATAAGGACATCTACAAGGGACTTCTTCTCTGGTTCACATATTCACATATTCCCAAATGTGACGTAGTGTTGCAGTTTCATGTTTAAACTCTATACAAGACACGTAACCACTCTATGGCATCTCATAACTCCAGCCAAATGAGTTTGTTCACGCGTAATAATGAAGTATCATAAGTCTGTTTAGCCTGTGTGTAACTAACAACAAATAAATTAAGGTGGTAATTGCAGTGTTTGTTGAACAGCTGTCAATTTAGTACAATACAAAAGTTCAATCAATTACACCTTGTGTAATTCTCTTGGCCACTAACTTGATTCGCAGCAACATACCTACTTTTAGTAAACAAACTCTGTGGTCACTCATAAACAGAGAGTTACGGTGGTTTGATGGAGGAGTAATCGTGTGATTGAACTCCTTTCAACAAGAAACAATGCTTCAACCATTAGGCTACCTGCATTAGGATTTAGTATGAAAGCAAACACTCTTGTCACACTATTCCTTCAGCATATAAGAGTGAAAGAGAGAGAGAGAAGGAGAGGGAGAGGGAGCTTTACTACTGATTCAAGTATCCTCCAATGGGCTGAAACAGTGTTCAGCCACTGGAAGAATGGAATTCAGGCATTCTGAGTTCTAAGAGGCAAAGTAGCCATTGAACCGCTCACAAGCAGTAACCTGGTACATAGATACTTCATGAGTGAGCGAGTAGAAGAGGACTACCACATTACTCTCCCATTAATGTTTGACAATCAATTTGATTGTAAAGAAAATATAATCAGTTATATCACCAGTTATATCTTTGACAAAAATTATCATGATGATAGTACTGAAAAAAAACCAATATCATCATATGCAAGTATGAAAACTATTCTTTTTTTGTAACTTGGGAAATTCACTACCAATATAACATGATAGAAGATCTTAGATCCTGAAACGTAACAGACAGATCTACCATGTCTACCTTGGCAATCAAACATCAACGGATATTTATCTGAGTTTGTAAGGCATTTACTTAGTCCAAGGTGTGCTCTTATACCAAGGTGTACATCATCTCTATGTAGGCCATGGCTGGACTACAAGTTTATCTATTATTTATATGAACTAGTATTTATTTTATATTTAAGTATCAAAATACAGAAGCATGAATACTTAAGTGAAATTTCAAAACTATCAAACCCACTATAATCAACTTTAGGTCATATTTATGATTAACACCAACACAATCAATCTTTGGTGATAATCAGCACTAAATACAGCATGTTTACATGTCACAGGGTGTGTTGTTTTCATTACTATGTAATGATAAATATGACAAAACAAAAGCTTATTTTCATAACAGAAAATCTAATTGTCTATCATGTTGCCTGTTTTAAAGAAAAACAGCACCAGACAGAGAGTAAAGATATAATATTATACACCTTCACCTATTTATGAAAAGTTTATTTACGATTGATATAAATGAAGTGGCATCTATGAGTTGGGTATAACATTTTACTCTCATCAGCCTCAGTAGCAACAGTGTTATCAGACTCATGAAAAGTATCAAACGAAACTTGAAGCCTTACCGAGAAGAGTGGTCCAAGAAATTTCCTCCTTCGTGCAGTCGGACTTTGGCAAAAAATATTCCATTGGGGAATGTCATTGATGACAGCTCCTCTACAACTAGGGTAACTTGAAATTTATACTTCTTTTTCTTCGACATGAAGGACATCATTTTGACACCAAAACCATAATGTAACAAATAAACTACAGTCTACAAGGTGACAGCAGTACTACAGTGGAAGGCCTCTGACCCTAGGGGGTCACTCACTGTAAACAGTGAGCTGTACTACCAGCCACCTGTTACAACCGCTACAGCCGTTGTAACTGTCAATACACAGAAGCCTCCGTCAAAGACTCATCCGTTACCCATGGTTCTAAGATCCAGTTCCTGAACATTTGAACGAATCATTCCGTGTTGGCTGCCTACTCATTGTGGAGGGTAATATGTCCAAGGGCGCGCGTCACTTGAAAATGCTACACTGCTGAATTGCCCACGTTTCAGAAATTCTTCACTGTCAGCTGCTGTCAAACCCGCCTCACGAGCGGGCACCTGTTCCAAGAACACTGTTCTGCCACTGTATAAAGGGTAGATCCCAGTTGCCAAAAGCGTGTTATGTTCGTGTTGTATCCGTTTTGTTGTCCCTCAGTGGTTATCAGATTACTGTATTCTACAGTACTAAATCTTATCTCGAAGGTGCATCCCAGTGCGAAACTCACAAATCGATACGTCGGTCAATTGACTACCGCGCATGCTCCCTTGGTTGTTTTTAGTTTCCGCTTCCTGTGCCTTTTACAGCAGAGCCAAAGTATCTAAGCATGCTTGTATTATAAGTGGAACAAACCGATGTAACAATATCAGATATATCTCTTGAACATAATAAAACATTGGAGTAATATACGTGATACAAATACCTGGAAGATATCAAGATATCTTCATCCACTCTTCATTGGGAGTAATTGGAAAGCAAAAGCCACCCCAGCTAACCCATCCTTCGAAGTTTGTAACTATAATATACAGAGTCTAACACGAATTTAGGCCTACCTTTTACGTAGGGTAGGGTAGGGTAGGGTAGGGTAGGGAAGGGTAGGGTAGGGTAGGGTAGGGTAGGGTTCGAGAAGTTGTGGTGTATTCTAAAGGTGCTCCAAAATTTAGAATATAGTCCATCCTGACTAGTCAGTCAAAATATCCTATACTCTGATTCAAATCGTTAATTTGACGCCGAAAGGCAATAATCACTGGAACGTTGTCATTCATTAATTTTGTCAGTTGGCAGTTTGGCATATATGTATATGCAATTTAGGTTACACAAGAAATGCACTTCACACAGTGATTATACCACGACTGGAACAGAACCCGGACCTTTATTGTGATGAACTTGACAAGGTCATATGCTACGACGTGGGTCCCAGTGTGGCAAGTTAACAATGTGTGTCTGTTCGAACCTATATTTTTCAGATATTGGTATAGTATTTTGTGTTCAGCATATGCAGCGATGTACGTTTAATGTATATAATCAATGTTTTCTTAATTCGGGTTGTCAACCTACTCAAAATATTGGATAACACAAAACAGTTCGCATTTTTATGCTTCTAAATGTCGAACGTTAGACATGCCACGATGTCATATTTGTGGGTTATCTGTAAATGTAATTACGGACCCGTGAAGGTCCCGGGTTAGAATAGGCCTCCAGCAACCAATGCTTGCCATAAAAGGCGAAAGCGCTTGTCGTAAGAGGCGACTAACGGGATCGGGTGGTCAGGCTCGCTGACTTGGTTGACACATGTCATTGGTTCCCAATTGCCTAGATCGATGCTCATGTTGTTCATCACTGGATTGTCTGGTCCAGACTCGCTTATTTGCAGACCGCCGCCATAGCGGTAATATTGCTGGATGCGGTGTAAAACTAAACTCACTCATTCACTTTAACTACTTTGAATTGAACCTATGGACATAAGAAACGTTGTCTCTGAACATTTTCTCTGAACCTACTGAATTGATATGTATCTAGGTCACAGCTTGAGGCTGATACGAATACTTGAGGATTACATTACGATATACCTGTGGAAAGCAATCAAGCTGGTATGGGAAATACACACAGTAAACAACGGGTATCACGAACACGGCCACAACGAACTGACATAACGAAGTATTAGTGGTCCCTCCCAGTAACTGTATAGTTTAGTCGAACTGCGTATAAAAAAATACAGTTTTAACAAACTGATATTGTTGGTCCCTGTCGGTTCGTTTACTTGGTAGAAATGGAAAATTACTGGGGTTTTTTTTATTGACTTGGCTCCGTATTCCACAAGACGGTTTTATTTTACACGTTTTACTGATGTCATTGATGAAAATATATTGACTGCAAATTGTATATCGTAACTGCGCTCAAAACACATCCTAATACGGCAAACACTGAGATTACTTCATGTTGTGTTACATCACAAATCAAGATCCGGGTTAGAACTAGTCTCAAGTCACTCATGCTTGACGTAAAAGGGTTGCATTATCAGGCTCGCTGACTTGGTTGCACACTCCATTTTCACCGGGTTTCAGTCGTCATATAACAACACTTGAGGCCAACGGTGTGTGTGTCGCGCACCCCAGCATCCCCCTGCGTACATCAATACCACTGTCTATCAGTGCGACTACGTGTATTTATTTAAAGACCGCCGTCATGCAGCTGAAAAATTGCAGAGTTCGGCGTAAACACAACATCAAATAAATGCGACACTTAGCGAACTTCGGATTCCTTCATACATCGCGTTAATATTTCAAGGAACGAAAGATTATGTGAATACGATCTGAAAGAGTCAGTATGCTTAGTTTTACGTGGTTTTTAGTAATGGTGGTACCTATGTAGGGAATCGAACCCGCGTCGTCGTGACAAGTGAACGCTTTAATCTCTAGGCTACCCGACCGTACCCGATCTGAAAGAACCAAGTTAACATTTCACTTGGTAACAAGTACAATATACAGAATTAATGTGGCCAGGGATAAACATGTTTGTAATTCCGATTCAAGAAAGGCGTCTTCCTATTTTGGCTGGTAACCTCTCTGTCTAACAACTAGAGCAACGAAAGAATGGGATGTTCCCAAACTTTGTTTGAGTAGTATACCTGTATTTGTAGTACTCTGTACTTCACACTCTGTGAACATTGCTTGTATCCCTATCATCAGAAAGTTCTACTGTATTGTACTGATCGACCCGGACACAGGAACAAACGGCCCATAAAGTAGATGATATCGCTGCGTACTTTGTGGTTAGCCAACTCCCTGTGACCTTGATCTTTTCGTCTACGTTTCACGATTAAACATCACGTTCAGAGATTTCTCAAAGTTGTATTAATTTTTATGCACCGAATATTCTCAAGTTTTTGACCGGTTTGATATTGTGGCAGCGTCCATTATGTTTCCGCATATTGTGTAGATGAGTAGTGATGTAGAAATGTCAGTGATTTTAGTGATGTCTTTGTAGACGTACTCCCCTAGGCGCTGTCTAGTTTTACATCGCTATTACATGTCTCCATTACATTCGAGGTAGTTAAACCCGTGCTGATGTGGGGCAAAAATGTATTGTGAAATTGAATTTTTAAGGGGATATTAATCGAAATGTGTATATTGAAATTATATCTCATTGTGTCTTTTAATATGCTTTGCTCCGTTGTTCAGCTTTAAAAGTAAAAAACATTGATTTAGCTCAGGTGAATTCTTTTAGTTGTTTGGCACTGAAACAGGTTAACCGGAAAATGCATGGCATTACAACCTGGGCACTATAATGACAGGAAATCCGTTCTGGAGATAACATGGAATTTTATGAAGTGGGGCATTGTACTGAGCAGCATTATAACCAGGGTACAAAATGGACTTGACCAGAAAATACTAAATATTATGAAACCACTACCAGATTGAAGACAGTCGCCTGAATTTTGCAAACTTAAGTCTTGATCTGAGACACTCTTATGACACTCCGAAATGCATTAAAATCTATTCATGATTCCCGTCTGAAATGCACCACAGTCGAATAATTAGTTTCTTAATGTGCGGACTCTGACAAATAGGTGTGAGTATTCTTTCATACTATTTATGTCTTGTGTTCAGCGACCGTCAGTAAATGTGTGAGTTTAGTATTACGCTGCCAATATTCCAGCAATACCAAGGCGATGTACTATTTATATGTCTTATGTGCAGCGACCGTCAGTGAATGTGTGAGTTTAGTATTACGCTGCCAATATTCCAGCAATACCGAGGCGATGTACTATTTATATGTCTTGTGTGCAGCGACCATCAGTGTGAGTTTAGTATTACGCTGCCAATATTCCAGTAATACTAATGCCTGGACCTGGTCTCACTTGCACAACCAACATAGGCTTAAGATAGTCCTAGCGCTATGATCGCTTTGTCCAAGTTGGCCCAGAAATGAGCTTCATACGTTGCACCCCATCCTCGATATCTCCAGAGTATACGTTCCGATAAGTCTCCACTATAGGATGGTTGCACCCATGTGGGGACTGGAACTCGGGACTTAGGCGCGACGAGCGAACGGCGTGACTGGGCTATTATTGTTAGTACTGGTAAGATCTTCTGGTGATGTGTAATGTTACTATCCATGCACATGAATATGTCCGAGATGTTTGGGGTTCTTTGGGTCTGAGTAAACATAGTATTCTTCGTGCTGTATATTGATTCGCGGGAATCAGTGATGATGACGAATAATTAACCCAGATTCTGCCATTTTCAGTAAAGTATATTATACCAACCATTATCATTATTATGCTAATGTGCCAAGCGGCAAATGTAGAGAGTTGATTTGTTATTGTAAGAATGTGTTGTGAATGAAGGTGGATGGCGTTGTATTCGTGGATGACGTAAGTATATATTGAACTTCATAGATTTTAACATTCTAAAGATGGTGATTTAACAAACATATACGTCATCTGTGAAACCGGCATCTTCTCCTTGTAAGTGTATAGAAGAAGGTTTGTCTGTTTGTTGTGTGAGGCCTCCGTGTTAATAACGGAGTTGGTTTGATTTTTGGTCGACGCTGTACTCAGATACATTCCGGGTCTGTAAATAATGGAGTCTGGACCAGACAGTCCGGTGATCAGCAGCATGAGTATCGGTCTGTTCAATGACATGTGTCAACCAATTTAACGAACCTTACCACCCGATCCCATTTGCCAAAATCGTACACAGCGTGACTGAAATAACAGATGTCAAAACTATACAGTAGGCTTAGGTAATTTCGATTCTAACTGGAGATAACATGCCCGGATTCTAAAGGCGAGTAGCAAGCCATTGTTTTCGTGTAAGCTCGATAGGTTGCAAAGCTTCATATTTAGATAGTATGATGGGCTAGCACAACTTTCACAGCAAAAACCATGTGGGTGTTTTTAAACAATGGTGGCCAAACCCCCGTCCAACACACAAAATGAACTCTTCGGGCGGTGGATATAAACAGTTTCACCTGAATAATCTAAATACCTAACCAGAGACATATCGACCAAACAAAACTTGAACATAAATATTGAAACACTGAACTATTGAAATAATGCGGCTCTTGTTACTGAGCGAGGTTTTTGGCGTTTATTTTTCAGATTCACATCGATCTGCAATGAAGCATATTAATTATGTGACATAAGCAAAGCAAACTATAACAAAAGTCAACTAACATTCCACACATTCCCGAAAATAATAAGTCATGTGACATAATGAGAATTTCAACAGGTTCGACTTTTTCTCACCGGAGAGCTCGCTTCTATATTGTACGAGCGCTTTGAGTAATGACTCGAGCTTGATTGTGACAGGTTTGCGTATCCCTATGCGCAAAAATATTACTGTCTTCATCAAATATATTTTTATAGACGGGACCCAGTGTATGAGTTATGTACAAGGGTGGACAACTCTCATTCTGCGTCCCTATTTCTCTAGGACGATTCCATTGTATCTATCAATTCGTGCATTCAGCATTTACCTGCTGTTGTGAAAAAAAAAGACATCGCAATTGAAACATGACATTTGTCATGTACATTTGAAGGAAGCACGTGTTTCACGTAATGGGAAAGCTCTTCAGTAAGAAGAAGTCTCCGAAATACGACAGGTATTTGGTTTGCAAATGTGGTCAGGTCTAGGCAAATAATCAAATTAATGTTCGGACGTCAGCATTATGCTTTAACAGCTATGTACATCCTTACCAGCCGCTATAGGATATGTTCGGCACTCAGAAAGAAAGGCCAACCCAACCCTAACCTAGATAACCCTATCCCCTAGCCTAAACTAACCTTAACCTAACCCCAAGTATTAGAGGAATGAATGGTAAAATAGTTACAATGATTTTACAATCACACTCATCCTCATGTTCAAAGGTTAAATTATTTTGACTTATTTGTGCTTAAATTATTAGTGCACTGCTCTTTTTGATCCATTGATTAAACCTGAAAAAAGTGCTGATTTGTCATTTTTTTTTTTTTTTTTTGAACAGTTAGTGGTGCATCAGAATGTTAAATCATGGAGCTTCCCTTTTTCATAATGGTAAAGGTAGTGTTAGATTTGCAAGGTTGATATCCTCTTTTTATACAGTTTTACTGGCATAAAGCAATTATGTAGATCAGCATTTTCACTTTTAAGACCTGAGCTTGATTTTTTATTAAGTAGAATTACTGGAGCATGTTATTTTGTTTGTTGTCTTCGCTTCACTCAACAACATGCCAACTCAATTATGGCAGTCAGTAAACAATCAAGTGTAGACTAGACAATCCACGAATAACATAACAAACCTCAGTCTACACAAATGGTATTTGATGACATCCATCATAGGATTCACTATCCCCACTGTGATACTGTTGGAATATTGCCAAAAAGGTGTAAGTCCATACTCAGTTACCACTTTTGTCACATGGACAAGCTGAGAGACACTGCATCAGAAAGTGTTGTTCAAATTCCAGTAAAGGGTTTATTTGTTCCTACAGTCACATTAAGGACAAAAGTTGGAGCAGTGCAGCTGTCTAAAGTGTAATAAGTAAGAATTAGTACCTCAGTCTGATTAATTTGAAAGGCATTTAGAAGTGGAAAGCATATAATAGGAAAAGCAAGACTTATGAAAGTCAGCTTCTTTATTGTGAATAATGTGACATTGTGGAGTGTTTACTTGCTTTTTCATCCTTCACCTTTCTTACTACACTCTGCCATGGAGAAAAGAGCTGGAACTGAACATAACCTGGTATTGTCTTTGTGAGATCTGGATTTGATTTGGATTTAATCTTGAATTCAAAGACTTGCTGATCTCTTGGTAACCCAAGGGTGGAAGGATGCTTATAATATCAAACCTTGGTTTGTCTGATCACATTGACTTATTTTCATATGATTATTGTAACATTTCATTGTTTCTCAGTGAACACTTTCAGATACTGTTGCCATGATTAATTCTTCTTCCAGTTTCAACTCCGCCTCGAAGCAGACGGACAGCCCTGAGAGAGAAGGAGCAGTGATGTCTTCATGTCCAGTGCATGAGGAGGCAGTGGTCAGTCTTGCTGGGGTCCAGACTGGCCTCTGTCTCTCAGGCAGCAAGGATAAGGTCGGTCTTAACAGGAGTACAGATAAGATGCGTATCTGCATAATTTACACAAACATATCTGTAAAAACTCATTTCAAGTCTATTGCGTACAAGTACGCTTGAATTTTTAATTCTCTATTAATTTGATGTTACATTCATACACACAAAAATGTCAATTCTTAGCTTGCAGACTTGTGGTTAGAGTAAACTAACTGAGGTATATTTAGAGGTTCTGTTCCAACACATAAACTTGGCAATTTGCAGTCATTCTTATGTTTTCTCAGTTTATTGTTTAAATATATGTATAACAAACACGTAAACCAACATTTAAACTTTAACATATATTTGTGTTTGATGGAATCTAGTAAAATACTGTAAACTGTCTTATTTCCGCGCCTTTAAATTTTCACGAGTGGTGGTCACTAAACCTTTTTGCACCTTCTTATTTTCACGAGGTGCTGGTTGACAAATGTATTGACAAATGCAATACAGTATAAATACCTGAGATGTAGGCCTAATGGGTACTTTACATGACTACGGATTTCAAGGAGAATATTGATCGATAAATCTTTTATTCAACCATGAAAAAGACCGGTCACGTGACAAGAATGTGATCTTGTTACAGATGGCGTCTCTGAATGTTTTAACACAACACCCAGGTGCGTGATCATTGAGTTGTTATAAAATAAACAGATTTGCGTAGTGATCTAAAAACAAATGTAATTGATTTCAAACCTAATTCTTATT
Source organism: Haliotis asinina (assembly GCF_037392515.1). Classification (NCBI taxonomy): domain Eukaryota; kingdom Metazoa; phylum Mollusca; class Gastropoda; order Lepetellida; family Haliotidae; genus Haliotis; species Haliotis asinina. The sequence goes on along the minus strand of NC_090281.1, from coordinate 25,139,663 downwards.
GACCGGGTGTTAGAGCAATGAAAATAAAATTATCTTCTCTCAGGTGTTGTGATTACTTACATAAATTGTGAAAACATGAATCTCCAAAAACAGTAAATCTTGTTTGTCTTTTTCAAACGTCAAAGGGTTCAGAAGTTACAGAAACTAGTTACTTATTAAATGTTAAAAAAACAAGTGAAATGTTAAACTGTATATAAGGGGTTGGCTAAAGGCTAATCTCTTGTGACAACTATTAGTAAGAGTATCAGTAAGTGACACATGTTAATCCAGATTAGCCCAGTAGTGACACGTGAATGAGCAGTTCACACTTGTATTGTTTTTATGTTGTTGACGTATCTGAATGAAGTGAATGATATATCTATATTATCGCATGTTTTTATTCTCGCATCATGAAGTCTGGCACGAAAATCGTAAAAATTAAACGGTCGCGAAAATTTGGCTGTTTACAGTACCCACTTGAGTTTGAGTGAGGTGGGTACAACTGGAAAATTAGGATACGCAAATAAGATGAACACAAGTGAGTATAGGGATGTCACGATTCACCAATGCACCAGTGCATCATCAGCAAGCTTTGTGCTAATAGATATAGTCTGGTTCATAATTATTGAGAATTTTTCTTCTTACTTTGAGCTATCCTAACACTTCAACTGATTCACTGATACTTAAAACTAAGTAATGGTATAAGGGAGGTAACTCATCTTGGCCTACTGAGTATAGTACAATTAGAGTTACCTCCCCTGAATATGTAGCAGACGTCATTTTCCTCAGCACTGTCAACAATGTCTGCTGAAGATAAAAGAAGGTTGATTTTTTTTTTGTGTAATCAAGGAATTGATGATGTAAATACATTGGCAGAGAGAACAGGAACTCCTCTTTCTACTGTGTATAGGATTAGGATGAATTTTAAATTGGGAAAGGATTTTGGGCACCAGAAAGGAGCAGGGAGACCCAGAAAATTGGTCTTCTCAGATCGCGTCCGGCTGGGAGTTTTAGCGTCTAAAAAGCAAAGGGCAAGCATCTCCAACATCAGGTATGAAATGATAGAAAGGGGATCAACAGTTGTATCAAAATCTACAGTTAGAAGAAATTTGATTGATCTTGGATGGGAGAAAAAGACTGGAATTCCTTCTCCTCTCATGAAACAAGAACATAAAGACAGGCGTGTTGAGTGGTGTTTGGCACATGAAAACTTGACTGGGAAAATGTGATTTTTACTGATGAAAGCTCAATATGGGTATATCCCAATAATGTGAAAATATGGACAAAGTCTGCGTCAGCACCGTTGTATCAACAACCTAAATACAGCCCAAAGTTTCATGTATGGGGAGGGATATCCTTATTAGGAACGACCCCGCTGTGTGTGTTTGAGGGAAATCTGACAAGTCAACGCTACACTAACATATTAGATAATTTTCTCTTTCCAAGTGCACATGTGTTTTATGGAAATGACTGGATTTTGCAGCAAGATAATGATCCTAAACACACCGCAAAACATGCCAAGCAGTGGTTTCAGGAGAAAAATGTGACTGCATTACCATTTCCTGCATATAGTCCTGACTTAAATCCCATTGAGAACATTTGGGGGATGATGAAGGAATGTGTGAATCAAAAGGGGTTGACAAAAATTGAAGACGTGAAGTGAGAAGTGGTCCGATAGTGGGACAGCATAACTCACGAGACACTAACCTCTCTGATAGGAAGTATGCCTACCCGTCTTAGACTGTGCCGTGAAGCTTAAGGAGACTTGATAAAATATTAAATTGTTACCTACACAACATGAAAAGGTCAGTTCACTTTCACAATACATTCAGTTTTATCTGATTTGTTCTCGTTTAATAATATGAAATGCTTTAGCTATTCTCAATAATTTTGAACCATACTACATGATTCATATGATTTTATATCAATTCAGTTTTAATTTGACATATATCGATAACTATTTCGAGTCGTAACACATTTGTCTCTTGTATTTTTAGCACAAAACAGCAGACATGACTTCTTGAGAGTGAGTGATGGGTACATGGCTGATGGGTAGTTTTCCTTTCTCTAATAATTTCAAATGAAGTGGACTAGTTGTTTAGAGGTTTTCAGTGAACTATGGTTTCAGCATCAGACAACTTACCATTAAAGTAATGGCTGCTTGTTATACACAAAATGTCGAAAAGACTGTATTGTGATAAGTATCTTATTGTGACCTCAGTATCAAGATACTTATCATATCATATTGGTGTGTATGTGATTCATAATGCGCTAAATCTGACCAACTCAAACGACCTGTGAAGGTCCCAGGGTAGAATAGGCCTTCAGCAACCCATGCTTGCCATAAAAGGCGACTATGCTTGTCGTAAGAGGCGACTAATGGGATCAGGTGGTCAGGCTTGCTGACTTGGTTGGGACATGTCATCGGTTCCCAATTGCACAGATCGATGCACATGTTGTTCATCACTGGATTGTCTGGTCCAGACTCGATTATTTACAGACCACCGCCATATAGCTGTAATATTGCTAAGTGCAGTGTAAAACTCACTCACTCACTCACTCACTCACTCACTCACTCACTCACTCACTCACTCACTCACTCACTCAAACTATTCAAAACCTATTTTTTTTTTTAACCATTAAACTCTTTAACAGTGGTATTCTCAATCTCACAGCTTAGCATTGCCATGGCCATCATGAAAACCAGTGTGCAGTACAGGAAATTCTGTTTCGTATGATAACATAGTTTATGGGTCTTAGACACATAGAGCAGAACTATTCCTGGAGTATTGATTATTTAAGAAATATAGCATTCAAACTTTCAGGATGACATCATGTTTAGTGATTTATTAAACAAAAATTTGAAATTACATAAGTGTTGTGATGTTTTATACTAAATTGGATCAGTAGAGGTATAGGCATGCTTCAATTTTCTGTTTGGTTCTCTGTCGCTCCTTTAACAAAAATATATCCCTTCCTTCATAAGTAAAGAGATGACTCGTTGCATCAGTATGTCCACATAGTTTGTAAGATGATGGTCTGAGTCTCTGTGAGGGACCCATGGGTGGTGGGGTAGCCTAGTGGTTAAATTGTTTCCTGATAATGCCCAAAAGCTGGGACCTATTCCCCACCTTGGTACAATGTGTGAAGCCCATTTTTGGTGTCTCCTGTCATGATATTGCTGGAATATAGCTAAAAGTGACATAAAACAAAGCTCACTCATTCACTATAAGGGACCCATTCAGTCATTAGGACGATCACAGAAGAGTCAGTGTCCGAGGTCATCAGTCTAATAAAGGAAGTTTGATGAACTACTACTCCACTGATGACCAATGAAGATCCAGGTCAGAATTGATCTTCAATAACCCTTGCTTGTCGCAAGAGGCAACTATTGGGATAGGGCGGTCATCCTCGCTGACTGGCTTGACACATGTCATCATATCTCAGTTATGTAGATTGATGCTCATGCTGTTGATCCCTGGATTGTCTTGTCCAGATGCAATTATTTACAGACTGCCATATAGCTGGAATAATGCTGAGTATGGTGTAAAAATAAACTCACTGAATGACTTCTCCTCCAGTGTTGAACTCTGTAACATTGTTGTTTGTTTCCTCAGACCATGGTCCTGTATGATTACCACAACAACCGATTGGAGGACTGCTGGACAGGACATAAAAGAGAAGTTACAAAGGTATGTGATGCAGGTGTAGACTAGGACTAGCTATCTATCTCGATCATAGGTATAGATTATCATTAACTAAATACCAGTCGATTATAGACAAATGTCCGAGAAGTAACCTTGCACAAATATTCTGAAAATTAGTACAAGAAATGAATGGTGAGTGGTGACATGTTTTTGCATGGACAGTGAACTAAACAACATCCTGAACATAACTGAGAAACAGCTCATGCATAAAGTCATAACTTGGTACACTGTACTGGTAAATCATTCTATCACAAGAATTTATCTACAATATTATCTATGTCACACTTTTCATATCCATAATCATTTATAGTTTTTCCTGTTGATGAGATTTTGTTTTATTCATCTCTTTACCCAACCCTAGTGTAGACAATGCAGTATTTCTTTCTGGAATCTGGAAAAGAAATTCTGCTATGTTTTGTGATGTATTCTAGTGCCATGTTTACCACATATTCCAGGTGTGCTACGGTTCTGCCTGTCATGGCATGTTCAGTGCATCCCGGGACAAATCGGTGAAGATGTGGCATAGGGGCAACCCGAATGCTGTGCAAGAGTTTCAGGGTCATGACCTTGTTGTGACTGCAATGACCCTGAACCCAGGTAAACATGCAATACAGTCTCATGCACCTCAATTCATTTTGAAGCATACTAAACATCTAAATATCCAAAACTAAAACTGAACCTTTGTCATGTATATTTTCAACAAAGATAGCATGCTCCAGTGTTTGCCCTGACACAGAAAACCTGCATATTTGATGCACAAATTATCTCAAATACGCAGTGAATTTAAAAGCTTGCATCTTTGTCGATGCAGTGCTACCGGGACCTTAGTTCAGATTATGAAAGCTTGTAATTTACTGTTGTTTAAAAGTACCCAATTTATTGTTTGTCAGTTAACTGCTCAGTGCTTAATAAATAGCTGATCTGCTTTACCTTGGGTTTTTTTTTTGAGTTATTAAGCAATCACAGTTTACGTCTTGATGAAAGCTCCGTACAGAAGCTGACTCCCCAAAAACATGTCCATGACTCCCTCTTATGACACCAGGGAGTCATGATGACTCCTAAATTTTCATCTCCAGAGCGAACACTGATGCTTGTCAGTATTACTACATGTAGGTAAGACATGCTCAAAGTTACCTTAGCTCTGATGAGTGTCACCAGTGTCACAACATAGACTTAAAATGATCTCAGAGTTAAGATGTACATTTGGGCCCTGGTTATGACCTGAAAAAGAAATATTGAAATCATTTGAAGCTGAAAACAAAGAATGAGTCATGAAACTCTTTTCAGAAACTTTGAATAATAAACTTTTAAGAACTTTTGGAAAGATAGTTGACATACAAGTAGTATTAAGATGGCATATGCTGGACTGAAGAGGACAGGTACTACCTACCCCACTTTAACATGCCATTTGAGTGAGTGAGTGATTTGGGGAAACAACAGATATGGGCTTCACACATTGTACCTTTGTGAGGAAGTGAACTGGGGCCTTCAATGTGACAAGTGAATGCTTTAACCACTATGCTGTTTTACCTCCTCTGTGTCAATAATAACTTCAGAAGACTGGAAATGGGTGTTGTCTGATATGCATGGTTGATCATGACGCTGTTGTTGGTTGTTGTTGCAGACAATATGATGCTGTGTACTGGTTCCCGTGACAACAGCGTGAGATTGTGGAATGTGGAGACAGCAAAGTGCCTCATGCAAAACAGCATACCGCAGAATCTTGTTAGTGCAAATGATGCTTTTTCAATAGTTCCTATATATGCTGACTGTATAATATCCTTGGAAATAGTTGTCTTGACAAAGTCATCTGACGATGACCATTTCCTATTTTAAACTCAACTCTGAAATTTGTCCAAAAACTCAAACCATTTAGTACAACAAATGTATAAACCAAGCATCTAGATAATACTTTTATGTCCAACTGAATAATATTCAAATGTGTATTCTTTTCAGCATAATTACCAATGTCGATTTTATAGTCATTCCTCATGTCTGGAATGTGTGAATCTATGGTTGGTTTGTTGTAGGTGACAGACGTTAAGTGGATACCCAATAGTAGTCTTGTGGTGCAGGTGGGGGAGGACAAGCAAGTCAGGTAGGAAATGCACAGTATCACTGTCCCCCTTCACTTTCCATATGCTTTCATGGAGACAGTGCCAGCCGCCTGGATACTGTCCCTTCCAGAGGTCTCATGTAATGAATTTACTGTAAGCATGTAAACATCCAGGGGCAGATAATTGTAATTTCAGTACTAAACCAGAATGGAAATCTTGTAGTGAAAGCATGGGATTTTACTTGTAGTTTAATCATCCGTTGCATGTGATATTCAAACCATACATGTTCAGGTAAACAACCAGGGACAGATAACTCTAATTCCGTTACAAAACCAGAATGGATATCACAGATATGTTCAGAACTGTGTGTGCTCGTGCATGCTAGCGAGGGCTTGATCCAGAATGCCTCCGCCCATGCACATTTGAAGCATCCTCACAGCTGCCTCACCAAGCGAACCAAGATGGCAACCATGTTTCCCAGATAGCATTCATTGTTGGCCCAACATTGGCCCAATGTTTGTCAATGTAGGGCCAACATCTGCCAACATTGGGCCAACTATGAATGCTATCTGGGTTAACGTCATTCGTCACCCATCACCCCTTTCCGTAACCTCCAACATGAAGACAGGAAGCTATTCGTCTTGTCACGGAATAACATGAGTTGGTCACGAATGGTTTAGTGTACTGAAGTGGTTGCGTACATTTGGGGCGATGTAAGAGGTCACAAGAGGCAATAATGCGGGTGCTTGAGGTTGTGAACACACCTCTGGTAAGAATAGCTTGTGATTTTACTTGTAGCTTAATCATTTGCTGCATCTAGCTCAAAGCAACCATGGTTAGGTAAACAACCAGGGGCAGATATCTGTAATTTCAGTAAAACCGTGATGGAAAGCATCATTCTCTTTTGACTTATGTTCAAATCTGGTAGTGATAGCATGTGATTTTACTTGTAGTTGAACTATTTGCTCATCTTATGCTCAAACCATGTTCATGTAAACAACTAGGGGCAGATAACTTTTATTCCCGACCACGGCAACTTATGTAAGTTCCACTTGCTGCTGCTGACTGCTATGACAGCATTTGATATATGTTACATCTGTTTAATCAGTTGCTGACACTAAACTTTTATTACCACAAACACACACACACTTTACTAGTTTGAATGTGATTGTCTCATTGTTTTCCATCCAGATTGTACGACACTCGTAACCTGAGTGTGATCCACAGCTTCACCAAGAAGCAGTACATCCAGATGTCATGTGACATCAGCCCAGACGGTGTCTACTGCCTCACATGCAGCAATGGCTTCGGTGGCAATGGATGTGAAGCCACGGTAAGATGAGCAACAGTCTGTCATTGTTCCTAGTATATTGGGGCTGGGTGGGAGCCCAGACAGTGGATTGTCTGGTCCGGACTTGATTATTTACAGACAGCCGCCATATTGCTGGAATATTGCTGAGAGTGGCACTTCAAAGTAGTATATACACTTGGCATATCAGAAGTTAAGTTTCACCAGTGTAAATTTATGCACTTACTTCAGGCAACTGTTCTAAGCTAAATTTTGCACATGAACTGATGTATTGTAAAACAAAATCGTAAGGTTGAAAAGATTGTTGTCGTTAGTTTAGTAAATGATAAACATCAGTGAAAATTTGTGAATTTTTATCACAAACTTTCACCAAAATGCAGCATTTCACGTGTACAATATTTGCACATGCTCTTCAGCAATATGATACATGATCCTCATACAGTTCATCTGCATGAAGTTTGCTGTTGGTTCCCCCAAGTTAGTGGAGAAGTTCAGTTTCAATGTAACTATATATATATATGTGAAGAGTGTACAGTAGTACATACATAACAAGTAGTTTCCTAAATAATTACCGACACGAATCTTCTCTTATATGTTTCATTGTGTGTCTTCAGGGAGAAGTGATTACAGTTCTGATTCATATTTTTGTGAAATTAAACTATCTGGACATTACTGTGATATAGATTTTGTGTTTGAGTTTAACAATTCCTGATGATGACACATGTTCTTCTTTCTTTAATTCAGCTGTGGGATCTAAGAAGTCGTTCATTAATCCACGAGTACAAAGGTCACATAGAGGCCATTGAGGCATGTATATTCCTCCCGAGCAGTGACCTTCCCCTTGTTGCCACAGCCTCGAGAGATTGCACAGTCAAAGTCTGGAACAGAGACACAAAAGGTAACAAAACATATAAAAATCTGATAAAAAGTGGTACTGCAGTATCAAACCCATGGTGCGCAATGTACTATTTTGTTCCAGGATTAGGTCATAGTGCCTGATATACCACTGTTTCCCAGGATTAGATTATAGTGCCTGATATACCATTGTGTTCCAGGATTAGGTCATAGTGCCTGATATACCACTGTTTCCCAGGATTAGATTATAGTGCCTGATATACCATTGTGTTCCAGGATTAGGTCATAGTGCCTGATCTACCACTGTTTCCCAGGATTAGATTATAGTGCCTGATATACCATTGTGTTCCAGGATTAGATCATTTGCTTGATATACAACTGTGTCCCAGGATTAGGTCATAGCGTCTGATATTCCATTGTGTCCATTAGATAATGAACCACATGTAGCAGGAATAGGCCCATGATGTAATATGATGCTGAGGATTAGATAGTGATGCCTGCAGTGCCATCATATCCCAGGTCTTGACCCATGGTGCTTGGGACACTATACAGCAGTTAGCTGGAATATTGTTGAGTGTGGCATTAAAGAACTGAGAGACAAACAATCACACGAACACACAAAAAGAACAAGAGTTAAAGTTAAAGTTTCTTGACACAAATACTCTGGAAAACTCTGAAAATGCTTAGTGTTCATCTTCTCATTATTGGAGAACACATTTCTATTGCTAATTAAATCTGTTCCCAGCTCTTGTGTCAGATTTGTCAATCAGTGGTGCAGGACCGATCACCTCTCTTCTGGCATATGAGGATGGCAGGTGAGTCACCTCCTTTCAGACAAAGATTAATGAACCTGTTCATTTGGTTTCACTGAGTGCTTGCTTGTGAGTGCTCATATAGCCACATAGCACAAAGGACATATTGCTCATCTGGATGACATGCTTGGTTGACTATTTACAAACAAACAAACAAACAAACAAATAAATACAGGTCATGTCATTAAAAAGACATTGGTGACCATCTGTTAATCAATTCAGAAAATCATTAAGAAAACACCAGCTTCGTTGATTATGAATTTTTTTCATTTCTGTAAATAAGTCTGTCAATAATGACGAATATCTTTGACCTACTCATCCATGTTGTTATAAACACCGTATCAAATGACGTATAGTATTCCCAGAAATTATTGAGAATCATGTTGCGTCATGTAACTCATTACGATTATTAACTTCTGGCGTTTTACTTACATAAACATGTTAAAACATCATCCTTTTACAGTCTCAGTCTTGTTTTAGTACTTTGTTAGACCTCCTCGCTCAGCAATGCATGCCTGAATACGCCTAGGCACACTACCCATCAAAGTTTGTAGGTAATCGTGTGACAGGGTATCCCAATATTAGACCACCTCGGCCTTCATATCTTCAATATTTCTCAGTCCCTTTTGGTTTATTCTGTCCTTCATGACTCCCCACACATTCTCAATTAGGTTTAGGTTTGGGCTGTAACTGGGCCAGTCTAAAACTTGAACATTTTCGCCCGACAACCACTGTTTTATGTAGCGCGCAGTGTGTTTTGGGTCATTATCATGCTGGGAAATCCAATCATCTTCATACAATGTTTGTGCTGTCAGAAGAAGATGACCATTTAGAATGTCAACGTATCTTTCTTTCGTCAAGTTTCCCGTGAAAACACACAATGGCGTCACTCCACGTTTTTTCACCCAATTAAGTCTCTGTAATTCCTGCCTAACTGTTTCATGCATACCTGAGGACTTCCTCTGCTAATCATTTCATTTCTGATGTTCTCAACACTTCTCAATTTGCCCCTACTCACAAATTGCCCAAGTCTTTGGCGATCCACAACACTGAATTTCCTAGGCCGACCTGCCCCTGCTTTGTGCTCTATCCCGGTTCCTGTTTGAATATTCTTCGAAGTTCTGTATACTGTAGACAAAGGAATACCATGTCTACAAGCTAACACTTTAGCATCAGCCTCACCCCTTTCAAAATCATCTAGAATGAGCTTTCTTTTCTCTCTTGCTGTAAATTCTGCCATGTCAACACAGGAAGCCGTCTGCTCAGACAAGGGAGATAACTCTTGACGTAATGAGTTGCCTTCTAAGCCTTCAAGAGTTGTCTCCCTTATTTAGTATGCTTAGTGCATAGTGAAAGCCCTTTTTCCAATCTTAGCATCATTAGATAAAAAACAAAGATTTTCTCAATAATTTCTGGGAACACTGTACTTCCACCACCCTCACAAGTTCCCTCCTCAGTTATGTAGGTAGGCCCAGTTCTCATTCAGGTGTATGCACGTGAGAGATGCTCGAGCTGTTCGATTAGGAAACTCATCACGCGTGTGAAACACTTTGTGCAAAACAAATGCACCCTGTATGTCATTGACTGTCAGTTACTAAAATGATTTCACTTAAAATGGAACTGACTTTGATTATTTAGCCTCTGAGCAAATTTCATTTACAGCCATAAATGATACATTGTTGGCCTTTTCTCAGTGTTCTGGCGGGCTCTTTCTACATGGGCATTCAACTGATGGACTTGAAAAAAGGACAACTCTCCAGAAGGTCGCAGTTCTAGTGAGGTCTGACCTAGTCAAGATATACAGATATAGCCAGATGCCATCAGCTGACAGTGGGTTGCTTGGAACAAAGTGGTGAACATTATCATGTAGTAATGTTTGGTTATTCACGCAGCGCCTTGTCAAAATGAAGGTCGACTTTGTTCCTTAGTATTGCCTGGTTCTCTGTGAATCATCTTGTCTGTTGACAGTGAAGCTCAACTGTATCCCATCAGATAGCCTTGTCATCTGTTGAGGAATTTGTCAGCAAATAACCACAGTTATTGTTAGTTTCAATGTGATGTTAGAACCGAACTCTGTTAGTATTGTGTGCATATTTCTAGATGACCTTGTTGGTGTGAATATGGACTTTATCACATACTATTGCCTTATTGTGTTTAGCAACACAGTGACCAACTTTGTCCCTGTATTCTGCCATGTTTGTGAGTAGGCTGTGACCACCTTAATCATTCAATATTGGCTGTCATGTTGTGAGCAATGATCACTTTTATCCCTTAGTACTGGCTCATCATATTGTTAACAGTGATTGCCATCATCCCCTACAATTGCTAGTCACATTGTCAGCAATTATCATGTTTATCCCTTAGTATTGCCTGGTCACACTGCTTATAGTGATCAACTTTTGTACCTTAGTATTGACTGGTCATATTATGACGGCGATTGCCATTATCTCTTACTATTGCCGGTCACATTGGTAGCAATTAAGCAATTATCATGTTTATCCCTTTGTATTGCTTGGTCACATTGTGAACAATAATCATATTTATCCCTTGGTATTGCCTTGTCACATTGTTAACAAATATCACCTTTATCCATTGGAACTGTCTTGTATGAGGCTGCACTCATGATTTACATCTTAATATTTACCAGTACTAATACGTTTTTCTTGTGGCAAGTTTGTTGTCATTTGTGTAGATTTTGGATGAGGATTTCATCCACCAAGTGAATGCTGATTAAGAATTTGAAAATGGGAGAAGCAACAGCCAGTGAAGTGAGGTGGGAAACAGGTGGCCAAAGAAAGTAAGGACAGAGGGCACAATAGCTAATAAGAACATAGGTAGCACATCAAAGGAAGTCTTTGATGTGTCCTATTAATAGAAAAGGGAAACTCCCAAAGAATGGGTTACATAGCTAAGAATAGAGAGGAAGTGAAGGGAAATCCTTGTTGACAAGGCTCCAGAAACAGAAGAAAAAGGTGAAGATGTACAGAGGTGGCATTCAACGGCAAGACACAGACAACAAATGAACATTGAACAGAGAATGATGTCTATGAAATATGTGATGAATGATGTTTGTGAATTATTAGGTGAATTACAGCATTAATAAAACACTGCTACACATGTATGCTTCTCAATACTGGAAGTGAATTGGTTTCCATGTGGTGATGGAAAGAAAGGGAATAGATTCTAAGTATTGCGTGTTTTAAAAGTCATATAAATTATCATACTCAGTCTGTGGGTATATCACATAGTGCTTTCTTTTTGTGTTTGCCTTTTGACCTTCTTCTGATGTTATATATGTGATATATGGTCATGTGACCAGATCAAGGGCACAACTGTTAACCAGGTTGATTTGCTGACAAAGTCTGTTCTACCATGTTATTGTGGAGTATGTGTGATTTGGTGAAACTGATAGACTGTGACTGTGATTTGGGGCCGTGTGCTTAACGAGGCCAAACTGTACTATTATGTGATATTTATGATGTTGAGTTTTTTGTGAGCGTATCAGTCAGGAGGGAGGAGAATTTAATGAGAGGTACCACATATTAACACTTTAGATTATTGAGAATATACACATTACATCTTTCATGGGCCGAGATACGACACATAGACACTGAGATACAATCATATACACACTATATCTCTCATTGGCTGAGATACGACACATAGACACTGAGATACAATAATATACACATATCTCTCATTGGCTGAGATACGACACATAGACACTGAGATACAATAATATACACATATCTCTCATTGGCTGAGATACGACACATAGACACTGAGATACAATAATATACACATATCTATCGTGGGCTGAGATACAACACATAGACACTGAGATACAATAATATACATGTATCTTATCATGGACTGCGATACGACACAGACACAGAGATACAATAATATACACATTATATTTCTCATTGGCTGAGATACAACACATAGACACTGAGATACAATAATATACACATATCTCTCATTGGCTGAGATACATCACATAGACACTGAGATACAATAATATACAGATATCTCTCATTGGCTGAGATACAACACATCGACACTGAGATACAATAATATACAGATATCTCTCATTGGCTGAGATACGACACATAGACACTGAGATACAATAATATACACATTATATCTCTCATTGGCTGAGATACATCACATAGACACTGAGATACAATAATATACAGATATCTCTCATTGGCTGAGATACAACACATCGACACTGAGATACTGGATATACACTGTGTATCACACTCACGAGGTGAGATATCATGTATTAACTCTGAGATGCATGAATATACATATATCTGTCATAAGGTGAGACACTCATATATCTCCTGTGAACTATTTCTTCTCAAGTGCTTGATTTTCTCTATGGTTGTATAAGGAGCAATGGGTGAGCCAAATGGTTAAAGCATTTACTCCTATTCTAAAGACCCGGGGTTTGATTCCAAAAACATTTCTTGATGTGCATTTCTTGTGTCCCATACCATGATATTGCAGGAGCATTGATAAAAGCAGTGCAACACCATACTCACTCACTCACTATAGCTGTAAAAAGTGTATCTCTATCAATATACAACCAAGAGCACTTATTCCAGCTAACATATCACTGAAACTTTGTTGAATTAAATTTTTGTGCCTTTATCCTACATGTACTGAGGTCACAGATAGTGCCATGTTGTCTTTGATGCTATACTGGTGCATAGTGCTGCAGTTTGGGGATGAAAATATGACTTGTATGTTTGAGTACTGTTTGTTGACTCTGATTTTCGGCAAAGAAGGGAGTGTCATGATAATCATATTGTTGTATCGATAGCATGTTTAGCAGGACGTGATTGTATTACTGTACCACTTATGTTAGTGCACGATTAAACCGTTTTCCGTGCATCATGAATGGATTTCCCATGATACACCTGTCTGTAGTCTACAGTCAACTGTGTCTATATTGTACGTATTTAATCTGTATTAATCTATAATATGTCTACCAACTACATACAAGGGTTTACAGTTTACTATTAGCCTGGATACAGTAGACAGGATAATGGCTTTTGACAATTTGTTAACAATTTGACAATTTCTGCAAGAACACCTTTATAGCAGTATTGGTTTGATTGTCATAACACAGAAGAAAAACTGTTTCAAGAATTTGAAAAGTTTTGCTGAGTATAATATGAACATGGAGTACTAATATTTGAAGATTGTATTGTAGATATATCTGTCTCATGTAAGGTTCACATCAGAAATAAGATTATATTGTAGATGTATTTATATCATGTAAGGTTCACACCAGAATTACAGGAAAATATGAGTCACTGTGTGTGGATCTGTGGACGACGTTCATGATGATGTCAAATTTGTCAAAGATGCCAAAGATGAATGGAAGACATGTCTATAGAATCAAATGGCTGATTCAGGGAGATTCTATTGGTGCTGTATGTTTTGAATAGGTCTTAAAGGGATAAACCTAGGATGCCTTTCCTCATCAAAATATAAATTGTCTCTGACAGAAATTGGATTGTGTCCTGTGGTCACAAGGTAGCGGAAAATGAAAAAAGTAGCAGCCTAAGTAAGTACAATGCAATAGAAATTGCTATCTTAACAGCACTCGCAACAAAAGACGATAATGTGAACTAGTTTAAATCCAAAAGCAGTAGTATCCCTGAGTGGTTGTCGCAATAAGTTCGGCCAGTGAAAGCAAGTGTTTGTAAGAATCTTTCATTTGGTAACTTTCGGTTTCATTTTTTGTCATGATTGTGAAAAATTCCCCCCCAAAACTTACAAGCTTATCAAAACAGTTTGTTAACATACAAAATAAGTAAGTTCATTAAGCTGAAAACTTAAAACACCCAAATATGAAAAGGAGCCCACCTTAAATTAACCTGTTTGAGCATGTGAAACATCCTATCAAGCATTGGGGCTCACCCAGATGTAACCAGGTGGGGCACTGATCCACCCAGAAACATCCCTAGGTTTGTTCCTGGTCTTAATGATATTGTACTTGTTTTTGTAAAGAAGAAATCTGTGGAAGGAAAGAGTTGTGGGTAGGAAGTTCATGATGGACATATTATGAACTGATAAAACAAACTGTTAGTTACGACACTCTCTCGCATGTTTCAGGTGAGATGATTATAACAAACCGCAGCTACAACAAGCTTAATCTCCTAGTGCATTATCGGGATATAAACATACGAGAATAAGGGACGAAAGGAACAGGCACATTTCATTGATATACTTAATCATTGTTTTTGTTAACATATCAACACCTTCTTTCCACAAAGATATTGTGGGCCTAGAAGTTTGTAAAACAAGTTATAGATTTCTGTTTGCCAGTGTTATTGTTTGTAATGAATGAGTCTATATTAATCATTTCAGTATTTCTTGGTTTGGGGCGAAATGGCTGATGTCAGTGGGTGATATTATCCGAGTAGTCAGTGTTACCCTATGTGAATGGTTTATCACAATGATCAGTGTTACTCTGCGAATGTTTTTGAATAAGTTGGTTTATCCCAATGGCCTGTGTTGCCCTGGGAAATATCTTTTGACAGAAATTGACATTTTGTTCTCTCTCACTCACTCACTCACTCACTCACTCACTCACTCACTCACTCACTCACTCACTCACTCACTCACTCACTCACTCACTCACCCACTCACCCACTCACTCACTCACTCACTCACCCACCCACCCACCCACCCACCCACTGTAGGATGGAGATATAACTCTCTGGATAATGAGGGCTGGTTGGGAGGTGAGTGTCCAGTATGATGATGTTACTTGTTTTGCAATCCAATGCTAATGGGAAGTAATGTCTCATTGTTTGATATGAATTTATATTTTGCCATTTAATTTTTTATAAGTATTATTGAGAGCACATACACATATCATTTCCCAAGCTTTCAATTAAGCCTTCTTTCAAACTTTAACCAGAGATGTTATAGTCAGGGACATTTGTAAAATCCTGTCATTGCATCATTGCGTTTGGAGTGTAAAACAATTCTTGACAAATCTGGAATCTGATTAAGGAGAAATGCAGTTAAATAGATATAGAATATATGATTGGGTATTTTGCTACATAGCGAGTTGAACACAATGAGTGTCTTAGCGCTAAGACTTAACTTCCTGGCTACAGTAGCCTTAGCGCTAAGATTTCCTTACACAGTCGGGTAGTAGTGTAGCCTAGTGGTTCAAGTGCTCGCTCGTCATGTTGTAGACCCGGGGTCAATTCCCCATGTGGGTACAATATGTGAAGCCCATTCCTTTTGTCCCTCGCTGTGATATTGCTGGAATATTGCTAAAAGCAGCATACAAACCATTTCCAGTCAATCACCCACCATCATGATGTTCACAGAGAAAAGTAAATGTATTGTTCAACGCTTAAAGATCAGTTGACAATTTGAATAAGATGTGAGAACATGCCCTGTGTTGTATCAACCAGAGACCATATAATATTATTATATGGTCTCAGGCAATATTCATCAAATACAAAGACAAATGTATGCTTTAGCACCCCTAATAAACCCTAGATGCACGATTGCAAATATAAGTATATGCATGGGAATACATGAAAAAATTCAAATCTTACGTTTGCAATGGAAATACACGAAATTGATGATTGAAGACAGTGAAGTGAATGCACGTTTTGCCATCTTTTGGATAGGCTGTGCAGTACAAGCCGTAGTACTGATGTTTTTGCGCATTGGCTAGAGGGACTTCCCTCTATTATATGGTCTCTGTTTCAACTAATATAAACAAATCAGCGGTGCATAGTTGATAGGACATTTTATAAAGTCAGCAGTGTGCTCTCACTACAAACATTTAATGGCATGGAGGTTTGTGATCGGTTGATACCCCGTGGTTTAACCAAATCTCCATCATCACTAGTACATTATTGCATGGGATAAACAGTGACTTGCAATAATTGTAGAAGTTAGACTGTCAGAACGTCCTTACATAAACATTCTCATGCAACAGTTGCAGCACTTAGACTAATGTGCCTTCAGCAACCCATGCTTGCCATAAAAGGCGACTCAGCTTGTCGTAAGAGGCGACTAACGGGATCGGGTGGTCAGGCTCGCTGACTTGGTTGATGCGTGTCATCGGTTCCCAATTGCGCAGATCGATGCTCATGTTGTTGATCACTGGATTGTCTGGTCCAGACTCGATTATTTACAGACCGCCGCCATATAGCTGTAATATTGCTGAGTGCGGCGTAAAACTAAACTCACTCACTCACTCACTTAGACTAATGTAAACAAACTCTTGTAAGACTTTATTAGCATTGTCCATCATGAACATTATATTGTAGAGAAAACAGGATGTGCTTTTGGGATGTCATTAATTTGCACACATATTTATTCAGTATTGCGGCACCAAATTGGCAATTGACATTTTTTCATAATTTTGTAGTATTTGTCTTCTAATCATGTTTTTATATGATTCCAACCACATGAATAAGCAACCAATTTATGTTTTACATGTAGTCTATATATTTTTCACCGCATTGGTTCTAATAGTTTGTGCCGTCCATTGGGGATAGTTACCTCAGAGCTGCTTTGTATGTAAAACTATTTATATTTATTTGATCTTCAGAGGATGATTGGTTGTCTGACTCACCGTTTCAGTTTTACATGAAATATAACTGAACACAAACTTTTGTTAGGTTACTTACCTTTCCTTGAATTTTGTTGTTACGTTTACATGAGCGAATCTCTAATTACTGTTACTTGTTTTCAGAATTTCTTGCCACTAGGGGATTGACTATACCCTATTCTGTCATGGTAATGGTGAATATTTTTGGAGACATGTAGTTTTTGTTAAAGCTTCGTAATAAGAGAATCTCTCATTTGAACAGTATGAAACAGATTTTTGTTCAAAACATGCAGCATTTCCAGTCAAAAAGTTAATTTATTTAATACTGCAGTATTAAACAAAATTTATGGATAACAGCTTGGTGCAATTGTATCAGTCTGGATCAAAACATTGCACTCACGAAATAAAAGAAGTTGTTTTTCATAAAGTTTGTTCAGTATTGTACATCACAACTGCTAAAATGCCACTCAAATAATATAATAGTTTATTTACAATTTTTTTTATATACTTCTATCCCAGCTGTATCCCTCACCAAATGAAGCTGAGTTTAACTGAAGGGAAGTGTGATGTCATGAAATAGAATTTGGGTTATATTCAGAGAAAGAAATAGCAGTATTTGTACATCATGTGACAGTATTATTGTACAAGGTGTGTTTTTAATATTCTGGAAAGTATTGCTACGTCTGTCCGTAGATCATTTCAATAATTACTCAAGAAATACCTTTGTAATATATAGCCATTAGACTTCACTGGTCGTACTGTTTGCTGGTTGAATTATGTCCCTTGGTGAATTTGAATCTCAGGTTAGTTTGATTGTTCTTGGTCTGTCAGAATCATTATGGACTTGATGAAGGTAAAGGTGGTGAAACAAAGTTAGATCCAGGCTATTGTTTTAGAATGGTAGTATAGTACTACGAGTGGAAATCACTATTACGATGAAACTCAATAATATGACACATACGTTTTGTACTGATTGTAATACAGAGCTGTGTTTTATAGACTGCACTTGATCCAAATAGTCCTACTTGCTCTTCAGGGACTGTTCATAATTTATGGCTAGGGGAAGTGATGAAGATTGTTAAGGAGTTGCATGTACAATGTGAATGGACCCCCCACCCCCACCCCCCTGCATAAAAGATTATGTACAAAGTTAGTGACCCCCCTTCCAACGACACCCCCATCCATTGCATGTATACAAAATTGGTAACCCCCTACCTTCCCAGAATGAAATCGATGGCCCCCATAAATCATCATCCTTCTCTCCAGAAACACAACTTATAGTCAGTTATCTCCCTTGCCTCATGACCAGTAAAATTAGCATATGATACTTAATATTATGGCATTAATGATTGTGGTTTCATTCCAGCATTACTTATTGCCTTTGATCTGCATAATCAACCTCGAGGACGAAGTCAGATGAAGAAACATGTAAAGATGCTGCTGGTTATATGATCTGTCTCCATTGTGATGTTGTTTTGAGTGTTATTTTGTGATGTACATACAAGCAGATATGACTGTGATTAGGATATACTGAAGGTCAAAAGTTAAGCAACTATTTAACTTGGGTTGGCTATTTTGAATGAGAATAAAGGTGATTGATGATGAGGGGGCATGAAAATATGAGTGAAATCGGTTGAGAGAGACTCTTGATTGGTAATGTATTATTGAGTTGAGAGGGTCATAAATGAATGTTAATTAAATGGTAGAAAGAGACAAACTCCAGTTCCCCACCTTGTGAATAAATGACCAGTCCTGTATACATGTGTTGCACAAGTCAATGAAATGTATGTGTGTGACAAATAGTAACTGCACATTCTCATATTTATCATATTAATTCTTATGTTAGTTGATTTTTAGTTCACTTTGTCAATATTTACTACAAATGAGTATTACAGCAAGATCATGTCCAAGGTTTTAGCTAAAAGAAAGTGGCATATTGTGCATCATCAGTCTTTGGACATACAAGACAAAAATTATGTATCATAAAACTTGATATGCAGCCATTGCATGTTTTTGGTATAACAGCTTATTGTCCATTGCTGCAATGCGGGGACTATGCATTCAGCAGTTTCCGTACATATGTACGTCACGATATCTCATTATCTGTTGTACCCAGTGTCTTCAAATTTGGTGACAGCCTACATTTGGGGATCACACAGACCCTAATCGATTTTGGTGACCATGACCGTATCTTCAAGGTCACAATGACTTTTTGACCACTTTCTAAACTCTTGTGAACATGATATATCATGAACTGTTCAAATGTCTTCAGTTTGGTGACAGCCTTTGTGCCCAGTGTCTTCAATTATGTCGACAGCTTACATTGGGTGATTATGCAGACACCAGTCAAAATTCAGGCATATTGTATATGACCCAAAAAATACAATCTAGTAAATATGTTAAAAATATTTCATACTTCTTAGTGGCGAGGACACTGCCATTTTAGTGGCAAACACTGTTTTGGTTTGTGATCAGTCTTCATTCTGTCTCTTGCACTGACTGTTTTGCGAGCATTATTGCTTTTTCAATTGTTATCAGAAAGGCCAGACTTTAAATTTGCATCTTTGGGTCTGTGATCCAACAAAGTGTTTACAGAATTCCAATGAAACTTTTCAAATATGGCCACCTTTCTTTCTTCACAATGCTTTTGCGCTCCAGTGCCCTGTGTTTTTTTATTTTATTTTCCATTTATCGCCTTTTTTTAATTGTCAGATGTTTTGTACTGACTTCATTCCACTGCAATACTGACTGAAGATTGTGTTGAAGTATCTGTAAAATGAAATATATTTCAAGCTGCTTAACTTTTGATCATCAGTATCAATGATGATTTTGTTTGTTAATATGTAAACAGGTAACTTTACTTCATAAGGTAATAAACATTTTGTGCTTGATTGTGTATTATTTTGTGGTTTGATAATCTGACATAAGCAAGTTACCGAGTGAGTATATAGTTTGATGCTGCAGCGAGCTGTACTGACACAACTTTCAAACTAATGTTCTCCAAACAAACCAGTGCTTGATATATGCAGCATCTGAAGATGTTAAACTAAATCAATGATTAAGCAACAAAATCTGTACTTCCTCCTCCTTTCACAGCAATATTTGAGTGATATTCTGGCTGATATTCTACACTCTTTCATCACCATGATTGTGGTGGAAGGTTGTAGTGAGTGAGTGAGTCACACTGATAATATTTCAGCCATACTGTGAAAAGAACAGTTAATTGTAATACATAGTAATTAATGGTGAGGGGGTGAGTTTAGTTTTACGCAGCACTCAGCAATGTTCCAGTCATATGTCGGTGGTCTGTAAATAACTGAATCTGGACCAGACAATCCAGTGACCAACAACATGAGCATCGATCTGCGCAATTTGGAACTGATGACTCTGTCAACAAAGTCAGAGTGCGTGACCATCCAATCCCATTAGTTGCCTCTCACAAGCATAGTCACCTTTTATGGCAAGCATGGGTTGTTATTCTACCCCAGATCTTCACGGGTCAGTAATTAATGGAAGGTTAGTGGAAGGTTGGAGCATTACCCATCCTCATAAGGTGAATAAGTCCTAATACCATAGTGGAGAGTTATCATAGCATATACCCTGGAGATATCGAGGATGAGCATTACTAAGCAGGATCATCAATATGGTAAGAATCTGCTGGTTGTGAGCCATAGCAGTTTACACTGCTGTACCTGTGAAGATCTATGGTTTCACTGGTAAGAGTGAGAAGAAAGTTCAGAATCTGCTGGTTGTGAGCCATAGCAGTTTACACTGCTGTACCTGTGAAGATCTATGGTTTCACTGGTAAGAGTGAGAAGAAAGTTCAGATTCTGCTGGTTGTGAGCCATAGCAGTTTACACTGCTGTACCTGTGAAGATCTATGGTTTCACTGGTAAGAGTGAGAAGAAAGTTCAGAATCTGCTGGTTGTGAGCCATAGCCGTTTCCACATGCTGTACCTGTGAAGATCTATGGTTTCACAAGTAAGAGTGAGAAGAAAGTTCAGATTCTGCTGGTTGTGAGCCATAGCAGTTTACACTGCTGTACCTGTGAAGATCTATGGTTTCACTGGTAAGAGTGAGAAGAAAGTTCAGAATCTGCTGGTTGTGAGCCATAGCAGTTTACACTGCTGTACCTGTGAAGATCTATGGTTTCACTGGTAAGAGTGACAAGAAAGTTCAGAATCTGCTGGTTGTGAGCCATAGCCGTTTACACTGCTGTACCTGTGAAGATCTATGGTTTCACAAGTAAGAGTGAGAAGAAAGTTCAGATTCTGCTGGTTGTGAGCCATAGCACTTTACACTGCTGTACCTGTGAAGATCTATGGTTTCACAAGTAAGAGTGAGAAGAAAGTTCAGAATCTGCTGGTTGTGAGTGATACCTTAAGAGTCTTCATTGGGAAGTTTACACTGCTGTACCTGTGAAGATCAATGGTTTCACTGGTAAGAGTGAGAAGAAAGTTCAGAATCTGCTGGTTGTGAGCCATAGCAGTTTACACTGCTGTACCTGTGAAGATCTATGGTTTCACTGGTAAGAGTGAGAAGAAAGTTCAGAATCTGCTGGTTGTGAGCCATAGCAGTTTACACTGCTGTACCTGTGAAGATCTGTGGCTTCACTGGTAAGAGTGAGAAGAAAGTTCAGAATCTGCTGGTTGTGAGTGATAGCTTAGAGTCTTCACTGGGAAGTTTCCACTGCTGTACCTGTGAAGATCCATGTTTAATTGGTAAGAGTGAGAAGAAAGGTTTCAACTCTTTAAGCAATCTTTCAGCAATGTCATTTCACTGGTAACAAGAAATGTGGGATGGTAGGGTAGAGTAGTGGTTAAAGCATTTGCTTGTCACACCGAGGACTCAGGTTCGATTCCCAATACGCGTACAGTGAATGAAACCCATTCCTGGCGTCCCCGTTGTGATATAGCTGGAATATTGCTAAAAGTGGTGTAAAACCGTACTCACTCACAAGAAATGTGTGCTTGTTGAAAGAGGCAACTAATGTCTGGAGACCTGTGAAGATCCGGGGTAGAATAGGTCTTCAGCAACCCAAGCTTGCCATAAGAGGCAAGTAATGGGATTGGATGGTCAGACTCGATGACTTGGTTGACGCATGTCAACTGTTCCCAGTTGTGCAGATCAATGCTCATTGGATTGTCTGGTAAAGACTCGATTATTTACAGCCATATAACTGGAATATTACTGAGTGTTGCGTAAAACTAAACTCACTCACAAGTTTGGCTCTTGGCTGATGCTACACAATTAGATGTAATCAACTGCAACTGACTCGCAATGATGCACCTGTGAAGATCTGGGTTAGAACTGGTCTTCAGTAACGCATGCTTGCTTCAAGAGGCAAATCAGGTGGCCTCTTTCACTGACTTGGTTGACACATGTCATCGTATCCCAATTGTGTAGATAGATGCTCATGCTGTTGATCACTGAATTTGTTTTTTGAGAGGCATTTTAGAAGTTGTAAGCATGAATGAAATCCAAGTTCTATGGATAGTCAACATCTTTATTGCAATGAGTGTGACATTTCAGCGAAGGTACAAACACTGTCATCAAGTAAGTCATGGTAAAACATCGACTCATTGCGAAAAAGAAGCTGACTCTCCATGGTTTTTCCTGGTCACTAGATTTTCTGGTCCAGACTTGCTTATTCACACACTGCTACCATATAGTTGGAATATTGCTGAGTGCAACCAACCAAACACGCATACAATGATTCAAATGATGTACAAACAAATAAGTACCCCACTGTTTATTTTTATCTGTGTAATACATGAGCTCTACCTAGCTATGTGGAGCAGTAACAACAATCATGGGTGAAACTACTTGGTGATGAATAACAAACATCTTTTTCTCATTGAAAGTTTGGCCAAGAGGAATCAATGGTCTCAATGGTCACCAAGATTTCTCAGTTTCTTGAGACTTTAACAAACCATCATGGTTGAAATGACTGCATCTCCCATAGTTTAACATAGACTTAACACAGTCATACATCCTCAATATCTCCAGGATATACGTTCTGAAAAATCTCCACTATACCCTGGTAGCATTTATTACCTCCCTTGGCTGGCTTTTTGTCCAATCAGGTGTCTACACTGGGAAGTTGAGCAAACTAATCACAACACACTTACGCTTTTTGAATTTTCTAACTATTTAAACTTGGCAACTCAAATGATGCAGAAGTACTCTGAAAGAAGAAGGTGTTCCTGCATATTTTGTGAAAGTTTCCGGCCTGTGAATTTGTTTGTATGATTTCCCAAAAATCTGAACCACAGTGCGAACAAACCTTTGCAGCTGCAACCGCTATCTTTGTTGACACTAGCAAACTGGGTTGTAAAGGCGGCTTAGGTGACTGGTTACTGGGAGAATGCGGAACCAGCAAAGGGAGATAATAAAATCATGCCGTAGATGCATCCAGGCTATAGTGGAGATTTATCTGAACGTATACCCTGGAGATGTCAAGGATGTGGTAACATCGTGGAATGGAACTGTGCCTCCTAATGAGAAATTCTGCAACCTGGCAGCATAACACTTCAGAAGGAGTGTTTAGTAAAGTCCAGTGATCATACACTTTGATACTGTTCAACATTTCATGGTCTCGGCCTCATTCCACAAAGCAATCATTGCACTAAGGTGACTGCTACACACATTAACATAGACTGGTGATCACTGCAGAACTACAAGACTTTTTGTGGTATGGGTACAAGAACATCAATTTGTTGTTTCATTCAACATGACAAGATGATTTAATGTTAACATAAGCTATTATTAAATACTATACTGGGATAAAGGCAGTTTATAGGATACAAAATGGTTGTTATCTCTCATCACTATTCTGTTCTAATATGACAAATAACAGCAATGTGAATATTAACAAACAATTCAATTCAGTTCAAAATATTAATGCTCTTATGTTCTGTAGCAACCTATTGGAAATTTAAGCAAGTATTGGTCCAAAGGTATATAGTGAAGCTACACAATGATTCCTGGACCTCAAATATCCGGGAACCTGGCCTTCTGGTCGATTCTCATACAAAAACAATTTCCTACGCTCTAAAAGTGACTGTCTATAATGGATATTCGGTGAAATTTAAGAAACGAACCCGCTAAATGAACACAGAATTGACTCACTTAACTGCATGAGGCCTTGATCTACTGCTGAACATGTGAAGTGAAGTCTGAATGTCCATGTGTTTTGACATGAGACAAGGTCTGCTACACCGAATTAAATTAATTATCGATCAGCAGGATATTGGTGGTAGTAAGGAGACCTATCTGACAGTGAGTCAATTGTAATTGGCAAAACAAAATGACCAAGCTGTTTTGGAAGTGATTTTAAAAAGAAGTGTATGTTTGCTACCGTTTCAAAAATGAAGCCTGGATGAAAGAAATCCAGATATCTGCATATTTAGTTTTACAGACAATTTACGCAAAAACTAATGGAGTCTGGAGTATGGATGGAATGGATATCTGGAGTCTCACTGTATGTATGATAAATAATAATTAACTAATAAATTAATAATAATAATGATAATTAACTAATAACCATAATACTAGTTAACTTGTCTCTGAATTATTGATCACATGTTAATACCAACAAAGCATCAGCTTTAGAAATTTAATGAAACATCTATATCATGACATGAGACAATCCTACAAAATGAATGGTCCCTGATGACATCACAACAACAATCCAATATTTATAACACATATCGAGGTACATGTACTGTCGTTTCCTATTCTTGCGGTACTTACGCATATCGGCTGAAAAAAATAATACAAACAATTCTCTTCATATGTATGCATGTTGTTTCTAAATGAAGAAATTCTCCCTCTAACATCTATCAACTGTTTGATCCATCAGGTGTATTATTGCTCTTGAGCTCGATGGAAAAAAATGTTCAACCACCACCGACTTTTTGAGGTGTCTCCCATTCTTGCGGCATAATGAGGAAGTAACGTTATGTAGTGTAAGGAAAAGGAATTTTGTCGGAAATGGTGGGAAAAAGTTATGATTTTTCCAAGTTGGTTAAAACTCACGAATACTCATTACATGGCAAAATTTTGATAATTCAGAGACTTGGGCCACTTCCTAGTTACTGGTCAGAGATGTAAGCAACTACTAAGTGTGACGCATTGGAGATCTTGGCAAAATGTGTTTACCGCGAGAATAGGAAACCTGCGAAAATACTAGACGGCCCTATATATGAAGGATTTACTATCGACAAATCCTGATAACATCAAACAATAATCATCAAGTGTTGAAAGTAATGTGGGCATTTCATACCCTGACAGTTACAAGAACCCCCTCTAACAACAACAACATTTTGCTGCCTTAAAACGCTCACAACAAATTGAAAACACCTCATCAACAGAAATATCAACATAATGCTACATAAACAAACTGTGTACATACATATATAGAAATCATACAGATACAAGAATGGTATGTAATATAATCCTCCATAGTTCCGATACTGATGGCCCAGTCGTTTACCGCTCTGCTGTTCACTATGCATAGTTGTTTCCCTTAGGTTAGCCAGGAACTTATGATTCCATAGTTCCCAGAAGAGGGACACAACTGGAACAGTCAATTACTGCACTGCTGTTCTCTATACAGAGTGTTTCCCATGGTTAGCCAGGAATATAACTGTAGGTTTCATTCCTGGTTTGTCCCAATGTTTCTTGGCCTGTCAGCTTTACTGTTACATTTGTGGGTTTTTGATACCCTGACATGCTGTGATATAACTGGAATACTGTTCAGTGAGTGAGTTTAGTTTTACACCATACTCAGCAATAATAAAGCTATATTGTCTCATTCTGTAAATAATCAAGTTTGGACTACACAATCCTGTGATCAATAGCATGAGCATCGTCCTATGAATACTGTTCAGAGTGGACTTGAAGTTACCTCACTCCCTCACTCAAGTAACATTCAGAAAGTATTTTGTCATACCCTGTTTTATACTTAATGTGGGCAGAAAGTCTTAACTTAATGAATTCTGGAAAATCCAATAGAATGATCAGAGGTAAAACGGTTCAATTCCATGATGGGCAGATCCATGAATGGTGAAGGGTTAAGAAGGCTGAGCACCTTGGAACAATGTTAGTTAAAAAAAATATACTATGCAGAATTGTATTATTGAAACGAACATTTTTACAGTTTATTAGACTATTTAAATCTCATTCCTATAATTTTCATACTTGAATAATAATATGACACCATGAACCTAATTTTGACTGTCCAAATGATATTCCAAAATTTGACAAAGACAATCATGATAATAATACTCTACTATCAATTCCTCTTTTTCAGTTAATGTACAAAAAAAACCCCAAATGCCCTAAAATGAAAATAGGTGGTTAAAAAGTGTAAAAATAATTGTAAACAGAACATTCACCATTCTATAAACAGTGGTGATATAATTCTAGCTCTCACTTTCCTGTAATTTAACAGACAGTAGAACTAAAACTTGTCGAAAGTGTTTTTCTATGTCATTTCAAGTTTCAGATTTTTGGGTTGGTCAGTCCTGTAAACCAACTATAAATGTTTATTAGGGCTGCAATGATTCATCCAGGCTTGATTCGATTTGATTTTTGACGTTGGACCCTTGATTCAGTCAATTTCAATTCGATTCTTCATACAAGTAAAAATATCACTTCAACTCAGAGTTAATTAAACAAAACATATCCAACTTGAAAATTTTTCTAAGATTTTAAACAAATAAAATATGATGTTATGGTTTTCTTGACCATAAAAGTTCATAAAGTAAAAATTTCAAAAGTTAATCTCATACTGAGTGCTTTCAAACTCTCGGTGCAGATTATAAAAGTAAATAAATTAAGAAAAGAATTCAAAAGTTAAATGTGTGTAAATAATTACAAAAGGTACTAAAATATCAAATCAAAATACTGACAATGGTTATGGAAAATTGAAACTACAGTGTCAGATACAATTTTTGAAGAATCGAACCAAATCGTTGCAGCCTTAATGTCTACATGGCCCCAATACACAGTAAATTCAGATGGAGCTTCATTGCAATTTCACTGGAATGAGTATTCCTTCACTGAGCTCTTGCATAATGCACTGCACATCGAAAAACTGCATGGTAACACAGGAATAAATACAATACAACCTACTTAACTCTGTCTAACAGCAGATGGTCCATATAGTGACAAGCTGAAAGGATAACACCTCTTATATTTGTACATTGAAAAGTTCATCAGTGATACCATTCCATACCAATGATGTTGAGGGTCTCTTAACGCTGAATTGATACACTTCCTGTATTTGTACATTGGATACAACAAGAAGTTTCTCTTAGATGAAACTTTGAGCTCTGGTTGAATATAATATTTGCATGTTGTGAGAACTGATCATGTAGCATTTCTAGGGTGGTGGTAGAATTTGAGAGCAAATAAATCTTATTTAGCATTTTCGGGAACAGACTATGAAACAATAATCATACTCTCCTTCCTCCAAGAAAATCGAAAGGCTGACTCCAAACAGGAGTATCAAAAGAAACGGGAGACTGAGACATGTCCTTTGGCTCTTGTAGGCATGCATTACAAGACTATATTTTATGACATACAAACTGTTATCCAGATGCCATGCATGTTCATATGTGATCATTGGTGACAGGTTACGCAAGTTTCAAACTATCTAGTTTCTTCAAAAGTCAGTGAAAGGTTGAGAAACTATCCTTTAGAATGTCAGTTGCATTCATTTTTTCATATTTCATGTTCATTTATTTCACATTTGTATTGTTATTGTTCATATTCTTTTATAAAATCATTATGAAACTTACATACAATACTCTAAAGAATTTAAGGACTAACAAGTCTTTCATATTCTACAAGTTAATGCCATTGACAGATTTAACTGTTGTGATAAAATTCTGGAGGACCTTAACTTGTTTTGAATACAGTTAGTATAAACTGCTGTTGGTGGGCTCTAAGGAAATTTGTGAAAAACATTTTGCCACCAAATAAGAAGCTAACAGTCATTCTTTTCTAAGATTTAACCTCTCTATCTCTTGGACCAAAATGTATAGCTTTGTTCTACTGGAGACCTGGGGCTCCTTTCATAAAGCAACCTTTACTAAGGACAACCTTAACTCCCATTCTTTAACACTCATGTGCACATATTCCTGAAGCAAAACCTTGCACATTAAACTTTTTTAGTCAAATACCTGAACCTAGTTGATACAACCTAGTTGATACAAGTGTGAAAAAGACTAAATGATTACACTGTAAACTCTGAGTATGTTGTATATATATTGTAAAACTATACTTGTACTTACTATGTTGTATTTCTATTGTAAAACTATACTTGTCTGTACTATGTTGTATTTCTATCAAAAATCTATACTTGTATTTTCTGCCATTTTGCCTTTATTTATATGCATTGTATATGTTTTTCTTCTACCATCAAGAGTGTCTGTTTTTTTTAGAATAAAAGAGTCTGAGTTTGAGTTTGAATACAACATTACGAAGGACTGATAAAAACATGTATTTCCCGAGACACAATGTGATGACTCATAACATGGGGGTCAGTCTACATATTGGAATCACAATATTTCCTATCAACATCTCATTTGTTAGTCAACAGAAACATTGACTGTCAATCTCAAAACATTTCTGGGCATTTGTAGACATCAAATTGTAGTGATGAATACACAAGAATCACACCATATGACAGTATAATTCTTATATTAATCTCAATGTACATGTACAATGTACTCAATAATGAGTGTATCATGAAGCACTTAATGTATCACTTCTTTAGGCACATAGTTTTAATATTTTTCAAATTGCTATTCAATTAAATAAATGATTTATATTTGGAAACTTCAACGTTATCTGCTAGTACCTTGGTCAATAATAGTTGGTTTAGCAGTAGGGCAGTTTTAATCAATAAACTCTTGAATGTTACAGTTTTTAATTCCAATTGGGGACTTGTTAATGACTGCCGTTTGACACAATTCTTATTTGCTTAAAAATTTGAGAAATTTGGATATGTCAAAAATTCATAATGGGAACTACAGTTATTTGCTTCGAATTGAATACTGAACATCAGTGCCAATCGGCCTAGATAAACCTGACACCATCTAATAATCAGTCTGATGTTTGCTGCTGTTATAAATTATGTCATGTCTTTATCAAAGAATACTTTTGCACATAAAACTAAAATACATCATGTATGAATTCATGTCCTCTCACTCCTGGATGGGTATCATATGCATTTAAACATAACATATGGAATCACCTCACACAACACATTCTCACATTCAGCTGGAAGATGACATTCTGATAACTTTTATATAGCCACAACGGCTGTGCACAAAAGGACAAAAATATACCATGTTGCCATGGAAATATACCATGATGGAATAAACCATGTTGCCACCCATCCGATTTCCCTTATTTCTGAGGTCCATGTGACAGGTAGAGATGAAAGGAGGAAACTTTGTACTTGGCAGCATGTCAACAAACAAACTAGTCACATCACAATTTCCAGTCATTTCCAGATTGTGTTTAATTATGAAAATGTTGGCAAGATGTTTATCCACTGACAAAATGTACCATCTTTGTGGTTGTGTATACTGAGACAGTGTTAGGGTAGATAAAAGTGTCTTCCATGGAGTGTAAACCTACAACTAATTATATAGTCTCTACTCTAGGAAGAAAACTGGCAACAAACTGGCAGGTTATAACAATAATATACCTTAATCACAGTGTAGATAGAGAAAATACTGTGCAAAATACAGATCATGTGATCCATTGATGCTAGACGTGCAACGATAGAGGTGATGAAGTAAGTGTCCTGAAACATGGCTCATGATAAAATATATCAATTACATCAATCTACATACATTCATTATTATACATTAACACTACATTAACAATAATATTTTTGTAAAAATGTGATTTATAATAGAAAATGTTCAATATCCCTTACCTTGATTTCCATTCTAGAATATGTCCTGCTAGGTTGTAAATAGCATAAATAGTATAACACTCAATGTACCTTCGATCCTATTGTTTCTGCACTACAGTGTCATATATTTCATGTATGAAATTCATAAACAAATGATTGAAGGTTGAGATTCAATAGCAGAAAGAATACAGAATTGACATACTAATTGTATCGCAATATCAGTATTGGGATACATACTGTATCATGACACAACAACAGTATTGGGATACATATAGTATCCCAATGCAATAACAGTATTGGGATACATAATGTATCCTGATGCAATAACAGTATTAGGATACATTTTTTATGACACACCTATAGTATTGGGATACATATTGTATCCTGATGCAGTAACAGTATTGGGATACATATTGTATCATAGTTATATCAGAGTGTTTTTAAAAAATGTTTCACAGGTCCCCCTAAGTAATTGAAGGAATTACAGCAAATTTGAAGGAATTGCATCTCAAATGTAAACAAACGCAGCCTACTCGTGAAATAATTGCAGCGATATCGTTAGTTTAGCGGTAATAACAGAAACACATCGGCCCTATCAGAAGCAATGTCGCTAATACTGGAAACACGCTCGACCATCTTCGGAGATTTTTCGGTCGCGAGCAGAAACTCACGCAGCAAAACATGGCATCGATGGAAGAAACACCCGTCTCGGTGAGTTTTGTTTTTAGTTCCTACTGTTACATTTTCATACTTATCCATCTTTGACCACCCGTGTTGAATGTGTTTAGGTATGAGGTGTTGTCGAAACAATAGCTTATGTTTTTAGGAAAAGATTGTCACTGCAGAAGAGTGTCACAAGTCATGCCCCTGGAGATTGTTTACATCTGAACATCGAAGTCGTGCCGATGATTACGAACATCATGAACGTGCGTCATGAAGAAGGTTATGAGCCATAATTTTTCTTTCCATGAAGGGCAATTGACAAATTTAAACACATTTTACAAAAAAAGATGTTATATCTAGCGCACGTTCGTAATCATCGGCACGACTTCGATGTTCAGATGTAAACAACCTCCAGGGGCATGACTTGTGACACTCTTCTAGAGTGACTATCTTTTCCTAAAAACATAAGCTATTGCCCCGACAACACCTCATACCTAAACGCATTCAACACGGGTGGTCAAAGATGGATAAGTATAAAAATGTAATAGTAGGAACTGAAAACAAAACTCACCAAGACGGGTGCTTCTTCCAACGACGCCATGTTTTGCTGCGTGAGTTTCCGCTCGCGACCGAAAAATCTCCGAAGATGGCCGAGCGTGTTTCCAGTATTACTGACATTGCTTCCGATAGGGCCGATGTGTTTCTGTTATTACCGCTTAACTACCGATATCGCTGCAATTGTTTCGCGAGTGGGCTGCGTTTGTTTACATTTGAGATGCAATTCCTTCAAATTTGCTGTAATTCCTTCAATTACTTAGGGGGGCCTGTTTCACATGTTGGCAAAATAGGCAGAGAAGTAATCTTATGCCTGTTTGCCAACATGTGAAACTTTTGATAAAATACCACTCATGAAGCTACAAGATGACTAGTAGTGGCAAATTCGGCAAGAACTGATACACATGAGTATACTCATGATAGGCAATCAACGTGTAAAAGTGCTAGAATCTGTTCTTTACTTTCAGAGTGTAATCACTAATAATAAACTTATGTTACATTCTACCACTTTCTTCAAATCATTGTGTATTCACAGATACATTATTCTTACACACTGACAATACATCATTCTTAAATCCCAATATATTTTCAAAGTTTCAAACTGCTGACAATCAGTAATATAAGAACTTGTTGAATTTTACAAGAATTTCGCTAGTACATACTCAAAAAGCTGTTCAGTTTTTCAGTGGATGTCAGATAATATGATAATCACAAAGACATTTGTTCATCTCACACTTACTGCCTTCCAACTACAATCATCCAGACAATAATCAAAAACCATGGCATGTGGTGCAGTGGTCAAATGATTCAAGGCTGGATTTGCCATGCTGCTGTTTAAATCTGCTAATTCATTCTTCTGATTAATGGCAATCTTGCTGTAAAATACTTGATACTGTGTTATTGAAAAGCTAAAAGACTGACATTTAGTTTCATAAATATTTAGTAAAAATCTTTTTTGAACTGAATGCAGATGCTGCCATTTATTGTGTGGTGATATTTGGAGTTACACACTCATGCCATTTTCAGGGAATTTTTATTTCCAGCTTCAACAAAATGCTACCTCAAATACAATTTTATTACAATCAGAGCTTAATTCTTGCTACTGCTACACACAGACCTGAGGACATCCCATTACAGGTCAAATTACCCTGAGGACATCCCATTACAGGTCACATAAGAACAACCTGCACTTTGACCAATTAAAGTGTAGGTCACATATAAGAAAGCCTTAACGGGGTTTTAACTTAACACTAGCCCAAGGCTAGTAGTAGTACACATTCCTGTGGGCTAGTACAAACTTCCCAATTTCTACATAGTTTTAGCATTAAGTGGCATTTTATTGTTATCAGTCTAGATAAACTTTTGACTTTAGATTTAACCCTGATGAAAAAGTTGAAAAGGCTAACACAAGGCTTTCCAGTGTTATTAAAAAAAATATTCTGCCATGTTGCCATCAGGGCTTACAGACTTTACAAGCCGCAAAAGCCTGATGAAACTCCAAACCCATTAAATAGAGTAATCAGCTTATAGTGACATGTCAGTCAAGGCATACATTCACAACAGGCCATAAGATGCAATACAGAAACTTCAGCCCAACACAATATCTACATGCCACATGCCTTCAGGCGGTGACTCAAGTTGCAATGATTACACTGACATGTGAAACCCATCAACAGTTAATTAAATAAATATAAATACACCTCATTTACATAACATTCAACAATTGGTACAAGTGGTAATATCGTTTATAACATATGTAATATCACTTATTAATTAAAGAAAGGAAAGGCAAGAATTAATATTCACAGAATATTGTCTCACCACACACCATTATACATATATTACAGAGCAGATAACATGAACAACATAACTGCAGCTCATTCCATAAAATATGACATTTATGGAATACTGTTTCAAAGTGTATGTAGCCATATGGTGTAAAACAAAGTGTCAAGTGAATAAAATTTGATCTCACTATATATTGAGCATACTGAATGCTACTCGCAGGAACCATTTCTTATAGGTACATATTTATAAACGTTGACTTTATTATAAGTTAACGTATGGTCGCTACATACCCACCAAATACAACACAGTCTGTCTCAGGCTCAAAAACTATGTTAGTTTTTCCTTTACTCATCCCCAGTGTAAAACCATAACTGTAAATGAAGTCTTCACTAGCACTAAATCAAGTCTTCCTTATAGCCCTAAATGAAGTCTCAACTATAGCCCTTAATGAAGCATATTACAACCCTAAATGATGTCTTCCTTATAGCACTAAACGAAGTCTTCAATATTGCACTAAATGAAGTCTTCACTACTTCCCTCAATGAAGTGTTCACTATAGCCCTTAAGTCTTAACTATAGCCCTTAATGAAGTATACTGCAGCCCTAAATGAAGTCTCAACTATAGCCCTTAATGAAGCATATTACAGCCCTAAATGATGTCTTCCTTATAGCACTAAATGAAGTCTTCAATACAGCACTAAATGAAGTTTTCACTATTGCCCTCAATGAAGTCTTCACTATAGCCCTTAATGAAGTCTTCACTACAGCCCTTAATGAAGTATTAACTATAGCCCTTAATGAAGTATACTGCAGCCCTAAATGAAGTCTTCAATATAGCCCTAAATGAAGTCTTTACTACGGCCCCATATTACGTCTCTTTTTGTATAAATTTCAGCAAAATGAGTTTTTTGCTTAAATCATATTTTCAGGGACCGAGCATTATTCTACAGCTAAATTATGTAAATATCTCCCCAAACCTGATGATATCATCAGCTACAATGAACTATCCCTTCAGCACCCTCAAAAACATACGCCCACAATACAGGACATGATAAATATTTCCTAAATCTGATGATATAACCAAACTTTAAACTATACACAGAAATTATAGGACAATTATGGAAGAATTATGTCCAGTTGTATTAAGTGAGGGTTTTATCAAAGATATTTAACATGGTCTAAAAACGTGAAACAATTTACAGAAATAACTATCAGACAGATTGTTGTTGTAAAAGACAACATATTACATAAAATATAATTAAAAAGCGTTGTGAAAAGAAACTGCTAAATTCAACTATGCATCTGGTCTATATTGTATTTCTTTCCAAAGAAAAGATTTGAGATCATGGTATACAACAGCATGCTTTAAATCAGCATTATCTCCTTTCATTGACAACGACGAGCATTTACCTAACAATCTCTTCAACTCATAATACAGATGCTTTGGGGCATCAAACAACAAATAGTCTCTAATGATATCACAAATAAACCACAAAGTGGGTTGAATTATCTCCCCTGAACACCTTCCAGTCCTCCGATCACATTGGGACTGACAGTGTTTGGAGTAAAGACAATCAGAATCAGAGTAACATGTTTGATTGTGGAGAAGGGTCTTGATGCTTGAGGCTGACGCAATGTCTTTTGTGCTTGTCAGCATGGCCTCATAGTCGAAGGTGATGCCAAAATTGAGAGGGGAAATGTTGCACATAAGGAATTTGGTGCCCTGTTCCTCGTAGATGTCCATGCTGAATTCCACAATGCCGAGCGTCACCCGAGCACGTTTGGCCCAGTGAGGGAATTCCCATTTGTAGGAGTTAGTGAATAATTTGCTGAGCCAGCTGTTTGGTTGCTTGTCATACAGACGAGGAATGGGAGCATGCTGGAATCCATAGAAATGGCCGCAGGTTCCATTAATGTTAGGGAATGTGGAACTCTTTTGGAATATGAAGAGCAAGAGGAATTCGTGTATGTGGATGAGTCTCCATAGTGACTGTGCTTCTGCCAGAGACAACTGAAACGAGACAATTACAGACAATGGTTTATGCAGAGGAAAAGCAACTTCAAGAGACAACTGAAATGAAACAGACAATGGTTTACACACAGGATAAACAACTTTAACAGACAGCTAAATTTCCAGACAATGTTTTTTGAAACAGGATATTTAGCTTCAAGAGACAGCTAAAATGAAACAATTCCAGACAAAGATTATTATGCGGGGTACATACACTTGCCTTAATCATGTTAATCAGCTGAAACAAGACAATCAACAGGCTACAAGCAGCATATTCATCTTCCAAGAACACAGTGTTCAAAATTAAGCATGTCTCCTGAGTTCACCTGAGGCATTTGATTCTGAATCAAGAAACACCTTAGTCCATATCTTGGAATGTTAGGGTTATATTTAGCTTGTTGTTTAATGTTGCTCTAATCAATATTCCAGATATATGGTGACTGTCAGGACAATCCAGTGATCAATATCAGAAGCATCTATCTCCACAACTGATATACAGTGACAAGTGTCAAGCGAGTCAGTGAGGCTGACAATCTGACCTTGTTAATCGCCTCCGACAACCAATTGAAACTCAGATCATCATGGGTCTTAGTGTAATGACATTGAACCCTAAATGTGATGCATAAATTCTGGAATTCATACTAATGAATTGTGAAAATGGTATTCACCTTTCCATCTTCATTAAAGTCTGCATACAGTAAGAGCTTGTCTGTTACGTCCTCATAAATGGAATGTCCAAGTTTCTGCTGTAAGAAGGATGACACCTGACCTCTGAACTCGGATATCAGAGTGCCTTCTTGCAAATTCCACCATGGCACAGACTCATCAATCATCGCAACTTTGAACTTCGTCTGGTGCCACACAAAACTCTGAAATACAGCAGTAAACATCTTATACCAGGAAATGGTCAGAACTTGGCTGTATGTTATACAAATTATGCCTTGTTATAGAATGAAATAGAGACCAGAGTGCTGTTGAGAAGCGTACAATGAATTGCTGCCCTCTACAACAACATAACAGATGCTAGGGACCTCTAACATTGTATCACTGAGGTCTTCTTAGCTGATTTGTAAAACTGTGCTTACCTTCTCATACTCCGTTGCTTCACAATAAGAGAAGAACTGTACATTTTGTATACACATGGGGTAACATAGTGTACCGGATACCTCGCCAGTATGGTACTGGCTACACTGAAACAAGAAACGAGAACACAGTTCAACATTCTTTGTATTAAGGTGCAGGGAACAAAATTTGACACTGGTGCCTGGAAAGGCACACTTAAAAATTATATTTTGCATACGTGAAAACCAACAGATGTACCCTTGTAAACACATGGCATATGAAAAGTGCAGAATTTAAAACCAACGGGTGGTCCACATGGGCACAATGTTGAGATCAAGAGTTAGCAAGAGATTTGGTTGGTGGATGAGTGAGTGATTTGCATCTCTCTCTCAAGGATAATGCAAGTTAGATAGATAGATAGACAGATAGATAGGATATTTATATAGCGCACATATCCACATACTAGTACATGCTCAAGGCTCTGGTATTTTTCCCTCCATCACTGGATGTCAATCTCAACAGCACATCATATTTCAATTCAAGTTACCTTTGACAAATACAAAGAAAACATGGGACTTGTTCTCACCAGTTGTTTTCTGATGAGTGAGCTGTCACAGGGGTCATACAAGAAGATCCTCCACACGCTGGCATACAGCAGCCCCAATATCAGGATAACAAACAGCCACATCTTCCATGGTCCTTGACTCAGCTCCTTCAACACAAATACACAACTTCACCATCAAGTGTATAAACCAATACCTACCATAATTTATCTTGCCGCAAACACAATGTTGTTTTCTTGAAAGCGAGTAACATTTTCTATGAGCCCTGCTGGGAATGCCGAACTCATTTGGTACTTTGTGGTAGTAATTCTTCATATCAAATAATACTGAATCGCATATGATGTACAGAAATTACTGATGTTTTGAGAATACAAATTGATAGATCCATGGGTTGATGTACCCTTGATGTTTGTTTATGTTCCCTGAGTCTGATGTACCCTCGATATTTGTTTATGTTTAATTAGCTCTTCTTATAATGTACAACTTCAATCTGTATTTGCATGTAATCTGATTATGAATCAAAATCGCTTGATTATACATATCTGATGAACACTGAAACCTGACTGATTAGTAGTGATGTTCCAGACAACTGAAATAAGTGAAGACTAGTGGCAGTGACCAACGACCAAGCAATCATTCACATTTTCTTATGAAAAACACAAAAAATTTTAGACCTACTGTTTTAGGTTTTAAAATATTTGACAATGGAACATATCTTAGAAGATGTCAGGGCCTGAAAACATATTTCATTCTTAGAAAACTCACTTTGAACATTTACTGAAAGTCATGACAGAATATTTCTAGAGGACTCCAGGAAATTTATGTTCATGACATATTAGTCATCAACTCTAAAGTTGCAAGTTGTATCATTTCACAGTGGATGTGAAATTCGCAAATGCAGTTTGTGCAATTTCTAAATAACACAAAAACAACAGAGAACCACATTATAATTGTGTGCAATAACAACCTGAAGAGGCAAACCTGAAATAATGGTTGTAACCAATTTTTTTTGACAATTCCTTGTTGTTATTTAATGTTAAAGAATCATTTAACAATTACGTGACTGCAACCATTTTCCAACACATTGAAAACATGATTGATCAGCACAACCTATATTCACAAAAACCTGCAAGTAGCCATTTCATAGAAACCTATCGAAGAAGAAGAATATCTCATATGGCACATTAGTTACTGACTATAGTTCATCGAGAAACAACTACATCACTCACATGGCAATGCAGATATCAAATGCTGCCACACCAAACATGAGAATATTAAACTACTCAGCCATATTATCATGATTATCATACCTGACAGAATTCTAAACATGAGATCAGTCGGTCAATGGCAGACAGTAACAAGGCTCGAACTCTCTTCCGTCTGCGCATCCTGCAAATGAAGATACAAAAATCCTATTAACTGGACTCATGCTTTAATCACACAATAGGCCACAACAGCCATATTCTAAAAGCATATCCACCAAACTAGTTTGGAATAGTACTCTGGTGCTAATATTGATGTACCTGACAGAAGATTATGCAGTGCCATGGTAATTAAAATGAAGATGCCTTTAGAATCCCTCGAGAATTCAGCATCACAAACTTTACAAATTACAATTTACATCACATTCACAATACCTTTTGACGGCATTTCCGAAACTTTGTTATAATAAATACCCTGTGAAATTAGGCTGTCACTGGGTTATTCAGCATGAATAAGTGTTCTTCTGTGTCCATGTGCATCATTAATATCACTGGATAATTCAGCTATGTTTGCATTTCTAAATATTTGTTTGCTAAATATTGTCAACAGTGGTGCATTTTATAGCAAGTGCCAGTTTATGAATGCACTTTAATTTAAAGTATATTTTAAATGTGCTTTCAAGTTAAATTATGGGAATGTATCATAAATGAGAACTAATTCACATGTATGTATTTTTCATCCACTAAGTTGCATCATTACACAAGAATGGAGTTTATTGATTATATTTATTGACTCTACACACTCACTGAATATCTGCCACCATTCCT
Source organism: Haliotis asinina (assembly GCF_037392515.1). NCBI lineage: Eukaryota > Metazoa > Mollusca > Gastropoda > Lepetellida > Haliotidae > Haliotis > Haliotis asinina. The sequence goes on along the minus strand of NC_090281.1, from coordinate 25,100,727 downwards.
GACATATACGTACATCTTTTGCAAAACATTAGTTATTTCTTTAGGTACTTGTTTTGCAATGAAAAACTTAGGAAGTTGCTGGGAGTTGAAAACCCAAACATGTCTATAATACCTTGCGTGCATTACTCAAATAACTAGACTGACTTGTGTATGATTCATTGTGGTGCACAAACACTACAACAGCATTAGTTAATGGTAGGTGATGCCTATATATACATATACTATCATAGCCTAAGTCAGTGTCACATAACTTCCATGTTAAGTATTTAGAAATGGCTGCCATATGTTTGGCAATATGACAATTACTAAATGCTTTTAGTCTACAGACATGCAGGTTATATTTATATATTTAGTATCAAATAAAGATAAGAAACTTTGTGTAAAAGTACTCAATTCTTTAAACTGCTAATTACTCCTCAAACAATGCAATTACTCATACATAAACAGACATGGGAGTAAATACTCAGCTGCTTGAAAAATTATCTGGAGCTCTGGTAATGGTTTAATATCGAAAATTTAGACAAACAGAAACTGTCCTGGAAATTGCATTTAAGCCTTTTTCACACTTATTTAGCAATGATTTGAAAGCTGACTCACCCTTGTGGTATCACCACAACTGCTCATAAGTCTTCCTCATTCATCAGAATGATCCGTATTAGCATAACAGTAATCCCTACAACACTTTTCTGCCACAAAAATCACCTAATGATGTTTGTAAAAGCATGCCATTTATGTACTGCTCGTTATCTTGTAGATTACCGAATGTGACAATAGTGCCAAATGGCATCGAGATCATTTGTAAAGTGCCAGAAGAATAAAATCATGAGACATCACCTTTGCCAGTAACCTTTGTAATTGTCAGTGACCTATTTGACCCTTTTCATTCATTTCACTAACCCTCGGGCATGACTAGATAAATTAACACCAAAAGGAACAGTGTGGACATAGTTCAGTCAGTAAGTTGTCAGGATAACAATCAGAAGGTCGTTGATTTGTATCTGATGGATACTCACACAAATTGGTTGCTTGTCTCAGTGACATTTATAACTTGTGACAGGGACTATCGCCACAAGAAGTTGCAGTGCTGAATTTTAATTGGTGCTCTGAAACGGTGTATTAACTGAATATGTGGAAGAAGGAAGCTTTGCTTCGACATTACTCATTATGTTGCTATTAAGGTGATAAATGCACAACAACGAATTAGCTCTTTCATAAGCTCTTGCATAAATCCACTCTTCATAACTGGAAATGGAAAATGTTTAATGCATCAAATACACTATCAACAGTGTTTTGATACAGCTGTCACAAAAAAAAACATTTAGTATGAATATATACTATTTTCATATCAATATTACCGTACAAGTTGATGAATTATGATGGATTGCAAGATGTGCTGCTCACATTTTGAGGTAAAGCAACAAAAGCAACACTGATACAGGGGCACACATAAATAATTATATCATATGCATAACTAACCAACTGGACTGAGCATTCCACAGAATAACAGATTACAGAAATATTATTCTTCAACACCTTGGACATGGAAGTCTACTGCTGCTGATAATAAAGCAAGGGTGATTCTAATGTAAATGTAGATGGGCTATATCAAATACAATCCTTCCAAATAACATGTAATAGTGAAACAGAACACTTGACAATCAACTCTAAGTTGGTTTGTCCATTTTTATGGTGACTATTCAGGTTTTTACACAACAGGCAAATATGTGTCCAGTACACACAAATGTAGATAATGGGAGCAGAAAGAACAATTTCATGGATCCAGAGAGACAAAGAATATTAATCACTCTACCAACAACACATCTATGACTTTGCTACACATTTGATTTGGTCGTTTCTTTCTAAACAGTTATGTCATAACCATGGTATACATGAGATAACTTATGTTATCACGTGTGGATGTTGCACTAATGATTGACAAAACAAAACATTTCCGAAATATTCAAAATCACTTCTTGTAGTTACAGATACTTGCAAACAATTCCTTCAATGACCTCAAAGGTATCATCTACACTTATGGCTGAAACTCACTGCTCTTCGCCCTTACTAGGTCATGCAGAATGCTGGAAGTATTTTATCATCTGTCTTCTGAAACATATATACTGTATTTGTACCTGAATGAAATTGGACAATCAAACATATGTCAGTTATGCACCGATCTCTCGCAGAAGCAACGATCATCTTTGAACAATTATTTCCATCGTCTGCAAATATTATGTGTATTATTTCAACCGGAAGTAAAGGGCTGCACCAAGGGTAGTAACTCTTTACAGTGTTTGTATCATACCACTAAAATATATAAAGTCGAGAATTCACCTTTGCAGAAATAGAGTTTGGCACAAAAGATAAAGAAGAAAAAATATTAAAGAAGGCTGAATTTATGATATGGATATATGGTGGAGCGAAATCTTGACAAATTGCTCTCGGGAACAACGTATAGATATATCTTTTTGAGAGTATGACGGGCATTGTGTGGGTTACCTTCCCTGCTTGTAATACGCATGTTTACACGGAAGTGGTTGACTGTGAGTATTCACGCAAGGCGTTTACGTACAGAGGTGTTTTGGGCGCCTGACGCGATAAACGAAAATGCTAATACCTCAGGCGAGACGCCGCTTGGCAAGAATACGATGTCTGCAAGAATGCATCGACTGTTTTAATACAAGGAAATGTCTCCCTGAGAGTTTGTGTTACGTCCCGGCTGAGCTTGTATACTATTCACCACACAAGACATCACTGACACTGACAGAAGAGGGCACCAAGAAAACCCGTCAATTCTCGTGCACACCAGAATCTCGCTTATACGTCAGTGGTGAGGAACTGTGCGATTCTCAAGGTAAATGGTTAAAAGTGAAAAAAATTCAAGCTTCACCTAGCTCAGAAGCTGAGGTGTTTGACACTGATATGTGGCTCCTGCTGTTCAGCAGTCGAAGTTCAACAGAAGACGCACCCACGGTTGTACCAGCCCCCTCTACCCCGACCCAGGGATCGTCAGGTGCAGACCAAGTAAAACCTGAAATAAATGTTTCAACTTGGCAGGAAGTGGTTGAGCAACAGTACATGCTGCAGTTTCCAGCTTGCAGCAAGACAGTTACAGAACCAGACCGTGACGCTGTAGCCAGACTGCAAGCTCTTCCACCAGGTTGGACTCTGGAACATGATGAGTCTCTTGTCAGCTTCATGTCACAACATCTCCCCTGTGAAAATGACCAACTAGGTAGCATGAAAAGCTATGTTGAGTCCATAGATGTATCTTCTTACTGTGATGAAGATGGACCACTGAATCTGACGGATGGGGATGCGGACACATTTTGGGAAAGTGATGGTAACCAAGGGCAACACTGGATACAGCTGCGGATGAAGAAAGGAACCATAATTAAAAAATTAAGCATCACTGTTGATGGGTCTGATGATAATTATCTGCCATCACGACTTGTAATTCAAGGTGGAGAACAAGATAATCTGAAGATTCTCAATACAGTAAATATTGAGAATACTGTGAGCGATCAACAGGATGTTGCTCTGCTGGGCACCATGACAGAACATTATCCCATCATCATGATCAGGATCAAGGAATGCAAGACTGGTGGAATAGACACCAGAATTCGTGCAATCAAGTTGGTATCTACTGAAGAACGTTCCCTTGGATTTGACAGAGATTTCTTTGGTAGGGAGAATCTTGTGAGATTTCCTCTTCTTGAATCATACAATTCTGATCAACTGTACAGAAGATCCATTTGCCTTCAGAGATTCATTACAATCCTTGACAGTGTTCTTCAGCATCTGGTACCATCTTGGCAGTTTTCAATAGGATCGTACAACTCTCTGGAAATTGTGAGACAGCTTCTTCCCCTGTCAAAGAAGCGCCTGTCTCTGATAGACACCTTCCTTAAGACATCAGCTACAGAACCACCAGAGAAGCCAGTTGTGTATGTGAACCGAAGAGCAGCTATGGAACACAGATGTGAACCTCATCTAGATACTGACTACAAAAATTCAGTGTTCATGCAATTGTATGAAGGGCTTAAGCCACGAGAGCGCTCGTCTGATCCTCTGGATTATAGATGGTCTGCTCGTCATGACCAATGGTGGGAGTGTAAGTTCTTGTCAGAAGGGATCATTGATCAAGGGGGTGGATTCAGGGACAGCCTGTCTGACCTAGCGGAAGAGCTGTGCCCAACATCCAAAGATGGACCAGTCTCCCTGCCATTCTTCATCCGAGCACCGAACCAAACCCAAGAAGATGCTAGTGTCTCTTGTGATGTTTACATTCCAAACCCACAATGTCAGGAGTTTGAAAAGTATGAGTGGCTTGGCCAGATTATGGGAGCTTGCTTCCGTGGACGTGAAAGCCTGATTCTCTCACTCTCTGCCTTTGTTTGGAAGAAGCTGGTAGGAGAAAATGTCACTTGGGTAAATGACTTTCAGACTGTGGATGCATCTGAAGTGAAGGTTATCAACACCATTAAGACCATGGATGAACAGACATTCTCTGCCCTTGAGAGACAATGGAGCCTCACACTGAGCGATGGCACAAGCGTCAGCCTCAAGGTTGACTCAGATGGAAATGCCCTGTCACTGAAATATGAGGACAGGGATGAATACTGCAGAGAAGTTCAGAAGATCCGAATGGCAGAAAGTGACCAACAGATCCGGGCACTCCAGAGAGGGTTGCTGAAGACCATTCCAAAGGCTGTCCTTGACCTTCTTCCATGGCAGGAACTAGAAACGCGTGTGTGTGGAGACCCGGAGATCACCATTGAGGCTCTTAAAAGGGCCACCCACTATGACGACATGGAGGAGACTGACATTAGAGTGAAGTACCTCTGGGAAGCATTGAAGAAGTTTACAAACGAGGATCGTAGTCGGTTCCTTCGCTTTGTGACTGGTCGCCGACGACTCCCAGCTCCACTGTACATATCTTCAGGAAAAGGGGACGCTATTGACTCTCTGCCGGAATCTTCCACATGTGCTAACATGTTATATCTTCCCTACTACTCTAATGCCAAGTTGGCAGAGGAGAAGCTACGTTATGCTGCATATAACTGTATAGCAATCGATACAGACATGAATCCATGGGAAGATTAATAGTCCCTTATGGATGAGTCCGCAATCAAAATCATTTGCTAAGACTTCCCAGTTGTGTCAAGGAAGTATGATCAAATGGTGTTTGTCCTTTTACACAAGCAGGATTATACAATTTTTTTTTTTTTTTAACAAAACACTGTTTACAGTGCTTTTTGGGGTCCGGCTTGTACTGTAGAAAAATTACAGAAAATGTAAATGTTGCGGTAACTTACAGAAAATGTAAATATTGTGGTGTCCAGTGCTCTTTGCAAGGGGAGGGAGGGACGAGGGAAGGTAGATAGAAGCTGGAACTGTATAAAACTGAAAGAAACTGTAAATACTTTTGTTCAAACAGGAACCACAGATTAATGTGACAAGTGGGACCAGACTCCTAGAATAGGCTTAAAAAGTATAAATTTCTGTAATTTGATGTGACATCCATAATTACTACCACTATCTCCACTGTGTATAGTGAATGCATTGTTTTGTTAGTTTACAATGACTTGGTCTGGAATGAGCCACCCAAGCAGCTTATGCGACAATATGCAGTGTTTGAAACTAGCCTGAAAGTCACCGGCTTTGTCATGACCATTGCTAATATATATTGATATGAGAAGTTTATAACCTCGAGCAGAAAACCTTAAAGGCTTTGACACCCATGGGTTGTGACCATTGAACTGCAGCACTCTTTTCAGATCATGCTATTTCAGGGCATCAGATTTCTGCTTGCCCAATTACACCCTAAAAAAATATTGCATTTCTGTCCCAGTGATTGGAAGAGTACGATCTTCTTGAAAGTGTACTTGTATTTGATCTCAAAATTCCCTTTTGCAATGGTTCACAAAAGTTAAAAACTACTGCATACAAGCGCTGTCCACCCCATAATAACTGCGCTAATATGACCAAGGGAAGACTACTCTAACATCAGCTGAACTGGATGGTTAATAGTGACCAATTTGGTGTTTCATCTGACATTGGTTTTACTATGTTTGACCACAAGATATTAATCTCTTCATCATCATGCTCATTTGTTGGATCATGTATAAGGAGAAAAGGGATAAATTCTTAAGTAATACATTATAATTTCAAGGACCATACAGCTTTATTATTTCAAGTCTACATCTCCCTATGGCTTGTTACGTTTTTAAATAATTCTTTGCCAAGCATTTTTGTCAGGGAAGAAAGCCAGAGGTTAGACTTGGTTTACACATATGATTTATCCCATTTGCATAGATCGATGCTCATGCATTTGTTTGGTTCCAAAAAACTGCAGTATTGCTGAGTAGAATATTGCTGAGTGCAGCGTTCAATATCAACAACAACAAACAGAGTGAAACATATAAATGGTGAGATGGTTTCAGTAGTATATTTTTAGGGGTGAAACAACAGTGCAAAGTCAAGATACGACATGTATCACAATACTTAAGACATAAAAAATACATATTGTGATGTGCATATTTACAGGAAATCACATGGAAACTTCTTGACTGTCATGATGATAAATGAATATCAGTATGAAACATCCCATCGATATTAGCAAACTATTGCGGTGAAATAGATTTTAATTTACTCCCACAGTACAGAAAGTTACACCCTTATGCATGGGCTACTTCTAAATTTAGTTCAGCTGGTTTGGTGGTGTTCCATGTATACCAGTATCACCACTCACTACTGGTGTGAAGTACGTTTCTTGCAGACATTTTTGTGGTTTTTGCTCAGAGATACTTCTCTAATATTTATCAATAATCGGTCAACATTTTGTTCACAATTATTGATCTGTATTACATTTACTGATAGCTAGTGTTTGAAACATGCTTAAACCAATTCATGTTGAGCTAGGTAGTGTCTATCATGTTATGTACTACTGCATCCTTGTATCTGTAAACTAAGTAAAAACAAATAAATATCAATGAAATTCTAGAGGCAAATGATTAACCTGAAATCACGTCTGAAAACTAAACAGCTTCAGACCAGTGAGGATCAAGGAATTGGTCTTCAGCAACCCATGTTTGTCATTTGTGACTCATGATTGGATGGTCAGGCTTCCTGACCTGATTGACACACATTATCGTATCTTAGTTATGTAGACTGATACTTGTGTAGCTTATCACTGGATAGCCTCGACCAAACTTGTTTATTTAAAGACTTATGCCATATAGTTGGAATATTGCTGAGTGCTATGTTAAATAACAAACCAATCAACCTACCAAAGCTTTTTCACAAGATTGATCAGGCCATGTCCAGAAAGTGTTGAGTTTTCTTCTTTCAGAAAAGGAAAATACTCTTTTGATAAATTAGGAATTGATATTGAAATATTTACAAATGGTATCGCCATGTCAAGTTGACTTGATGTTGACATTGCCATTCACCTGTGAAACTCTTAGAAAGTAGGACAAAGTCAACTTTAATACCCGCTACTTCGACTTGTTATGAAGTGCTGTGATGTACAGTTTATTATTGCCTGTCTCAGTACATCACAGTCTGTCATTGTTGTCCAGGTTTCACAAGGCATTTGTAGTGCCAAGGTGATTGTAACTCCCATACTTTAACATAGACTTACAAAGTTACAGCAGTCAGCCTATGATCAAGAGTCAGCTCTATGATCGCTTCATGAAACGGGCACCAGATTGAAGATTTCCAAGGGTTTGCAATTTGCTTGTGATTGAAATTGAATTCCTTGAATTGGCAAGGATTTGTTTGTTTATAGTTGTTCAAAAAGGCCATGGCTGAAGAACTTAACATTACATTGATTACTCACCTGTTGACAGTTTTGTGAGTGGTGAGTGTAGGCCATCACCTGTAGTACAATTATGTCATACAGCCAACAGATGAGGCTCATTCGCATTACACAGATGCATAGCTAGATTTCGTAGCCCAGTGGAATTGTTACAGACATCAAAGTATTAAATTTGCGTAACAATGAATCAGTATAGTAGTTCACAGAAATAAATGATACACGTAGATGAACATTTGAAGAGAAAATTATATTCATTTACAATGTAAGCACCCTAAAACACGACATAATTAATCTGGGAATCTTTAGCTTATTTATATATCTACCCGTCTTAATAGTTAATTTGCAAGAGCTGCAATGGTACTGCAAGAGCAATGCAGATTTTTTTTCAAATTTATACAACAAAGTACAAAATTGTAAACTGTAGAGTACAACCCAAGAGGGTTCATGTAACAAGAACCTGAAGGTCAAGGTTAGCGACAACTTGGCAGACAGGGAAGATTAAACTTTTATTTCTCCCAGAAATGATGCAATTGCATACCTGGACAGTACATCATCCATTCTATGACATGAGGTGAGTGAGTTCTGTTTTACGCCGCACTCGGCAATATTCTAGCTATATGACAGGCATCGATCTACGTAGTTAGGATACGGTGACGTGTCAACCAAGACCTGCATACGTGAAATACAATGTGCCAGAGCACCTGCTGCAAGTAACCATCAATCATCTGTTGTCTAACACCACACAACCACACTCAGCACTGATACAACTATATGAGGACACCCTGTAAATAAACAATATAGCTTGGACCAGACAGTCCCGAGATTGAAGGCAATATCATCGATTAACACCATCTCTGGCATGCATCAACCAAGTTCAGTGCAGTCAACAATGCGCCGCTCTTTTACGCATCAGTCATTGCATTCTGCACAAAGAGGTCCACATACCCAAAACAGACATAAACCAGACCTTAACTAGCTGTTCAGAGTTATTGAACTGGGACTCCTTTCACAAAGCAACCTTTATACTAAGGTTAACCTTGACTCCCACTCTATAACACTGCACTAATGTTTCCTTAGACTCTCCTTTCAGAAAGCAACTTTTGCTGGTCTGCCTCAAAGTCCATGAACCACATTATTGTCCCTTCTGCCCAAACGTTTGTGCAAAGCACAAACTCCAGACGCAGCAAGTCTAGATGTCCTCATTTTCAGTTTAATACAGTTGCTTGTTCGAATCAAAATTATATACATTTCGAGATTAAGGTGGCTGATGATTAAGGTGGGCAGTGTCTGTCATTAGGACATATCCAACTTTTGATTTAGAAATGGACAAGGAAACAGTTTGAATAGATGAAGTTATCTGGTAACCCATTGGCGATTCAGTTGAAACATTCAGCACTTACCGTTGAGTGCATGACGCACCGCGTCAGTTAGCCCTGAACGAGGATCGCAACTTATGTTCACTGACACCATGGGTTTTTTGTTTCCTGCATTAGACTGATCCTCGGAAAGTATTATATGACGTTAATGCATGCATCTTCGAACTTAAACTGTAACAGTTCGGTGTAGTTAATATATTACATGATACATGGAGATAGCGCGCTATATTTGTTACATAACTTTCTGTGTCTACAATATTGTTGTATATTCTGTCTTGTCTGCAACTGTGCCTCAGCAATGTCCTATGGCATCATATGGGCAATATTGTCACTTGATTGCCCTATCAGGTGCGGATGGACAGCCTGTTGGTTAAAGCATTCGCTCGTCACGCCGAAGACACGGGCTCGATTTCCCACGTGGGTACAATGTGTGAAGCCCATCCCTCGCTGTGATATTGCTGGAACATTGCTAAATGCGGCGTAAAACTATACTCACTTCACTTGTTGGGCTATTGCTGGACCATAAAGCATGAGTATATTAGCTTTATCAAAAAGCATACTATCAAAGCGTGTCATAGGGGCACTGTCTCTCACATTCAGACCACACGTTTGTGATGTTGTTCTACAAGGACTCATTTCAATCACTTTCCCAGCCTCTTTCTGGTGCGACTCTTGGCGGGAGTGTCTGTCTTCATCTTCTTCGAGGGCACACAAAGAGCGCCAATGGCGCTTTCCGACCCCGTGAACTCATCACTCAACCGTTTGAAATGTCTTGCACCGACGCTACCCGGAGACACAAATACTCCAGAAGAGCATTTGTTTCTTCTTGTCAATCTTGGAATTGGAAACATTCTTTCAAAATCTTTAACGTTATCGCCTCTTTTCCATCTTGAAATGTTTTCAAACTTCGTTTGCGGAAAATGACGTTTCGGTGATGTACGTTCATCGTTTTGTTTCATGGTGATTGATATCTCTTTATCACCTACATTGTTTTTTACATCCGGTCGTGAACTGACTTCATGTACAGTTTCCAACCCGAAACTATCGTGACTTCCCCTTTCAGAAACGGGAGTACCAAAGTCACAAAGGAGTCGTTTTTCCGGTTCATTTTCAAGGGGCACAACTCTTAGTGGTTCATGGTCTGTTGGTGTGGAATGCGACATGTTAGCACTGGTGGGTAGAACTGACGTTGTTTCCTTTGGTCGAACGTCTTTATAACATAAAGGGGATTTCAATTCATTGGTATAATTGCCATCTGGAGAAACACAAGCGGCTGTGAAGCTACTAGTCTGGTTAAAGGTGGGGCAAGGTTGGACATCCCGGATTTCGTTCTTAGGAGAAACAAACTTTTGTTCAAAGTAATTCAAAACCTGGCCTTTCAGGTCCGATTGATCAGCTACAGTCTTGTACTGAATCGTACGTGCCGTATATCGGGATACATGATCTTCGGAATCACTTGAACTGGATGAGCTTTGGCTGCTACTGGAGACGTCTAGTTGGTTGGTGTCGGAGTTGTCCACGTCGGACACCGGACTGCAGCCGGAGGAACTGGACCCATATGACCACGAGGGAGAGGCGGGAGAAGAGGAGAAGGTGGAGGAAGAAGTGTCGGAGAGGGAACTATGATGAGAGGAAGGACTTAGGGCGCGCGGACCTGGAAGATAGAAAGGATTGTCAGCGTGCGATCCGGGAACATAGACTGGCCTGTCCGCTTGCAGTCCGAGGAGTGTTGAAGGAATGTTGGCGAGAGATCTGGGTACATCGGAAGGATTGATGGGAAGTGATCCAGGGAGAATTAAAGGCTTGTCTGTGGGCGGTCTAGGGAGAACTGAAGTCGTTTTGGCAAGCGGTCCAGGGAGGGTTGAAAGATTGTCGGCGGGCGGTCCTGGGAGGGTTGAAAGATTGTTGACGGGCGGTCCTGCGTGGATTGAAGGACTGTCTGCAGGCGGTGCAGGAAGGATTGAAGGGTTGTTAGCGAGCGGTCCTGGGAGAGTTGAAGGCATGTCGGAGGGCAATCCAAGGAGGAATGAAGGATTGTTGGTAGGTGATTCTGGGAGGAATGAGGGGTTGTCGGGGAGCGATCCTGGGAGGATTGAAAGCCTGTCTGCGAGCGATCTGGGGACACAGGAAGGACCACCAGTAAGCGATCCAGGCACACAGGAAGGACTGCCTGCGAGCGAACCGGGGAGAGAGGAAGGTCCACACCCAAATATAGCCTGGCATGTTTCAGAGAACGATTCCTTAGCATCCGAAAAATTGGTATCACCTTCAGCTGTGGAGCTCAACGACTGGTTATGATGATCGGAGACGGGCGTCGCGGCACCTGTGTCTTCAGCATGCCTCGTGTCTGGTGTCTCTTGTGGTTGGTCTTGGGGGTCTGCTTCTCCAATGTACATCTCCACGAAGTCCGTGACAAGCTCTGGCACCTGGTGGAGCTGGTCGTCATGGCTCTCGGATAAATCGCCCCTGTCTCCCATAGAGTCCAGTCAAAGAGCGACACGAAACGATTTCGGGATGCAGGCATCTGAAGAAAAGGTACACCTACAGACTACCGGATACCTACCAGCCATATTGTTTAGTGTCACGTAACCCTAAACCCTAACGCTAACCTTAAACCTTACCCTAACTCTAAACCGGTACAGTTACAGAATAAATACAGAATACCTAGTGTCACGTCACCCTAACCCCAACCAAATGTTAACTCGCTTGCTTTCAAAAAATTCAGCAGGTGTCCGCTATTCTGTAATCTTGCCCCTAAACTTAAACTTAACCCTAACCCTAAACCCTACCCTAAACTTAACTCTAAACCTTACCCTAACCCTTAACGAAAGTGGACTCGTTTGCTGTCAAAGATAGCGGAAGCTATCCGGTACTCTGTAGTCTTACCTTGGACTGTAACATATGTTCGGCTTTGGAACATACCAGAATGTACAATAACGGTTCTGATACATAATTGTTATTATAAAGCATATATGACTAAACTTAAGGATTAATTTGGATATGCAGGTTTTGATATACATATATTGTTTGATACGTATGGTTTCTTTTAGAGAGGAGATTTCACTCTTACCACAGATGGACGTAGCAGTCAGTTCACATACATCCCTTTCTACACTTCCCTCGAAATTGAACGGTACAGTTAGTCTGACGTCATATGTAGCGAGACGTCGAATAATGACGTCACAATAACTCTCCATTTTACCAACTTCGCCTCTCTCCGTGACGGAAATAGCCGAACTTGTTCAGATACCGCTGTGCTAAGCTGGTTACATTGTGCACAATGAACGTCCTAACTTTTTGCATGTTTTTGGACATCTGAAGTTCACACACCTGTTGAAAACTGAAGAAAGGTTCATTATTCTCTTGCCTCTGAATGTTGTGGGAAACGTGTTAATTTCAACGTAAACTGCACGTACGTCATGCCACGGCTTACAGAAAATCAGCGTCTCCGCACCGTGGGTAAACAGAGACTGGAATGGCCCTGAATGAAGTGCCTAGGGATTTTGATGTACACTGAAACACGATTTTATCTCTAATGGAGTCGTTTTGAAAATAATGGGAACACGAGAGCTTTAATTGCCTCGGACCGGCTGTCCACGCGAGACGTTACATCAGCTAGAGAACCACATTCGGCTGACCCCTTTAAGGAATCGATGCAGGGATGGGATCATTTAGCCTTATGTGCAGCTGACAGAGATGTAACTTCAAGCTTCTGTTGGGTCATGCCCGTCCACGTGTCACTCGTGTTGTGAAACTTCAAATGGAGAGGCGTATACGTTAAGCTCTGATTAAGCCAGTGAACCAAGCGTTGTTTTAGGCGCAGGCAAACTGTAGTGCAAACGGGGTTGCGCAGCAGTGATTAAGAAAAATACCACCGTGGCAACACCTTTTTCCGTACAAAATGACATAATATCAAAGAATGCACAGTTACTTTATTCCAGAATTAGAATGAGATTTAGCTTCCGTTATGATGCGGTCGTAAAATCGCCTGTTTCGTGCGTTCCGAGGTGTTTTTTCGGGTGCGACATCTTTTGATTTATCAAGCAGAAGAATCTCCGTACTCAAGGTATCATTTGATGTGACTCCTTTATTATTCAGAATAACCCGCGTTCATCGTACTTAATATGGAGTGTTTCTGTCAGCTACTCACAGGTAATCTTTACTATGCAGGCTCACTACGGGAAATCAGTAAACCTCTGTTTGCATTGTTGTAATGATTTTTGTCTTCAAAATGGCAAGCACGCGCATGCCTAAACCTCTAACAGAAATTGCCAATCTCACCCATGTGAATATCTCGACGCTGTGATCCTGACTTGCTGATAGGCATTAAATACTGGGGACGTGGTGGACGAGCTGTCTATGGCGCTAAGACTAGTAATCCAGCGAGCTTGGAGAGCTCCCCACCTGCGACCGGATATAAGACGCCTAGGGGTCAACTTTGTGTGCAGACTCTTTCAGTGTTGTCACAACCTCTAGTGTACAGTACACAATCCTGTGCACTTGAAAGAACCCAGGAATGTTGGTAGATGACCAGATGGTGGCCACACAAACAAGTGCAAACACCTAGTTGCAGGTACACCAACGTGCAGTAAACATGGACACAGTCCTGTGACTATGTGTCACAGTCCACCCAGCTGTGAATGGGTACCAAGTAAGGATGGGAAAGCCACATAAACTCTATGAGCCTAGTAAGTTGCGCGAGTTGTATGATCCCCAGGGAGTTGAGACTGAAAAAGCACACATGAGCAGTTGAACTGGCGAACTGGATATCAGGGCTATACACATGTCTAGTATATGTATATATACTGTATGTACTAGTAGTTTGGCATCAAAAGCAAGAGAGGAAAACCCATAACCCATCCACAATGTTCTTCGCAGTTCTCAGACAGTGAGTGAATTTAGTTTTACGCCTCACTCAGCAATATTCCAGTTACATGGTGGCGGTCTAAAAATATTTGAATTTTGGCCATTGATCAACATCATGATCATCGGTAAATGCAACTGGGATATGATGAGGTGTCCACCAAGACAGCAAGTCTGACCACCCAATCCCCTTAGTCGCCTCTTACCACAAGCATGTGGTACTGAAGGCGAGTTGTAACCTAGCAACATCACCAAGGAGATGTTGTGAACCCATTTCCCAGTCTACCTTGATATTGCCAGCACATTGCAAAAGCAGTGTTAAACCAAAGTCACCCACTCATTCTAAGATGAGATGTGTATTTAGAGCATTCTCTACTCAAGAGACCCATGAAGGTCCTTGGGTAGAACAGGCCTTCAGCAACCCAGGCTTGCCCTTAAAGGCGACTACGCTTGTTGTAAGAGGCGACTAACGGGATCAGGTGGTCAGGCTCGCTGACTTGGTTGAAATACGTCATCAGTTCCCAACTGCGCAAATCCATGCTCGTGATGTTGATCACTGGATTGTCTGGTCCAAACTCGATTATTTACAGGCCGCCGCCATATGGCTGGAATATTGCTGAGTGTGGTGTAAACTAAACTCACTCACTCTACTCAAGATGCTTGTCAGAACTGTCCTCCACAAGTAATGGGGAATGAGCAAGTTCAATTTTACACGTCTTTTAGCAATATTCCAGCTCAAGGTGAAGGACATCAGAAATGGTCTTCACACACTGTATCCATGTGGGGAATCAAACCTGGGTCTTCCACAATCGAATACTTTGACCACTAGACTGCTCCACAGCCCCTGCAACCTATGGTGAGAATGTAACTGATTTTAAGGTGACTACTGGGTGCTCAAGCTTGCTGACCTGGTTTATTCATGCCACTGTATTCCATGCTTATGACATCAATCACTTGTTTGTTTGGTTCAGATTTGTATATTTCTTATAGAGAGCTGCCATACAGCTGGAATACTGAACAGAGGACAGCTTACCAAATGAACAATAGCACTAGCAACAACTTACAGCCAGTATTAGGATGATAATGGGCTCTTTCACCAGTATTGCCATATCTCCACTGGGAATACCAGAAATATGATTCACACATTGTATCCATGTGGGGAATTGAACCTAAGTCTTTGACACGACAAGCGATCGGTTTAACCACTGGACTATCCCACAGTCCTTAGGATGACACGAATGATGAATCTTCATTCAGATGATCTTACGGCAAACAAGGAGTATGGTGATTTAACTTCCAAGAAAACTCACACTCATAATCATAATCAACAAAATATGCAAAAGAAAAACAAACATTGAGTCATGTCCATTTTCCTTTTACTTGTAAACAATGCGATAAAACCACACGATAAATACACTTTCTCGTAATGTAATCGAGGTCTTGTAACAAAATGAGATGGACAATGATGCAACAACTCGGAAATGTCTTCCAACAAAACCTCTGTCATCCATCCCCACAAACCATCTGGTTTTCATGCAGGGACTTCATAGATAGGCATATCGGACAACTCACAATGAGGCCAACATTCTTGGATTCACTTCTGTTTTCTCATAACCATATTCCGGTTAAAATACATCCTTTATAACAGCTAAAGAAACAGTTTACTGATGCTAGAGATCAACTGTCTTGGCACAGCAATGGCAATTTTCTGCTGATTCATAGGTTTTCATCGCTTTGGTTTCAAATTGATCAATTCTTTGAATCATCTAAATCCGTTGAATTTGATGTCACAATAATATTTTCAGCTACAAATAGATTCTCCTCTTGCTTGACAAAGAAAACAAGAAGGAACCACTTGTCATTAGATTTGTGTTAGTTATTGGACAACTATGCTTCACAGATATCTTGCTGTCAGTTATTACATTAATGGAAGACAACATACTGGCTCAAATGACTGTTGAAAGTATGTACAAAAATAACGGAAAATGTTATGCATTTTATGAAACCAAAATGATAATGACTGACATTACAAAGCTATCACAAAATGACATCAACTGCAGAAAATGTACAAAGCATAATCAAAAGTGAACCAAGGATGCTGCTCATAGTGGGACATTTCAAAGTTATTGTAATGAATTTATTTCTTCAGTTTTGCATGAAAGAAGGCCTCCACAGAATCTGTGTTCCATTTCTCGATACCCAGTTCTTCTTGCACAACTCGGTTTTCATCAAAAAGCTTGATGATTGGGTCTGCACCTCTGGTGTATTTGATTTCGAGTCCAGGAAACTGGTTAGGCTTGGAGCTTTTAACAAAAGCTGTAACAGAAATGAAAATTCAGTCAGAGCTACAGTCTGTTTGGCTCAAAAGTGGAGAGCCAGGTGTTCAGGAAGCAAGTGCATAAGTGCTGACAAAGTTATTGATACATTATCCTGTGCTGTGCTGTCTCACACACCTCACTTGCTCTCCTCCCTCGTAACAAATAGTGAACAGTGCCAATATCTTAATGATTGTTTGTTTTTATTTTCAGGGCTTAATTAATGCAAAAACCTCAGGGAGTTTATGTTTTCATTAGGATCAATGTTTCATTGAGTATGAATAATATAGTAATGTAGTAATATGTGTATTGGTTTTCCAGTTAGATTGCAATTCACTGAGCTGCTTTTGAGTCAAACAGACTGTAATCATGCCACTGCTCAAATTCAATCCAAATTACAGATAATTACTGGTGCTTAATGTACTTTGTATATCAGTTTACACTGGTACATGTATACATTTTGCAAAATTGTATCCTTTGCATTGATTGCACACGACAAATTCTGAAAAATAGTTGAAGTATCCATTGTAACAGTATGATTGTTGTTCATGCCACAAACAAAAATAAACAGCTTAATGACATATTTTCAGAAATATTTTAGAACTATCTGCCAAAATGTGCCCCTTTGCCTAACAATACATGCTTTATCAACACCATTATTGACTACTCACCCTGAACCTGTGGATACCTTCCCAATTTTCATCCGCACACAACTAACTCTGCATATGGATAAAGCTGAAATAAAACAACACATAGTTACATTCAATTTAATCAATGATTAACCGATTCCAGGACAAATATGGTTTCAGCAATATTATGAGAAAGTGAGTAAGTTAGTTGAAAATGGGGGCAAAATCTGTGAGAAGCGTGGGAAAGGAATGTCGATCTGTGCAAGGATAAGTCCTACAGGAGTGAAGGAAACAAGAAAGTGTGTCAATCAGACACAGGAAGTAAGCTGTTATTCTGCTTCTTACTTTTTCCAGGGTGTTGTCACATGAAATTCGGAAATCCATCTAATGATAAACATGTAAAACCTGGCAGCACTATTATTAGTGATTGGTAGGCATACACATGCCTTAAGTATAAGAAACTTCAACAACTTGAGTGAATCATTTGATCCCCTTTCAAGACCCCTAACAACAATGTGACAGAAACATCATGGGAGCACTGAAATGTTCCCTCCAGCAATGTGAGACAAGAAATTATTTGTAGGAATCTTGTGTCCATAACGAATGCTACATCATCAAATTCTGGGCCTTCTTGTGTCTAATTCTGTGGTGGCGTGCTCCTGTGTTTGAAGCTCAGGTGACAAATCAGTTGAAGTTAAGCACCGATGAGCTCGGACAGTCCTTGGATGGGCGGTCGTGTGTGGCAGCTTGGCTCCTGAGAGTTTCTAGGATTTCAGTCCTGCTCCATAACAAAGCGTATGTGATGGATGTTGTCTCATCTCAGGCAAGTGAGTTTGGTCAAAATTGCCTCTGTTCACCCAGCAGAAAATGGGAATGCAGTGGGATAAGTCATGTGACTATAACCTTCTAGTGTGAAACAGGCAGCTTGGGTTATCCAGGGTAATAATATGCCTGCTTTGTCTGTTAGCGCTATGAGCACTCACCTTGTGAATGGAGTTTGGCACAGTATATATATGCACATATTATTATTAACATAAAATCCTTATGGAAAAGACATTGCCCACTACTCATTATTGTTGATGACAGAATGGAGGACTTAGTTCTTTGAAAGTATGTGTGTGGATGTGTAATATACTAAAAATAATCATCGGGCTGAGACGCAGATGAATCCAGGGTAAAGTGGAGATAATCTCGGCGTATACCCTGGAGACTATTGAGGATAAATGTTTTTGTTCATGATCATGATGATAGCATATGGTGGCAGGTCACTCGTGTAACGCCCAATGAAGATGAGAAGGAATATGGAAGTGATGCACAAGTGATCACACATTTAAGCTAGTATTCATTAGTTTATTGTTATCATTACGTTATCAGCAATTCATTAGACACAGTAAAACATTACATATAACTTTAAAAAGGCTGTGAAACTTACACCAGTTTTTTCCTCTTCAGTTCTGTCTTCTTGGCAACAGTTTTCACAAGAATCTTTGATAGGTAAGAGATGGAACTTGTCAAGCTCTTCACAATTACTGCACAGCAGATTTGTGGAAAATCCAAGGTTTTTACACTCTTCCACCGTTAGTTTGCATTCTCCCAAATAGACCTGAAAGTCGTAGAAATAGAACTTATTTAAATTATGTCACGAGTAATACGACAATTAGGGTTGGGTAGCTCTTGTCAAACGAATACCCATTTACGAGGGCAAGGCATCATGCCGATCAAGAGAGTAGGACATTGGGAATTGTCCTGATCGGGAATTGTCCGTACACCACCGATCAAACATCAAAGTTGGAGCTAGTTGGAAAACTATGGTTACATATGACACAGTGAGCCCATTAAAGATACTTGATCCTGAAAATTCAAAGATAAGCCTCTTTTCTGAACAAAGCCTTCAGTTATTTGCATCGATACTGACTGTTGCAGACTATTAACTGATGAAGAAGGCAACATATTCCGACGTGAGCTGGTGATACAGACATCAATAACGATACGTGTATAACAGGAGTAGCCATTTCTTGTTTTTCGAGGATTCACCAACAATTTGCAACACGATATAACAACACAGGGTAGTCTTAAAGAATAGATCAACAAATAAAAAGATAAATGACCAATATTTTCATTAACAAAACTTACTAATAAAAGGAGAAACAGCGACAGCAGACCTAGCAGGTCCGCCATTGCTGCAGGACACGTTATTTCCGGTTGCTGCTAAAATCGACTTACCAGAGGCACCCGGATATAAAACGAACCGCGAATATGGACCAAAAGTATCAGTCAATGTTTAGTTGTGTAAAATGTTCTACACAAAGTAAGTGGCCTTGACTAATGACTTTCGGTTTCCAAATCAGTGAGTTGTGGGTTTGGTGTCTCACTCCATGAGTCGACTGGAACCTGGATTCCTTCTCAAGAAATTGTTTCTATCAAAATGATATAAACGGTCCGTCATTATGTGACTCTATGCAGTTTTTAATCAACTCTCATTTATACAATTTTTAATTCTGGCTCCTTGACGCTCTCTTGACAATTTGCTGCAAATGCATTACAAAGAATTTCAGTCAATTTATGGGAAAGTGATTTCTGTTTGCAAAATAATTATCATAAATCCCACATACGCCCTGTTTCGTTTATTTGGTCATCTAAAGATGGTGATAACTTTCTTTTGCACGGTAGTGTATATTCAGAGACTAAGCATTAGTCTAGAGAAGAGTGAGCTTTTTGGTTACAACCACTTGCATTCTTGACAATATCAAGGTTATATGTTCTTATTAAATCTCGCAAGTGGAAAATTATAGTGACATATACCTTGGTGATCAGTCACAGTTATTTATTATTACTGTGACTATTTTTACATACAATAAAGTTAACTGGATCGACAATTTCTTAAACGCACGCAAACTGTATGATGACGATCATGATATTTAGTAAACATTCATATTTTCACGCAGATACATCAGTGCTACGTTCTGTTTAATCCGACACATTTCTCTGCAACCAAAAATGCCGGATAGACGATAGTTGACAATATAATGCACCTTCTCCAAACAGGATGATTCTCAGGAAATATTTTGGCCCTGGTCCCTAATGGGTTGCGACCAGTTATCGCCAGTTTTAGCGATTTTTAACGATATGCTCCATTGTTTCTCAACATGATGAAACAATATTGATCTTGATGATTGATTAGCTAATCATCGACGATTCCTGCCGATATGCGGCCAACAGGAAGCGTATTCTAGCTATGATACATAGCGTTCACTACATGAACGCGTTCATGTAGTGAACGCTATGTATCTTAGCTAAGCGTATTCGTGATCAACTCGTTATTCCGGGACAAGCCGAATAGCTTCTTGGAGTTTACGGAAAGGGGCGAGTGGCGACGAATGTCGCTATTCGGCTTGTTCCGAATAACACGAGTTGGCCACGAAAGGGTTTCGTCCTGACTATGACTCCGGATGTGTCAGGCGCATGTATTTCTACAGAGCAATGTTTACCCTTAACATTGAAGACCATCAAGCATTAAGGACCCAGAACCCTAAAAAATATGGGTTGTGATCAGAACGTGTGGACCCTACAATTTAATATGGAAACTTGGGGCTAAACAAGAAAGGGTTAATCGTACTGGTGCATTTCTTACAGGAATCCCAACTGTGAGGAAGGATAACAATATATGGGTGACCAGTTTCTCCAACGGTGAGAGCCATGTGTCGGTGTAGGTTCTATAGGTAACACCGATATCAAGTAAGGTGTTCATCCACTTATTGCTCTTCCCCCTTCTTTGCTTCCAACTATATACCTGTGCAGATCTGTGTTGTGTTATTATTTCGGAAACTACTTGTTATATAAAGACAAGAGCACATGGTCATCTAATCTCCGGCAACAGAGTTCTGTTCCTGTCTGGTTCCCGTTTTCTAACTCCACCACGACAAACAAAACACGTACCAAATTTAGTGTCACTGTCTATAACGGTTTCTAAGAAATTTGTCCGTGCACTAAGTGAAAAGACGCATGAAAGGGGTCATAGTTCATTAATTATCGTATATTACATATAGTTTCCCATCCATAATGGATCTTTTGGGAGAAGATCAGCCCCCATCAACTCGGGCAGATGGAGCCAGGACCGATATCCCCCTCCAAGTTCGATAATATACGAATAGAATCAAGATGTCGCCTAATACCGTCAATGAAGGCAACCAATACACACATGGAGTATATCAGCTCAGCGCCCTTCAATTCCAACATTTTCTGGAGGTGAGTCAGAATCGTCTGTTTTCACTATGGGCGCCAAGTCCTATCTATATTTTAGCGACCAAACTCTACACCATCTGAACGCGATTAAACCAATTTTGAGATGGCACCAAATCGATTGCATTTAAAAATGGAAACGTGATATGATCTCCGTGTCAGGGCCTCCAAATTGTGGTGAAACATCTGTGGAATATTTACAGTTCTGTAGGCGCATCAGTTGAGTGTTTGGAACCAGTTCAAAAGTGGTTAAACATTTTATGATTTGTTTAAGGTGGTAGTGTGGTGTGGAATAAGGGTGGACTTGAGGGTGTGGGTTGAGGTTGGGGCCGGCTTGGGTGGTGTTCTGTAATGCTTGGAATGAGGGTGATTATAAGTTTCCCTCACCTTACTTCCTATCTTATCAATAATTACCTTATTGTCTTGTTTTGCCGTCGATATTGCAAGTGAGTAAGCATGGTTTTTCGCCGTTGTTAGCAACAGTCCAGCAATATCACGGTGGGGAACACCGGAAATGGGCTTCACACATTGTATCGATGTGGGAATGGAACCCGGCTCTTCAGCGCGACGAGGGAACGCTCTAACCGCTAGGCAGCCCCGCCGGCCTTTGGACAAAATGAAACTTTGATTGTTGATTATTTAGTGTCTTCGCAGTCATTTGATATTTTGATCGCAGAATGATATTAACTATAGACAGTATTAAGTATGTACAGTATTGGTATATCGGTTTCATCAAAAGCACTTAACCCACAGGTTTTATCTTTGCCAAAGGTATTTTTATGAATAAGTTATCTTCATAATGCGGTTTTGTTCGTTGCTCCACCTTTCTCAAATACCACAATCTTATCCCGATTAACAGATTACGAACAGAGAACACACGTGCACTTATGTCTAACAGAAGAAAATAACTGAAAATGAACTTTAATAATATACCTCGGGATAGAGGATACTAAACGACCTTCAGTGTAATAACTTTTATTAAACCAGTAAATGATTCGGTATTAAACAACCGAAAGGGAGTATCGAAGCTATGTTACGGAATGGTTTTGAAAGCGTTGGTTTGCGAATTTTCTAAATTAGTTTTTCCAAAAGTATCCTTATGATGTAAATCACTAGATTATCTGGTCGAGCTCAGTTACATACAAACGTGAATATTGACCGAGAGCAAGGGATATACCGATATTAAAGCACGAGTGTCGTAAACATTGTTTGATATGGGAACGAATATAATATTCTGCTTATTACCTAGGTCAGTGGTTCAGGTATCTACCCAAACACGTGTTGTGAAGTTTTTGGAAAAAAAACAACACATTTAGAATGGAATCACAACGCCATCCTCACCAGCGTTATCTGTTTTCAAAAAATGATGAAAATGGTAAACATACAAGTTGTAATCTAGAAGTTCTCGAAGATGAGTACCATATATTATTTGTATGTGAAAGGTATGCGCATCCCCGAACAAAATATTAACTTGCAATATCAATTACAAAAGTCTATCTGTTCTCATGCAAAGAAACATCCAAACCATAAGTTCTGTCGCAATTTTCGCGAAACATGTTTCATATGGTCAGTTAAGTTAACTGAATCAAATCGTGCCTCTGTTTCGATAGATTCTTCTTCATCATCTTCACTGGAAGTTTCTCCTGCATATGTAAAATCGGCTCGTCCTAGTAACGTCTAACACCCAGGTAGAAAATGACATCGGGGACATCTTTTATGGCTTCAGAACCATGGTCACTGTCAAGTTGTCAAATATAACCAAAGAGGAAGTCACCGGCAATAGGCACATTTGACGTCATGTCACGTGATCGCCGATGCCTATTTTCCGTAATAAGCGGACAATCGAGGGCGTTTTTGACGTTTTTATTGCGATTTTATAAACCTTTCGTAAAGTGTTAATAAGGGAAGGTGACTTTAAGGATGCTACTTTCCATATATAAAGAAAGAATATTACGTTAGTATTCTACTTTCGCAATTACAGATACTGCCATAAAGTGAAGTGTTTTCAGATAACATACGTAAATACACATTCTGTGGTAGAGGAGCACGACATAAGGCCGTCATTAAGTGGATTCGTGCAGAGATGAAAACTGCAGTCTAGCATACTGAACTGTTCAAAGGTGTCGCTTTGACTTTGAAAGTTACACGAAGACCCCCAAATTCGACTGGCCCTTGCACCTTCCATAGATGAACCTTGGAGACAAATATGAAGAAAATCCAGTGAATGTTTTTTTTAAGATATCTTGCTTACAATCTGGACATGCAATTTAACATACTGAAATCTTCAAAGCGTCGCTGTGACCATGAAAATTAAGCAAAGGTTACCAAAATCAAATGAACTGAGATTTCCCTAGATAAAGCTTGGTGTTGAAATTCCAGTGCATGGTACTTAAGATACCACGCTGATAAGGGGAAAACATTCACGCCCCCTTGAGACCTTGAAATGCAGGTCAAGGTCACCAAACCTGACTGGGACCTTTTGTGTATTGTGAAGAATGTTGGTACGAGATATGAAACAATCTATGGTTTGTACCCATGGATGGGCGGACGGACAAAGCCTAATGATACAAAATCCCCCACTTTGAGCTAAAACACATGACGGGGATAAAAATGATGTTACTCAACATCGGTGACCCTCTTGAGTCCAGGCCAAGGATGTGCGCTGCATGTTCCAAGTCTGCATGAGTTGGAAGCAGTTTCACATCAGTAGTTTCCTCTGCAACGGATACGACCACTGACATGGAGCATGTGACCAAGGATACAAGCAACTGTTATCCAAACACCCGATACTGATTGTACATTTTTCATTTTGACACAGAAATGTCAACCATACATTAGTTGTGCAGTTTTATTCACTTAGTGGGCTTCACGCATTCTAACGACTTTGAGGGAAACTGAGCTGGGTCTTTTTGAGAGATAAGCAAACACTTTAACTACTATTGCCACCATTGGTTTCAGCAAGTGTGTGGGTTTACTTGTAGACCACACTCAGCAATATTTCAGCTACAAGTAGGTGGTACCCATTTGTTTCAGAGAGACTGAGGAAACATCCATGCTTTTCATTCTAGAAGTCAAACTCCTAAAATAATCTCATGACAAGCAAGTCTTAGAAATGTTGACAGATTTATTTCTAATTTATCTCCCAAGCACGCACACATATACACACGCACACACACACACACACATACCCACACACACACACACACACACAAAGACACCTTAATGATACAATGACATTATGTACAGTGTTCTGAATTTACAGCCTGTCCTGAATTTGCCTTGAAAGATAACATGCTGTCCCTGTGTCCGCACCCCTGAAGATCGCGTCAAGAATCGGTCTTCAGCAAACAATGTTTGTCATAAGAGATGAGTCAGGCTTGCTGACTTGGTTGAAATGTTACCATATACCAACTGGGTAGATTGATTGTCTGACCCCAACTCAATTATATACACTGACCACCTTCATATGGCTGTTGCTGCTGCCATATAAAAGGAATACTGCCATGTGTGGAGTAACACTACACTCAACCACCATGATATCCCTTTAGACAATTCTTATGACAAGCATGGGTCACTGAAGATCAATTTTAACCCGGATCATCATGGTTAGACAAGCATGGGTTACTGAGGACCAATTCAAACCCGGCTCTTCACAGGTTTCACTAAGGAAGGATAGCCTGAAGAAATGCATGTCTCAGACATTTACCAATGAACCCCACATGCAGAATTGATGCTAACATCTGGAAGCACACTGGATGTATAATCTACAAACATAGGTCTCTAGCATGCCTAATGGATGCAACCCTTCACATCAAACTAAGAGGACACCCGAAAATATCACTTAACACTACTCTTCAGGACGTGTCTTAAAAATTGAACTTCCAACGCTGTTGTACATAGTGTATGCAAAATCAATTTCTGAGAGGAAGCAGACTTGCATTTGGTGGAAAACTGGTAGTAGTTTTCAAATTCTCATCTCAACGACACATCTGTTGATTATCATCCAGCTATAGGGTTGGCATGAATAGTGATATCTCTAATTTTAATGTCACTTGTTGGTCTGAATGTCTTTTCATTCACCGGCAGTTTCTCCAAGGCATCTAGTGTGTCAAAGCCATCTATCACTCTGAAATACAACAAATGACCTCATGAAAATACACCATATATGTTAAGAAACCATGTTCTTCCAAAGAATATGTTTACTAATATTAAAGCCTTCACATTAGCCCTGCAAAAGCAGAGGCATCAAAGGGTACCCTGGGTAGACAAACATGGGGTACTGGGAAGTTATCCTGTACTTGAAGTTAGTGGAACCCCCTTGGGAGACAAACATGGGGTACTGGGGAGTTATCCTGTACAGGAACCATCTTGGGGGACAAACATGGGGCACTAGGGAGTTATTTTATTCTGAAATTCCCTTGGTTTACCAACAGACTGCCCCTCAAATCTTGTTTTAGTTCCAAAAAGTAGAGAAGCTTGGGGTGCAACACTTGAATATTTCCTCACCTTCCAAAGACTGTGTATTTCATATCTAGATGAGGTTGTTTTGAGTATGTTATGAAAAACTGTGACCCATTTGTATCAGGACCATTGTTTGCCGATGAAAGAATGCCTCTTGTGTTATGCTGCAACATGAAAATACAAAAATTGCCAATTTTCATCATATTTTCATGTTTTCAATCTTATATTTTTCCCATTTTGTAGAGGAGAGTCAGGTCTGCATGCCCGCAGTTCGACTAGTTTCTCTTTAAATAAATAAATAATAAAAGTACAAACTTCATAAGTACATTTGAAAAAGTATTAAAAATTTGAGTATGCTTTTAAAAACATGACTGGTAATAAAAACAGTTGGCAGGCGTTTGTGTCATCGAAAGTGCAATCAGAAAATGTACAACCAACACTATTTTCTGTAACACTTAACATGGACAAAGTCGATTTAATGACACTTTGGACTTAACAGTGATATGTTTATTTTCAAATGAATTGGACAGGTGTTCCCACTTTTAAAGCATCTCTGAGTTCATCTTCAAAGTGTTGCCCCCATATGCTGGTTCCTCCCTTTCCAGTACCTGTTCAACAAAGAGAAATTATCATGTACTTTGCACCACATTGTTCGATGATTCAACTATCATGTCTACAATTCTTTCTTGTGTTGCTGTTTAATGCTCCACACAGCAATATTCCACTTTTGTGGTGATGTGAGTGATTGACTGAGTTTAGTTTTACATCACTTTTAGCAATATCATGACTGGGGATACCAGATATGGGCTTCACACATTGTGCCCATGTGCGGAATTGAACCTGGGTCTTCAGTGTGATGAGCGAACACTATAACCACTATGCTACCCGACCGCTCCTTTAAAGTTGATGGGTGGCGGTTTGAAAATAATCATGTCTGGGATACACAACATCACAGTTGTCTTAAATGAATCAAATCATCGTTTAATGCCCTTTCAACGGTTTCCCAGCTATGTCAGCATATCTAAACAATCAACTCTGGACCAGAGAATCCAGTGATGAACAGTATGAACATCAGTCTATGCAGTTGGGATACGATGATAATTGTCAAAAAAGACAAGGAGTCTGACCACCTGATCATGTGTAGTTGCCACTTGTAATATTTATTGTAAGTATCGGTGCTGAAGTGTAATTCTAACCCGGATCTTCACAGGTTCTGATTTTTGTGAAACGAATAGACCTTCTCATCATCATAAATTAAGTAACGAAATTATCATGAGGTCATGGCACCATGTGTTCAGTTATTGATCAACCAGTTTTGTGAGTGGGTAACTGGTTTTAGTTTTATGCTGCATTAAGCAATATTCCAGTTATATGGGGGCAGTCTGTAAATAATTGAGACTTGGCAAGACAACACAGTGATCAACAGCATGAGCACTGGTCTGCACAATATTCTAACCCAGACATTGACCTGTCCCAGTGATCCAACTCAGAAACAGTGAGAATGTATGGTAATACCTGTGGGATCCCCAGTCTGCAACATAAATCCTTTGATGTTTCTGTGGAATATACAGCCATCATAATAGTTGCTGGCACACAGGGCAAGGAAGTTCTGAAAGTTTAAAAACTCAAATCACTGGCATGATTCTATATCATGGTCATAATGGTCATTGGTTGTACATTGAAAAACATAGCTGCAATCCATTACAAAATAAGAACTCAAAGTCAAAGTTAAAACTGAAAACTCTGGACCAACAATTACAAGGCAAAGACCATACAAACTCCTGATTAACCCAAATTATCCTAATGGGTACTGAGGTATTCCAATAGGTATTGAAGACTCAATGTATTGCACTCTTAATTAAGCATGAAATTTAAATGCAACACAATACACTGTGCTACATAACAAGTAATTCATATGTGAAATTGGAATATTAAAACCAGTTCAGAACATATAACTACATAACTTTACCTACTTACTTCACATGTATTTGGGCACTGTTCAACAAACAGCTCGAGCTTCAAATCTCCTAGGTCTGTGTGCAGGGTGACTGACTGAAATTCAAAATGTAGTGAAATTATGCTATTTACAATATCATTGACGCTTGACACGTCCTAGCTATCAACATGTGCAACGCTACGATATTTATTGCTTATGAAAATCATTTGCACCCCACATTTCACTAATAAACTCACAGAAAGTGGAATGTATTTAATCTTTTCATGTTGTGTTATACAATTTTTCATACTATAGCTTGAATAAACCTGTTTTTTTTAACGAAGCAACCTTTACTAAGGTTAACCTTTAACTCCCATTCGTCAACATTTCACTAAGGTTACCTTAGTCACTTACGATCACCTTAGTGTTTTGTGAAAGGAGGCCCAGCTGACTTAGTTACATCGTTAAATGTATGTCGTGTGTGTTGATCAATTAACACATTATGTGAGAACAGATATACACAGGGCCTCTATGTTAGAGGTGTATATTTTGGTACGTACCATCTTCTTCCAGTGTACAGACTAAACAATTCTACAATCCGGCGATTCGTACCTCCCACGGTACATTCCGGAAGTGGAAATAACATTGGGAAATGCCAAGAGAATATATTGTCTCCGAAATGCGATTTCCGTAATCGATGTCAACATCTGATCAATCTTGAATTTTTAATAATTTATTTCTTCATTTGCTAAACAGAGGAAGTATCGCGGATAGTGAGTTATATGTGTTTGATTAATTAACAACTACGCGAATCACACAGAAAGTTTGCTTTTTATTTCACCGTGTGAGAGGTATTCAACATGGCGGCAAATGTGGACGATTTGAACAAGGCATGGGGTGTTATATCTGCAGTCCTGACACCAACAAACGAAAATGTATGTCAACAATATATGCGATGTTATTATACGCCTGATTAGTTCTGATCACCTCTAAATGTGACACCGTCAAAGATTTTGTTGCTGTAAATACCACATACTTTTACTGGATATTGACAGTGACAGCTCGATTTGTAAATTCTAATGTCACGACCTAATCTACACCTCTACGACGGGTGAATTCAGAATAAATAGCATATAAGTAAATGATAAATAAACAGCTGATGAAGGCAATGAAGAAGAGTCAACACTTCCGCCCGTATCCCCCCTTAATAAAAACGACGAGGAAGTATTTCTTAGAGTGTCAGCTTTAGACGTTCCATATGCCTTTCAGTATGTTCAGATACAATGACAAAAACATGTTAAAACTAATCCTTATCAGATGGGAATTATATGTTCCGGTGATATATGATTTGGCAGGCATGAAGTTTAATGGGTGATAAGGGTGGAAGCCTTTCCCAGTAAGAAATCAACCTGCACCTCATATGCAACAATATGCTGAGAATGGTATGTTTTTCAGGCACCTGTAGAATCCCATCGTCCTAGTCCGGAATCAGACTTCCAAAATGCCCTAGCAGTGATGAAGCAAGAGGGTGTGGACCACATCATAGAAGAGTGGTTTTTGGAAACATTACAGCAGGATCTTCGGCACAGAGTAGCGCCAGAGTTCTGGAGACACTTTACACCTTCAGAAACAGAGAGCTGTAATCCATGCGGCCAGTTGTACAAAGCTGTTACATATCTCCATGGCATCACATCATCGTACTCTGCAAGTCTACAACGGCTGGAGGTGATGCGGAGGGACAAGATGGAGCCCAATGATCAATCCCCACAGAGAATATCGACCCTTGTAGTCACCTTCTATAAAGCTGTCATCTTTTTCACTGTTCCCAAAAACTTTTTGACAGCTGTAGAAAAGTTTTATTCTGAGGCATTTAAAGTCTTTCATCACACAAGTGCTGATGATGAAGGTAATGCTCACTGTTTCTTGGTTACATGAGAATTTATTTTAATTTCCTGTAGCTGTAGTTTCCAGCCATGATATTGTTGGACTATTGCTGAACTCACCCACTCATATCACCTCCACATGCCTTGGGGCAGTAGGCTTATCTAGTTGTAAAAGTGTTAGTTTAGCCTCAATTCAGGGATCTGTTCTCATGGGTACAAAGTTATTTTTGACTGTCACTTACTGTCTTGTGTAGCCATATGTTTGTCATGTTGTATATCATATATATATATAGCATTTCTAGTGTATGAATTACGATTGTTATGCAGTCCAATGTGCATTGCCAGTTAGACACCAATAGTGATTACAGTCGTGCCCTGTTTATCTGAACACTTGTGTTTTTATTGGAATTGTCCAGATAAGCAAATTTTCGGATATCTGAACCATGGAACATATGTACAAAGAAACGTACAAAGAAACGAACATAGTAGGCATCAGACATTATCTTTATTGATCACACATAAACAAATGTCAGTGCATACATAAAATGTCTCACATCTGTTTATGCAGTTATGCTCGCTTGAAGAAATCAGTCATAGCCTTTTGCACTGGCTGTGTAGAAAAGCGAGAGGACTTTCGCCAGTCAGTTCGTCATTGTCAATCCTCATCAATCCTCGTCAGTAACAGTCACAGTTGCAATTTGTGCATAGGATTGTAGTGCATGACGAAGTTCCAACAAGGCCATGTCTTCTTATGGGTCCTCATTTGATTGGATTATATCTACATGATGCAAGCAGTTAGCAATTGTCTTTTTGTTAGCAGCTCCCCAGGCTTGCTTGACCATCTGGATTAATTAATTATGGTGACCCACAAATTGACACGCCTCAAAATTAACTCAGTGTCACCTTGCTACTCAGAGGTAGTTAATCTTCTCACGCTTCAAAGACTGCCGACTTCTTTCATGTTACGGCATGCAAGGCCCTTGATAATTGGGTGTGTAAACATACAGGTGCTCAGCCATCCGGATATACGAGAGAAAAAATGCACATAATTTAGTGTTTTGTAAGTGAAAATGACCGTACTGTTACGGAAACCGGATTTCCAGATAGGTGAGTAATTTTACAACGTTGCGAATTCATTTTAAGAAATTTTCGTTCGGAAGGCGAGTTTTCTGGATATCTGAGGTTCGGATAAACGGGGCACAACTGTACATGGTAGAGACTACAGTACATAGTGATGGCTGGTGATATGAATGACTTATTGAATGGCATGTCACTTGAATGAGGGAGCATATTGTTTCCAAGTGTTTGTTACAATGACAGCTATAAATAAAACCAGTTTGCATATGTTTTATATTCCCTTCTATGTCTTATATCATCCCAGTATGTGTCTCTGGTTAACATTTTATGGAATGACATCAAGGTAAAATGTAGTTGAAGAAAATGTGGACATAGATGTTTTGATTTGCTATAGATTCCAGTTATTTGATTTCAAACTCAAGTGGGCTGATTACTGTGCATGTGTATGTCATGGTACGTTAGTGGTTAGGTAAAGGTGTGGATTATATTTTTCAATTGTTTGCTGTTGCTAGTTTGCTGATGTTACATCTCCTGTTGCCAGAAGGAGAAGATGAAGATCTTGGGTCTTGTAATGGATGTGGTGAAGAGTCTGATAGCTGTCGATGTCAGGATATCATGGAAAAATTTCATGCAGTCAACAGTAAACTGTAAGTGAATCATGATAATAGAGTGTTTTGTAATAGACCCAGTATTATACTGAACACAAGAAAATGAAAAATGAAAAATTGAAGTATCATAAAACTAAGCCTTTATATTTAGATCAAACCTGACAAAAAACGGTTGTGTTTCTTTTGCTGTTCAGTATATGATATCCATAGAGTAGTATGTCATAGACTGAGTGTTTTATTATCAGATTATAGACAACATGTTATGTGATTACTGATAGATATATTTTTTAATAGAGACACTTATGAGTTCATTGAAAGTGATTTGCAGTATTGGATGCACAAGTGGACAATTTGCACGAAATGTGTGATTAAGAGTTACCTTCTTTTTTTGTAAGCAACTGTAGCAAGTTTGATCATTCCAAAAGTTTCTGGAATGTTGACTGCCTCAATACAACAGCAACTCAAGGCAGATTTTAGGTTCCCATTACCTCACTTGTTTCTTACCTGTTGGGACTGGATACATGGAAACAACATTCATGTCACCATTCTGATGCAAGAACTCAACAGTGTGTCTCAGTGTGTTGAGATATTCATTGTCACTTAAATCCCAGTCTAAGTAAACTTGGTCTCAGTACTTTTCTTTACACTCCACTACTGAGTGTAACAAATCCTAGTAGGAGGTTGTGTCAGGTAACCTTTCTGCAACCTATGACTGTCCAATCAAACGCGACAACGCCAAATGGATTTAACCAATTAGACAACGGCTACTGTTAGGGTTGGGCAGGACTTAAAAAATTAGCTTGTCACTGACACTGATTGCTCAATAAACGAAAATGTGCATAAAACACAGGTGTTTGGCCTGCAGTATATGTGTTTAGGGCTTAATGATGACGTGGTTACCATTAGCTAATGTTTCCATAAGCTGACATCCTTGAATATTGACAAAAACGCTATTTTCAGTGACTGTTCACTCACTGTTGACAGTATTGTAGCGTGTTCCATGTGCATTGCCTGGTAGCAATTGTATGGAAAATAACATTCGGAATCGTTCGGGTACAAACCTTTCTGAGGTGAAAGTTAAAAAAGTATGTGCAAATGTCCACTTTCGCGATTTGGTAAGCTGTGTTCTGATTGGTCAGTTTCCAAGGTTACCTGACGTGACCTCCCGTAAGGTTTTGTTAGACTCTGTAGTGGAGTTTTACG
Source organism: Haliotis asinina (assembly GCF_037392515.1). NCBI lineage: Eukaryota > Metazoa > Mollusca > Gastropoda > Lepetellida > Haliotidae > Haliotis > Haliotis asinina. The sequence goes on along the minus strand of NC_090281.1, from coordinate 25,068,315 downwards.
AAAAGTACTGAGACTAAGTTTACTTAGACTGACCTAAATCCAGACGATCATGAGTTCACTGACATATATCATCATGATTATATCTTTGTCTTCATTGTGTATTCATTGTAAACTGGTGCTGATCTCACTTTCTCAGTGGGCTAGCAATATAGAACTGCCATTACATGGGAATTGATGGTGTGTTTGTGCAGTGACGACATGGGTATACTGGAGCGGATATCTGGTGCAGCTGTCACCACCACTGTGCATGAACAGATCAAGCACCACATCGAGGATACATGTAAGGGCAACTATGAGACATCATACTTGGATACACTGCAGAAGGTGAGATAGGAATGAAGACAGCAGAAACTTTTGTTGTAGTTCATCATCCAAAGCTGGCTTTGCAGTTGATCTGAGGTCAGTACGGTGAAATTGCATCACAGTTTTTTGTACATTATAGTGTCATTGTGATTGTAATTGACATTGACCGACCTTGCTTAGTAATGCTTACTTCCATACATAGTCACAAGTATTTTGTTGTCATGTATACAGGGGAGATAACAACATGAGGCAAAATTATTTTTGTATTTCTGCTGTTTCCGCAGTCAGTGGAAATACTGGAAAAGGGGAAACATCATTTGTAAGTGAATTTCTGTGTAGATTTTAACAATAAAATTATAAAATATTTTGTAATATTTTTCTTAACATACAAGAAACAGTATTGCAATAAATATTGTTTGAAACTTGTTTGCAGTACACCAGCTTACCAGTGTAGTATACCATTTATCTTGTTATTCAATGAACAAGCCTATTTTTCTCCCAGTGGCTTGACAGCAAGGTGCTTGGATGGCTAAACATCATCTATGCAGGCAACCGGACAAGTTCTGGGCCTGAATGTATATCCGCCTTCAAGGGGAGACTACTCCACTTTCTGTACGAGACATATGCCAAGGCACTGATAGACCAGCTATTTAATATCATTATTGAGTTTCCTGAGTCCGAGCCGGCAATCATGGACTTGAAAGTTTGCCTGGACAAAACTGACTTCCGTTCCCACCTGGTGTCATCCTTGAGAGGGGCACTCGAGAACAGACTGCTACACCCAGGTGAGAGAGACACTCATCTCAGCATCAACTCCACACACAGATCCTCTAGATGAGGGGGTTGGTCATAAAATGTGATGTTGCTGATTGCATGTTACTGTACCTTGTTTGATTTATCAGTACCTGTGCAACCTATTTTTTGAAGGGTTAGATGGGTACATTTGTTATGTCTCCATCCAAACTGCCATATTGCCGGTATTATTAGAAGAGCTGGATTTCGTTCCATTTTTAGTACTGTTCCAGCAACATCATGGCAGGGGGTGCACATTGCATCTTTTTGGGTAAAGAAACCCAGCTTTTCAGTGAGTTTGTATAAACATAAATACTAACAAATCTTTCATTGGCCAATCAGTGGCCAGAGAATTACTTGCAAATTATATGAGTTTTAATGCCTATATCATATGTCTGGTTGGAAATGACCTTAAACACTTGGCTACCACTCAGCCCCTTTTATTAATATTTTTGTCAAGATTCATCAAGTGATCGTACGTTTAGAATATAAAAAAATTGTTAGCCCTGACTTAACCAAGCATGACAGCAACCCACCCTTCTGCCAATCAGTCACCCACTTATCCACCCGTCTGCCAATCAGCCATCCACATCATCCAACCGTCTGCCAATCAGCCTTCCTTATAATCCATCTGTCTGCCAATCAGCCTTCCACATAATTCATCTGTCTGCCAATCAGCCTTCCACATATTCCATTCGTCTGACAATCAGACTTCCACATATTCCATCCATCTGCCAATCAACCATCCACGTAATCCATCCGTCTGCCAATCAGCCTTCCTTATAATCCATCTGTCTGCCAATCAGCCATCCACATAATACATCTGTCTGCCAATCAACCATCCACATATTCCATCCGTCTGTCAATCAGCCATCCACATAATCCAACCGTCTGCCAATCAGCCATCCACACAATCCATCTGTCTGCCAATCAGCCTTCCACATAATCCATCTGTCTGCCAATCAGCCTTCCACATAATCCATCCGTCTGCCAATCAGCCATCCACATAATCCACCCTTCTGCCAATCAGCCATTCACATAATCCATCTGTCTGCCAATCAGCCTTCCACATAATCCACCCTTCTGCCAATCAGCCATCCACATAATCCACCCTTCTGCCAATCAGCCATCCACATAATCCACCCTTCTGCCAATCAGCCATCCACATAATACATCCGTCTGCCAATCAGCCTTCCACATAATACATCCGTCTGCCAATCAGCCATCCACATAATCCACCCTTCTGCCAATCAGCCATCCACATAATCCATCTGTCTGCCAATCAGCCTTCCACATAATCCATCCGTCTGCCAATCAGCCATCCACATAATCCACCCTTCTGCCAATCAGCCTTCCACATAATCCACCCTTCTGCCAATCAGCCATTCACATAATCCATCTGTCTGCCAATCAGCCTTCCACATAATCCATCCGTCTGCCAATCAGCCATCCACATAATCCATCCGTCTGCCATTCAGCCTTCCACGTAATACATCCGTCTGCCAATCAGCCATCCACATAATCCACCCTTCTGCCAATCAGCCATCCACATAATCCACCCTTCTGCCAATCAGCCATCCACATAATACATCCGTCTGCCAATCAGCCTTCCACATAATACATCTGTCTGCCAATCAGCCTTCCACATAATCCACCCTTCTGCCAATCAGCCATCCACATAATCCACCCTTCTGCCAATCAGCCATCCACATAATACATCCATCTGCCAATCAGCCATCCACATAATACATCCGTCTGCCAATCAGCCTTCCACATAATCCACCCTTCTGCCAATCAGCCATCCACATAATCCACCCTTCTGCCAATCAGCCATCCACATAATCCATCCGTCTGCCAATCAGCCTTCCACGTAATACATCCGTCTGCCAATCAGCCATCCACATAATCCACCCTTCTGCCAATCAGCCATCCACATAATCCACCCTTCTGCCAATCAGCCATCCACATAATCCATCCGTCTGCCAATCAGCCTTCCACGTAATACATCCTACTGCCAATCAGCCATCCACATAATCCACCCTTCTGCCAATCAGCCATCCACATAATCCACCCTTCTGCCAATCAGCCATCCACATAATACATCCGTCTGTCAATCAACCATCCACATAATCTATCCTTCTGCCAATCAGCCATCCACATAATCCACCCTTCTGCCAATCAGCCATCCACATAATACATCCGTCTGCCAATCAACCATCCACATAATCTATCCTTCTGCCAATCAGCCATCCACATAATCCATCTGTCTGCCAATCAGCCATCCACATAATCCACCCTTCTGCCAATCAGCCATCCACATAATCCATCTGTCTGCCAATCAGCCATCCACATAATCCATCTGTCTGCCAATCAGCCATCCACATAATCCACCCTTCTGCCAATCAGCCATCCACATAATCCATCTGTCTGCCAATCAGCCTTCCACATAATCCATCTGTCTGCCAATCAGCCTTCCACATAATACGTCTGTCTGCCAATCAGCCATCCACATAATCCACCCTTCTGCCAATCAGCCATCCACATAATCCATCCGTCTGCCAATCAGCCTTCCACATAATACATCCGTCTGCCAATCAGCCATCCACATAATCCACCCTTCTGCCAATCAGCCATCCACATAATCCACCCTTCTGCCAATCAGCCATCCACATAATCCATCCGTCTGCCAATCAGCCTTCCACGTAATACATCCGTCTGCCAATCAGCCATCCACATAATCCACCCTTCTGCCAATCAGCCATCCACATAATCCACCCTTCTGCCAATCAGCCATCCACATAATACATCCGTCTGCCAATCAACCATCCACATAATCTATCCTTCTGCCAATCAACCATCCACATAATCCACCCTTCTGCCAATCAGCCATCCACATAATACATCCGTCTGCCAATCAACCATCCACATAATCTATCCTTCTGCCAATCAGCCATCCACATAATCCACCCTTCTGCCAATCAGCCATCCACATAATCCATCTGTCTGCCAATCAGCCTTCCACATAATACATCTGTCTGCCAATCAACCATCCACATAATACATCTGTCTGCCAATCAGCCTTCCACATAATCCATCCGTCTGCCAATCAGCCATCCACATAATCCATCTGCCTGCCAATCAGCCATCCACATAATCCACCCTTCTGCCAATCAGCCATCCACATAATCCATCTGTCTGCCAATCAGCCATCCACATAATCCACCCTTCTGCCAATCAGCCATCCACATAATCCATCTGTCTGCCAATCAGCCTTCCACATAATCCATCTGTCTGCCAATCAGCCTTCCACATAATACGTCTGTCTGCCAATCAGCCATCCACATAATCCACCCTTCTGCCAATCAGCCATCCACATAATCCACCCTTCTGCCAATCAGGCATCCACATAATCCATCCGTCTGCCAATCAGCCTTCCACGTAATACATCCTACTGCCAATCAGCCATCCACATAATCCACCCTTCTGCCAATCAGCCATCCACATAATCCACCCTTCTGCCAATCAGCCATCCACATAATACATCCGTCTGTCAATCAACCATCCACATAATCGATCCTTCTGCCAATCAGCCATCCACATAATCCACCCTTCTGCCAATCAGCCATCCACATAATACATCCGTCTGCCAATCAACCATCCACATAATCTATCCTTCTGCCAATCAGCCATCCACATAATCCATCTGTCTGCCAATCAGCCATCCACATAATCCACCCTTCTGCCAATCAGCCATCCACATAATCCATCTGTCTGCCAATCAGCCATCCACATAATCCATCTGTCTGCCAATCAGCCATCCACATAATCCACCCTTCTGCCAATCAGCCATCCACATAATCCATCTGTCTGCCAATCAGCCTTCCACATAATCCATCTGTCTGCCAATCAGCCTTCCACATAATATGTCTGTCTGCCAATCAGCCATCCACATAATCCACCCTTCTGCCAATCAGCCATCCACATAATACATCCGTCTGCCAATCAGCCTTCCACATAATACATCCGTCTGCCAATCAGCCATCCACATAATCCACCCTTCTGCCAATCAGCCATCCACATAATCCACCCTTCTGCCAATCAGCCATCCACATAATCCATCCGTCTGCCAATCAGCCTTCCACGTAATACATCCGTCTGCCAATCAGCCATCCACATAATCCACCCTTCTGCCAATCAGCCATCCACATAATCCACCCTTCTGCCAATCAGCCATCCACATAATACATCCGTCTGCCAATCAACCATCCACATAATCTATCCTTCTGCCAATCAGCCATCCACATAATCCACCCTTCTGCCAATCAGCCATCCACATAATACATCCGTCTGCCAATCAACCATCCACATAATCTATCCTTCTGCCAATCAACCATCCACATAATCCACCCTTCTGCCAATCAGCCATCCACATAATCCACCCTTCTGCCAATCAGCCATCCACATAATCCATCTGTCTGCCAATCAGCCTTCCACATAATACATCTGTCTGCCAATCAACCATCCACATAATACATCTGTCTGCCAATCAGCCTTCCACATAATCCATCCGTCTGCCAATCAGCCATCCACATAATCCATCTGTCTGCCAATCAGCCATCCACATAATCCACCCTTCTGCCAATCAGCCATCCACATAATCCATCTGTCTGCCAATCAGCCATCCACATAATCCACCCTTCTGCCAATCAGCCATCCACATAATCCATCTGTCTGCCAGTCAGCCTTCCACATAATACATCTGTCTGCCAATCAGCCTTCCACATAATACGTCTGTCTGCCAATCAGCCATCCACATAATCCACCCTTCTGCCAATCAGCCATCTACATAATACATCCGTCTGCCAATCAGCCTTCCACATAATACATCCGTCTGCCAATCAGCCATCCACATAATCCACCCTTCTGCCAATCAGCCATCCACATAATCCACCCTTCTGCCAATCAGCCATCCACATAATCCATCCGTCTGCCAATCAGCCTTCCACGTAATACATCCGTCTGCCAATCAGCCATCCACATAATCCACCCTTCTGCCAATCAGCCATCCACATAATCCACCCTTCTGCCAATCAGCCATCCACATAATACATCCGTCTGCCAATCAACCATCCACATAATCTATCCTTCTGCCAATCAGCCATCCACATAATCCACCCTTCTGCCAATCAGCCATCCACATAATACATCCGTCTGTCAATCAACCATCCACATAATCTATCCTTCTGCCAATCAGCCATCCACATAATCCACCCTTCTGCCAATCAGCCATCCACATAATACATCCGTCTGCCAATCAGCCATCCACATAATACATCCGTCTGCCAATCAGCCATCCACATAATCCACCCTTCTGCTGATCAGCTACCCACATATCTACCCGTCTGCCACTCAGCCACCCAAGTATCCACCCTTCTGCCAATCAGCCACCCACGTGTCCACCCACAAACATGTATTTGATGAAGAACCTCTTACTTTCAGGAGTGAACACAGCTGATATTCTGACAGCTTACATAGCCGCCATCCGGTCTCTGCGAGTGCTAGACCCTGCCGGAGTCATCCTGGAACTTGTATGTGAACCTGTACGCAAGTATCTCAGGTATGGCTTGTCAGACTACATTTCATGTGTTTGAACAACGCTAATTTTTAACTAATCCCTAACTACTTGCTTATGACTTGAAATGTGAATTGACGTTAATACAGGTAGACTGTGATCACTTTCTGGTCTCGTGTAAACACCTGTCTGCGCATGCATCACTGGACATCAGCCAACTCAAATTGTTCCTTTTCGCTCACCTCAGAAGACATGTGATTTGCCACCTGAACTGTTTTGTATCCTGTGACTTTGTGTTTATCGATAATAATACTTTTGGGTATTTTGTCCTTTGTTCTTCTGAGAGTTTAGTCATTACCCTTCTGTTTTGTTTATTGTAGTACCATTGTATTGATGGTGTTTATATAAAAACATGATAGTTTTCAGTCACTGTTATCGGTCACTTCACCATTCAGAACATGTGACTTTGATATATTCATAGTTGCTTGTTCTTGGCTCATGCTTATATGTTGCATTATAATCATATATTATTATTAAGCATTATTTCTGGTCTAAAGCTTTTTTCAGTAATTTGTGAGATGTTTGTTCTCATTATGCTGAATTTTACTAGCCATGGGCTAGGAGGCCCGTGGTTATTTCACACACTCCTCTCGCCTCCAGATCCAGGGATGACACAGTACGGTGCATTGTGAGCAGCTTGACAGATGAGGGGAGCAATGAGCTGCTGGATGAGCTGGTCAAGTCACAACCACTGCTACTGGACGAGGGAGTGCAGAGTGATGATGAAAGTGATGATTGGCAGAACTGGATGCCCGACCCAGTGGATGCTGATCCATGTAAGACAGGCTAGTCACTGGATTGTCTGGTCCAGACTCAATTATATAGCGGGAATACTGATGAATATTGCTGGAATATTGCTGAGTGCATCTTAAAACAAAACTCACTCACTCACTCATCATGCCAAGCTGATTTAATTCCAGGAAGATATGATATTGAAGGTGAAAGTAGCTTTAAATCCAACTTGCTCACCATGATGCAAATATGAGTAGTAAAAAACTTTTTTTCATTTCAGCAATTTTATCACAGAAGGGTTTGATCATATTCCATTCTGTTGTGAAGAGCCTGGAATACAGGTGTAAAACAATACTGGATCTGTCAGTAATAGACCTTCAAATTGCCTTAGAAGTCATCTCAATACCTTGTTTCATGAGGTCATGGAGGACTCAGTTTTCTAAGGTGTCACATTTCCTGGTACAGAGTTGCTTCCCTTGCGCATGCCAGAAACATGATTTGGGGTTTGAATTCCAGTTTGTTCTGTTTATGCTTTGGTTTGTCAGCACCCAACACTTCTGGTTTCTTCCAAGTGGATAATGTCTTAGACCCTAGGCTTTTTCACATTCAGCTGATGTGCAGTGTATAAGTGGAATACTGCTAAAAGTGATGTCACTTACTTTGCATCAATGGTTAATGTTTCCAGCTACAACATCCAAGAGTCGGAGAGCGTCTGATATCATCAGTATGTTGGTGAACATCTACGGCAGCAAAGAGCTGTTTGTGAACGAGTACCGGACACTGCTGGCAGATCGCATCTTGACCCAGTTCACGTATGACATTGAGCGTGAGCTGCGCTACCTGGAGCTACTGAAGCTGAGGTTTGGGGAGTCGCAGCTGCATTACTGTGAGGTGATGCTGAAGGACGTTGCTGACTCCAAGAGGATCAACACCAGAATAACTGAGGAAAAGGCCCAGTTGGGGGTTAAGGAGGTAGGTGCTACAACAACGATTTATTTGGGTTTAATGTTTTTAATGGTTTTAACTCCCCACTTAGCAATATTTCAGCTGTGGGGCAGTGACCTCTAAATAATCATCAGTAGACGAGACAATCCAGTGATTAACATTATGAATAAATATCAAAGCAACTGGGATGCGATGATGTGTCAACCATGTCAGCGAGCCTCGCCACTAATCCCACCTCTCATGGGTTGGTGAATACAGAGATGCAGATGTCTGGTGATGCGGGAACACTTGTATTTTACTACTCTGTGAAAGGAAACGCTTTAGCAATATCATGACGGGACTGTGTAGCTTGATGTGCCCTGGTTTGGGTCCTTGGTTTAAATTGACAGAAAAATTGTTACATTAGGCCGAGGCGCTATGTCACATGCATATGTAACCAAGGGCAGCTGTCAATGGCAGGATGCACATGATTTATTGTCTTGCTTGTAAATCCTTTTTACCTCATTTTAGGGAATAAAAGATTTATTCTCTAGCTTGGAAATGACAAAAACATTATAGACGTAGCATATTGCGATAGTGATTTCAATGCATCGCGTCCCTATCAAGCATGGAGTGGATGCTGATGCTGATGCTGATGCTGATGCTGATGCTGATGCTGATGCTGATGCTTTGAATATTTTTCCAGGATATTGAGATGAATGCCATGATCTTGTCAGCTCAGTTTTGGCCAGCCTTCAGAGAAGAGAAGATAACTCTACCAGAGGAAATGCAGAAAGCTTTGGAAAACTACACCAAACGGTTTGAGGCTCTGAAAGGAAACAGAACCCTTAGCTATAAACCTCACTTGGGTAAGTTACTGCAGATCTTTGAACAGATATCCAGTTGTGATATATTATGCTTACTTATCAGTTTCAAATTAGTTTAACTGTCAAAACTCCGATAAGTCTCCACTATACCCTGGACACATCTACGGCTCTGCCAGATAATTTTATTACCTCCCTTTGTTGGCTCTGCCTTCTCACACTAGCCAATCAGCTAGGCCGCCGTTATAACAGAGCTTGCCAGTGTCAACAAAGGTAGAGGTCGCAACTGCGAAGGTTTGCGTCCCACATTTTAGAGAAATCATACAAACAAATAGACAGGTCCGAAACTTATGCAAGAACATATGCAAGAACGCCTTCTACCTCTTCCAGAGAACCTCTGCATGGTTTCTGTTACCAAGTATAATCGGTTAGATAATTCATAAAACGAAAGTGAGTTGTGATTGGTTTGCTCAACTTCCCAGCGTAGACACCTGACTGGATCAAAAGACAGTCAAGGGAGGTAATAAATTTATCTGGCAGAGCCGTAGATGCGTCCAGGGTATAGTGGAGACTTATCGGAACGTATACCCTGGAGATATCGAGGATGCTTCAAAGATAGTTCAGTCCTTTGTGCAGTTCAACTGTTATCTGTGACCTCATGATATGTTTGCTAGTGTGTAGTAGTTTTCTTGTATATACCTGGGTGCAACCTGTGAAGGTCCAGGTTAGAATATTGATCTTTAGTAACCTATGTTGTAAAAAGCGACAAACAGGATTGGATGGTCAGGCTAGCTGACTTGGCTCACACATGTCAGTGGTTCCTAATTGTGCAGTTCCCGATGCTCATGCTGTTGATCACTGAATTGTCTGGTCTAGATTGTCTGTCTATATACAAACAGCCTTCATATAGCCGGAATATTCCTGAGTGTGACAAAAAACTGACTGACTGACTCACTGCTGGGTGCTGTTGTACAAAATGATCTTAGCACTCCCATACCTTAACACAGACCTTGGTAATCTTAGCGCCAAGGTTGTTTTGTACAACTGCACCCTGGTATCTACCCTTTCTTGTTGCATTGATTATTTTTGCAGTTTGTGACAGACTTAGTCTTCTAAAATTATTTCCGTTTAATTATCTGAGATGTTAGTAGTGAATATGTTAGAAGAAAGTGTACAGTTGGGGATGTTTAGTCAAGTTTGATAGAGCCTGGTGAAGGGACACAATATACCTCTAACAACAATTTCTCTTTGTGTGACAGGTCTGGTAAACATTGAGATTGAGCTGAAGGAACAGGTGCTGCCATTTTCTGTCTCTCCAGTACATGCTGCCATCATCATGCAGTTTCAAAGTCAAGGTAGATAACTCATGTCCTATCTCACCTCACACAGTGGGTGCCCTTTATGTGATGTCTTCATTATGCAGTACTCGAGTCAAGGTAGATAACTCATTTCCCGGTTCCCAGTTGTTTCCCAGTTTTATAAGGAATTTTGTCAATGTTTCAGGTAAATGGACAGTTGATGAGTTAAGCAGCGTCCTTCAAATGCCTGCATCAGCGCTGCGACGGAAGATCACATACTGGCAGAGTCAGGGCCTTTTGAAGGAGGAGGTGCCGGACACCTTTGTTCTGGTGGAGGAGCACAAGGGAGGCACACACGACATGATGGGGGCAGATGATGATGAGGCTGAGTCTGCCATGGCGTCGGCCCAGGAACAGAGGGAGGAAGAATTACAGGTGGCTACCTTCTACTCAGTGTTAAAGGGGGGGGATGTCAGTGATGGATCTAGAATGTGATCTTGTGGCATTGGCACTCAGAAAACTAAAAATTCAAATAAATTTCACTCCCATTGGCCCCCTTAAATATGAGCTGATTTCTCATAGTTGAGTGTAATAGTGTTTCTGTGGTACTACTGCTCATAGACAAAAGTCTCAACACTTCAAGTAGATAAGTCATGTGACCTTTCAGTATTGAAAAATCTCCCACATATTTTTTTATCACTTGTTTTGTATGTATTTGTTCTTCATTATTCTTTGAGATGATGTTAAAAAGAAGGGTTTCTTAAAGAAAACATTCTTTTGTTTTATGCCTTCCTTTTTTGATGAATGTCTACTGATTTAATAATTTCTCCTGAAAAACGTACATCATCACTCCTATGAATAATACATGCTAAATGATTTTGGTAAATCTCTCGAAGAGCGTGCTCTTGTTCTGTACTTTAATTATTGGTGTTTGCATCCTTGCAGGTGTTCTGGACATATATCGTGGGGATGTTGACAAACTTGGAGTGTCTGCCACTAGAGAGGATCCACAGCATGTTGAGAATGTTCGCCATGCAGGGTCCCAGCACTGGGGAGTGTAGTGTGCAGGAACTCAAGGTCTTCCTTGACAGGAAGGTCAAAGAACAGAAACTGTTGTACAGTGGGGGCGTGTACAGGCTCCCGAAACCATCCTGATGTCGTAGGCATTTATTAAAGGCTTGACCATAATCATGACATTATGGTCAGGTATGCCACAGGAAAGTTTTAGGCCTTAAGGCTTCCAAAATCATCCTGACATTGGTGACAAGTTTGTCACTGTACAGCTATAATGTCACAGGTCACCCCACCATCCTGTCATTATTAGCTCTGGGAGTTGTCACATGTATATGTTATCAGGGGTCAGTGGGGTAGCCTAGTTGTAAAAGCATTCACACATCTCGCTGAAGATCCAGGTTTGATTCCCCACATGGGTACAATGTGTGAAGTCCCTTGCTGTGATATTCTTGGAATATTGGCGAAAGTGGCATAAATCTATACTCGCTCACTCACATGTTTTCATCCCATCGATGGAGATGCAGGATAGAAATACTCTTTGCTAACCCAGTTTTGTTGTGAGGGATGACTAACGAGATCAGGAGGTCAGACTTTCTTAATAGGTTCCAATTCTGTGATGAATTCTTCGGATGTTCATTACTGGACTATACGACTGTCCTACAGAATAAACGGGTAATAATGGTGGTGTTATAACAAACAAAAAATATTGCCAACTCTTCATGACCTGTGAATTCAGTCCAGGTCTCACTGTCCATATAGGTGGAAACCTATGAACATTGGTTCAGATATCATGTCATGTTCATTCCATCCCTTGTATACACTGCAACCTTATTACACCTTATTTATCAACCAGGCAGGCATTGAATATCAGTGCAAGGCAACATGAACTATGAGTATCATAGTCAGGGACTGTATGCGATATTGTCCTCCATCGATTTATGAAAATGTTCCAGTCATTATTAATCACATGTTACTTATATATGGATAGATGTTTCAGTATGATTTTGATATCTGTGTTGTTATGAGATATGTTTATCATGATATATGAAAATCTGAAGACAAATGTAATAATGGCTTTTGTTATGTATTGTCTGTTGCAATGCTCCAACAGATTTGAGTATTTGATTTGTTGCTGAAAGTGTCAAATTTATCAAGTAATTTTGTGACTGCATTCATACCTGTAAGTGCTGATAGATTAACTCGAACTGGTTAGAGGGATTGCTGCTCCTTTAGAATTTGATCCTCCTGAGGATTTAGACCTAATTATGGTCCTTGTCAGCGATAACGCTGGAAAGTTTCAAATGCTTTTTAAAACCATAGTCATTGTGATGTCAGATAATTAATATCAGTTTGTTGCATTTAAGTATTTCAGGTCTCCAACCATATATACCAGAAAAATAAAGAGGGCATTCTGGATTTACAAGATTGATAACATGCAAATGAGGATGCCAATGAAGAGAAGTTCAGGGAAAATGTGACAATTTATTCCCTCCCTTTGGAAATGTTTCATCTGTATGAAATGTCATATTTTGGATTTTACTTTTTAAGTAAAGTACAGAATCTAGCACTTTAGATGAGTCCTATTTGGGATTTGAACACACTCTTTCGGAGTCAGGCACTTAATTGCAAGCACACAAAGTCAGCCGCCTAAACCATGCAGCCACCACGACTTCCACAAAAATGAAAGTTGTACAATTTGTAGTCTAGATAGCAGACTTTGTGTACCCCGCTGATATATGTATTGATATATATTACTTTTTCTCATGTTTTTGTATTTGATTTGCTCGCAAAATGGAACACCACCTTCTTGTTTTTAATAGTATACATGAATGTATGTCTGGCGCTGCTTGTTCTAGTGTAACGTAACATCAGTGTTAAAGTGCCAGTCACACAGATGCTGCATTCTCATGGAGACCACTTGGACCCCACCAATTCTTGTGTGCCTAGGAATCACAGAAACTAGCATATACATCCAAGTATCTGTTTATGGGCATTAGGGGCTGTGGGATAGACTAGTGGTTATAGTGCCTGCTTACCATGCCAAAGACGGGGTCAATTCCCCTCATGGGTACAGTATGTGAATCCCATTTCAGGTGTAACCCACCCTGATATTGCTGGAATATTACGGAAAGTGGGGTAACACTAAAACTCACTCACTGGAGCATTAGCTTTTCTGCAACTTGAGAATGAGGTCCTAAGATTCGTAAGATATGGTGTAATTTTTCACGGTATGTTTACTGAAATATTTATTGTTGAATTGGTAGGCCCGTCACACAAACAGATGTCTTCAACATCAAAAGACCCTTAAAGCTTGAATGACCTGTTTTGACTTGTAACATGCTTTTTGATTTTTTTTGGGTGCACAGTTGACCAGACTTTGCTTGTGTTTATGATGGGTGCCAACTGCATGTCATACTCACCTTTTCACCTGGTATCATCTCTATACTACTCACACTTTGCTAAGGATCAAATCATGCATTCAACAGAAAACTATTAAGTGTGGACGAATTTGGTTTAAATACTTAAATTTATAGGAAGTATGGATCCTAGGTTTCAGTATGTCATTGCAGTGGACCTCATACCTGCTATTGACATGTGTTGTTTATTTGGCATGGACTCCTTCCATGATTTGCAAAATGGTTGACTGGTGCCATGAAGACCATTTCTGTGGTTACTCATGTATCAAGTATGTAAATGGATACAATGTCCAATTAATTATTGTTTCAGTAAAGTTGTGAAATTTAAGAAATACAGTTCGTTCTACCACCATGTATAGTGTAATAAAGCACACTTTCGCCCTAAACTATTACGGGTGTAAAGTTGAAGCACGAGGACGCTTGCGCAGTGACGTCAACACATTGTGACGTCATGCAAAAAGTGCACATTATCGTCTGATAAAGTATTGTCGGCGCCTTTGATCTTTCACGGAAGCATCTTAGAATTTGAAATATTGTGATCCTTTGCAAAGTGTGGGTACTATATATTGTTCAGACTCAATTTGTTGACAAACAGCCTTATACAGCTGTAAGCCTGCTGAGACAAATATATGCTCGTGATGTAGTCACAACTGTACAAATTCTTCAGTGTGCAAAAGTTATGCTGGCCCTGTGGTCCCTGGCTAGTAAAAATTCATTAGGACCACAAAGTGATAAGTTTGCAGTGGTCCTGGTGGCCAGTGAATTTTGTGTTGAAGGTCAAGTAAATATACTAATGTTATTTTGGACCAGTGAAGTACAGACAGGACCACTAATTATTGTCCACTCGCTGGCCCTGTGGTCTAGTGGAGAATTTTGAAAGGTGTCTGTCCCTGTTGCTTATGAATGTAGAAATTATAAAAATTACAAAACTGGTTTTTTTTACTGGCGACCTACATGCTATCAAGAATGACTGTATCAGTCCAGTATTATCTAACCGACTGTGTTCAGGGATAAAAATATACTGAGCCGCAATCAGCACACTTCTCGGAACCTGATATGAAATGATTGAGTCACCCAACAAAGGTTTGAGATTACACCAGACACATGCGCAACTCAGTGTTATTGCGTTCAAAGTCTTAAATCATACGTGCTGTGACAGCTGATTATGGACCTGTGAAGATAGGGGTAGACTTGACCTTCAGCAACCCGTGCTTGTCTTAAGAGGCGACTATCGTGTTCGAGGGGTCAGGCTCCTTGACTTGGTTGACACATGTCATGGTATCCCAGTTGTGTAGGTCGATGCTAATGATGCTGCTGAGGTTTTCTATTGAAACGGTCGTCCACGAAGTACCTCGAACAAAACTACATGTAGTCTCTTATTTGTAAAATGTTGGCACTTGTTCCCGAATTGGACATATTTCCAAAATTTCCCTGAACGGTTTCTTTATGTTCACCTCGACATTTCCCGCTTTTGTTAAATTTTGTCTGAATAATATTGCAGCAATGCAAATTCTTTTTCAAAGGCAGTGTCTGGGAACAGAGACACATTTCCAGGTAGGTTCCATACATTCTCAGAAGGCAGAACGAAGAATATTTTCTTGCATGATCTGTGTATACCTGAAATGAAGAAAGCGTTTAGATTTCCTACGAGGAACTGTTATCATTATTTGTGTTGGTACGACCTGGTTCCCAGCCACGAATGCTTGGTGTTACCAGGTAGACTCTTGTAGTTGTAGATTATCCCTGGTGTTAAAGGCGACTAGAATAAATGATTGGAGGGATGAATGGATATCGATGGATCGGGTTGTCAGGTGTTTTTCGTCGATCACTGGTTTGTAAGGCCACTGTGATGTAGCTGTAAGGTGATACTTATGCACAGTCAGCACCATCACAACCCAAACAAGTGATCTGTGCAGTGCTATATCTGCAGTGCTATATCTGCAATACTTGAATATTGCCAATAACAAACAAACAAACCCAAGGGTAAAACGCACGTTCTCACTGTGTGGGTAAGCGTCTTAAGTCAAAATCAACTACACAAAATCTGAATATAAATATTTTAAGTTTGGCATATGGCCTATTACATGCCACTTTTTTCAACAGCACCATTTCACAACTAGCCATACAGATGTTCAAATAGGACAAATTGTTATGGATAACAACTTGTTTATTGCGTGATTGCGACGTTTCGGTACAGATTCTTGTACCGTTGTCAAGCAGGAATGATGCATAAATCCAGAACTTGTACACATATATACTAATAAAAACAACAATGAGATAACATAGTATACAAAGAAAACACATTTGACAACCGGTGCCATGATTGGAGAAGCAGAAAGCTGGAGAAGCCCGTAGTACACAAAGGATAGTGAATGGAAGCCAGACATGTACAAATAAAGGGGGTTACAATGAAGGAATTACAATGGAGGATGTTATCCATAACAATTTGTCCCCTTTGTACACCTCAACTTCTAAAATGCCACTCAAACAAGTCATACAGCTGTTATTTAAATGTGGCACCTTGAATAATAAAATATTATCACCTGATACGACTTGTTTTTCAGACAAGACAATTAAGTGACTATGTGATCAAATGTTCGGGTAATCTATCAAATATTCCGCATGGCTTTGGCGATTTAGTAACATACATGTCTGCTCGAAACTTTGACATTGTTAGTTTTGACTTCTAATCATTATTACTAAAGATTTGTTTTTAAAAATAACAAATTGGATTGCAAAAACAGTCTCACATCAAACCGCATAACAAGATGTATCCATCAATCTGTGGGCGTATTAGACCAAAATATGGGTAACAAAATTATTGATCGATAGCCAGTTCTAAGAACATAAGACCAGTGAAAACGACCAGTGAAAATGACCAGTGAAAAGGACCAATCACTTCCTGCAGTACAAACAGTATGTAGTCAAACTTTCAGTTGTTTCAATTAAGATTTTTATCATGAAGAATAATGCTTTTTCTGACCTAAAACATCAATTAAAACACATCAGTATCCTTTTCTTCAGGATTACAAGATTCTAACTTTTCTTCCTTTATTGTTTTTAGGCCAACATTAAGGAAATGTCAGGGTGTTTCATATTTATCATAATAAATTTGGCAAAAGGAACATAACAGGGCCCCGTTTCACAAAACTCTCGTAAGCCTAAGATCTCGTAACTTTTCTCGTAGCATCCGCAGCTCCTGTGTTACAGTATAGGAGGTACATTGGCTACGAGAAAACTTACGAGATCTTAGGCTACGAGAGTTTTGTGAAACGGGCCCCTGGACTGTATCCTTGATCATTCTTTCTCATGAAGGCCGGTCCTTTTCTTTACGCCTTAGCGACTTTCTGTCTGAATATCTGCGTTACTTTACCCACTTGAAAAAAGAAAGAAATGAGTAACGTATGTATAATACATTTCAATACATACGTTACCATTTAAACTACTCTTTTACATAACAAATACCCAGGAATAATCCAAATGTTATTACGAATATATTAACTACGTCTGATAAACTTCTAAAGTTCCATTCATTTGTACACCAATTCTTCCATCCCATTAAATAATGAAACATTCATTTAAATGTTCATATCATTCAGAGAGGAGGCCATTTCTTTACCAACACACAGCTCATTATGTGAAAATAAAACATCATTAAGTAACATTGATAGCCAGTTTAAGTGTTAACGTTTAAAGATACCTCAGTGTCTGGCTTCAGATGATATGGCACTGACGTTTGAAACCTTCAACAAATGTTGTTACCTACGTTAGCGTCTATACCGTCTACATCAGTTACAGAGAAGTAACAGCCTTGATCGAAAACCGGACCACCAAATGATGCCCCAGCAGCGCCTTCCTGTGTGTTATGATGGTAGTTGAAACACACGGCGACAATTTGAAAGAATTACACTTTGTAACATGTTTAGCATGACGTCTTTAATTACGCATGCATTCACCTGAATTTTAAACAACATTACGTCATAAAACTGATGTGGTTTCTTTCTCAAAATGTGTCTGCTGATTGATGACTGTCCTCACAAAACGTAGGTATAGCCCAAAACCAATTATATTGTGTCGAACTCTTGATTCCGTACTTTCTGGTAATGTATGTATAGGTTACGTATGTATATACATTGTCAATGCTTTTCATTTTCACTTTTGCAAATCTATACACACTACTGATCGTGATATGAGCTGTTTTAGAATTCTGGAAATACATATTGTAGGTATAATGTTTTGCATGAAGTATAAAAATCGAAGTAATTCTTGGCACCATAGTGTATGTATTGCTTGATTTCTACGCATCTTCTTTATGACGTTGAAAAGTATTTTTTTCAATATTGAACAATAGTCATTGTGAAAACATGTCGTAATTAATTTGGTAAATGCTTTGAGTGTTAGTCACTGATATTGTGCTTACCTGAAACCAGAAAGGTACGTTGCGACACCGTCATCTAGGAAAACACATCGTATGTATCCGTAGTTTCGCGACTATGTTTCATCATTCTATAACTATTCCGATTTGGATTCTTATTCTCCCTTGAATGAATGTATTGTTCTCTAAATACTCAATCTGAAACCCAAACTGCAATTTCAAAATGACGGTATAAACTTTAGTGAATCGTCACTGACATGGCGACAGTAACGTACGTATCGTTTTGACAACTTTGACTTTGCCTGCATTGCCATCATCAGGACAGAAGACCCGAAACGGTAATTAATGAGTAGGGCGAGTATATGACTTTGTGAATAATGCAAATACTGGGCACAGTATTTGTTGGATTTTGAAAAAAATGGCTGGCGACAATTCCACTTCATGAGTGAGAACGGACGAAAACCGTACCCACCTCTTCAGTCACTTATCAGCTTTGATTACACAGTTCGATCTCCGAGTAACGGTCGCCACACTGAAGACTCAAGTTCGATTCCCCATATGTGCACAGTGTGTGAGGCCTATTTCTGGTTTCCTCGGTCATGATTTTGCTGGGCTAAAAGACGGAGTAAAACCCACCCACTCACTCACATCACGACGTATTTATAACCTCGATGTGGAAGGAAGGTAATACGAGGGGCACATCGAATGGCGAAAAACCTATGGGCATTGTCATGACGCCAATAAACCAACGGTTCTAGCTCGGTCAGCTGAAATGATAAACGTTGGTTCTTTTTGACATATGTAACAAATATTTAACAAATACAGCACTAATATATGGTCTTCACTCATAGTACGCGTCTACTCCTAATAGACGACCGTGATGTAATGGGTAGAGCGTCTGTCCCCAAAAGGTGAAATTGGATCGGGTTGCTTCACATCACAAGATGTTAAAAGATGGTACGATTTGATACCCTGCCTAGCGCTCTGGAATACGCTATCGGTGTCATAACAAGGCCCGATTTTTCTGTGTGTAGTTTGGGTGTCATTTTGGACTGTCCTTTTGCATTAAAAGACCCATGGAGATATGATTGAATTGATCTTCATTAATCCATGCTTGTCGTAAGAGGCGACTAACGGGGTCGGGCGGTCAGGCTCGTTGATTTGGTTGACATCGTTTGCTCATGATGTCGATCACTGGATAGTCTGACCCAGACTCGATTATTTAGACCGCCACCATATAGCTGGAATATTGCCGAGTGCGGCGTAAAACGAAACCCACTCACTCACCTTGTATCAAAAGAACGCACGCACACTCGCACGAACATGACTTTCAACACTACCCACAAAGAACCCAGAATTTCGGTATCTCAACAGGATACAGGACAACCGCTGATTGCACTTTCCCAGGCTTGCTGGCTGTTCAGATAACCCCGACTCTGATATTCTAATGTCAAGTACTTCCTTGTCTCTCTCAGAGACAGACACCCATTGTCTCTAATCACAGGTGACGTTAACGCACAACAGCAGGCAAGTATCAAGTGGATGTTCAATGTTATATATTCAAGTACTTGTGACCGAGCGGTTGAAGGTTCGTTCCTCATGCCGAAGACCCAGGTTCGTTCCTCATGCCGAAGACCCAGGTTCGTTCCTCCAGATGAATGGAAGTGAAACTCATGTTTGCCTTCTCACTAGATGAATATTCCAAAATGAAGTATACCCGCGTTTAACGTCTTCGTGTGGTCAGGCTCACTGACTTGGTTGACACATGTCATCGGTTCCCAATTGCGCAGATCAGTGCTCATGTTGTTGATCACTGGATTGTCTGGTCCAGACTCGATTATTTACAGACCGCCGCCACATAGCTGAAATAATGCTGAGTACAGTGTAAAACTAAAATGAAGTAAACCCGTGATCAGTCGGTCTTGCTCACCCCAAACCCCACTCACTCACTCACTCCACCCGTGAAGATCCTGGTCTGAATGGATATTCAACAACCCATGCTTGTCGCAAGAGACAACTAACAAGATCAAGTGGTCTGACTCACCGAGGTCGGTGACACTTAACGTCCATAATATTCCAATTAACGCGCATGATGCTGATCTCAGGATTGTCTGGTCCAGACTTGCTTATGTACAGACCGCCGCAATATAGCTGAAATATTGTTTAGAGCGGCTTTAAACAATCACACAGTTTTTCGTGTATCCGACAATTTTCCGACCAGAACCTGCTGCAGATGTATGTTACAGTCAGATTGTGAAATCAGACATTTCATTTTGAATAACAACAATAAATATACTTCAGTATTTTCATGAAATTTCAATTCATCGATATGTATAGTGGATAGTATGGCGTGGCTGCTCCGGACACAGCAAGCGTCAAAGCCAAGCTCAAATGCAACAGTCGCTGCCACAGCAGTTTTAAATGTTCGTGACAATAAGTGATCTTGAAATTGTGATCCACTTTCGTTGATTAAGATAGTGAAATTTCATGAATAACTGAAGTTTATTAATATGCCATTCCAAAAGAACATGCTCTGCTCGCTGTGAAAAAGTGGGCACCATAATAAAACTGGCGAAATTGTTCCATCATCAGGGTACAACTTCACTAGGTATGATTGGTGTGTATATAAAGTATAGAAGCATATAAAGTACTCTTTTACCTTTGAAATAGGATTTTTAATATCAATAGAAAATCTTGTTTTTGTTCTGACACCCGAATCTTTCCCTTGGGAGGGGGCATGAGTGCCCCTGCCGTCAAGTCGCCGCAATATGTTGTGTAGATTTGTGGGGCTGTGGGTAGCCCTGAGGTTAAAGTGTTCGCTCGTCACGCCGAAGACCCTGGTTGGATTCCCCACATGGTCACAATGTGTGAAGCACATTTCTGGTGTCCCTCCGCCGTGAGATTGCGCTTAATGTTGCTATAAGCGACTTAAAACCACACCCACTCGCTTACTATGTAGATTTGCGTGCGCTTTGCACTCTTGATACCCGTGGTTGTGGGTTCGAATCTTAGAGTACCTTCTTTGCTTAAGTGATTCTCACCATACACGATCTCATAGATTTCATGGGGTGATTGGGTAACTGGTAGTTAAGTCGTTCGCTCGTCAAACCGAGGAGCCGGGTGCGATTCTCCACATCGGTACAATGGGTGACACCCATTCCTGGTGTCCTCTGCCGAGATATTGCGGAAATAATGCGGGGAACCTCTGCCGAGATATTGCGTGAATAATGCGAGAACCTCTGCCGAGATATTGCGTGAATATTGCCAGAACCTCTGCCGAGATATTGCGTGAATATTGCGAGAACCTCTGCCGAGATATTGCGGGAATATTGCGAGAACCTCTGCCGAGATATTGCATGAATATTGCGAGGATCTCTGCCGAGATATTGCGGGAATATTGCGGGAGCCTCTGTCGAGATATTGCGGGAATATTGCGGGAGCCTCTGTCGAGATATTGCGTGAATATTGCGAGAACCTCTGCCGAGATATTGCGTGAATATTGCGGGAGCCTCTGTCGAGATATTGCGTGAATATTGCGAGAACCTCTGTCGAGATATTGCGTGAATATTGCGAGGACCTCTGCCGACATATTGCGTGAATATTGCGAGAACCTCTGCCGAGATATTGCGTGAATATTGCGAGAACCTCTGCCGAGATATTGCGGGAATATTGCGAGAACCTCTGCCGAGATATTGCATGAATATTGCGAGGATCTCTGCCGAGATGTTGCGGGAATATTGCGGGAGCCTCTGTCGAGATATTGCGGGAATATTGCGGGAGCCTCTGTCGAGATATTGCGGGAATATTGCGAGAACCTCTGCCGAGATATTGCGTGAATATTGCGGGAGCCTCTGTCGAGATATTGCGTGAATATTGCGAGAACCTCTGCCGAGATATTGCGTGAATACTGCGAGAACCTCTGCCGAGATATTGCGTGAATATTGCGAGGACCTCTGCCGACATATTGCGGGAATATTGCGTGAGCCTCTGTCGAGATATTGCGGGAATATTGCGGGAGCCTCTGTCGAGATATTGCATGAATATTGCGGGAGCCTCTGTCGAGATATTGCGGGAATATTGCGGGAGCCTCTGTCGAGATATTGCGTGAATATTGTTAAAAGCGGCGTAAACTAAACTCATTCGTAGGTTTCATTTCAACTTCCATTAAACCCGACTTCCTCACTCATTCATACACCGTATCCCTACCCCCACCCTCCATATTAGTCGAAGGTTCTTCTCTCACGTCGGCTCGGTTTGGACGATTTACTAACTGGTCTGCCCTATGAATTATACCTTAGCTGTCAAACATGAACGCACGCTCATGCTCGCACAATGTAAACCTACAGTGTGCTTCTCACTATATGTTAGGTCATCCCTTGTTTTCCGAGAGTAACCGCATTTGAGGTTTTTGTTTTGGAGGGACAGGTTTTACTTTTCGCTAGAAAGAACAATTCCCAGGTTATACTTTTCGTTAGTAAGACCGCTTCCCAGGTTTTACTTTTCCTAACTTTATACAAACATCAACATTCAAATGATACACAAGTGTTTGAAATCAATTGAAAACTATCATTCAAGATTAAACTCACAACACAAATGATGGATTTGAAACCGCAATTCTCTCATCAGTAGGCAGACGCCGTACCGCGCAGCCACCGGGCCAACGAAGGAGGAGGGATTAAATTATCCACTTATAGTTACTGTCATTGAATTGATTTTTACGTTATTGTTATGTAGTTTCATTAAATGATCATCTACATTGCAATTATCCATCACTGACGGTGTATATGTTAGAGAAAACACTTCTCCTCGATTTTGGTGCAGAGTGTAAAACCATCGGGGTCGGGAAATCCCTCGGGGTTCCGCCCCTCGGGATTTCCCTCCCCTTCCGTTTTTACATTGTCTACCATAACCTCGGAGGTGTGTTTTCTCCAATACATCACACCTTTCACACTCACTCTCACACACACTGGTGCCTCGGCCGTGATATCCGGAAAAACACTACGAGTGGACTGAACAGTAGTCATGCACTATACAGATACTGAAACACTATGTACTGCTGTCACAAGGAAGACTCGTGATAAAACACTTCTGATACGGATAGTCTAACCTTTAATGATCTCAATGCTCATGCGAAGATGTATTCAAATATATTTATACTCGACGAGGGCATTGTCCGCTTCCCACAAGGCCCTGATGCTGGATAGCCGACACTGGCGACAAATCTTCTTCCTCCTTGAGAGCTTTATATCTCGGTGACGACGTCATCGTTCGCAGAGTTGGGGAAGACTCCGCTCAGAGCACTAGCTGTAGAAGGTGCTGTCGTAGACGTCGGCAACGAGGATCAACCAACATAAACGATGTTCGCTTTGTTCCTGTCGCTGCTCCTGGTCGTTCCAGGATGTTTGAGCGTCAACGTCATTGAACACGCTGGTGCCAACGGTCCGGATGTAGTGACAACAGTGGTGGACATCATTCGAACCAACTGCATCCTGCCCGAGGACAAACTGTTTCTCCGCCGTCTGGCTTACGTCGAGACGAGGGATGGGTCCTTGCCGAAAACATATGGTGACCCAAACAACAGTGGTGGAATCTGGCAGGTGAGTGAGTGGGTGAGTGGAAGGGTGGGTGGGTGAGTGAATGAATGGTTTTTACATCACTGTGTGACACAATAACAGTGGCGGAATCTGGCAGGTGGGTGAGTGAGCGAGTGGAATCTGGCTGGTGAGTGAGTGAGTGAGTTGAGTGAGTGAGCGAGTGAGTGAGTGAGTGAGTGAGTGAGTGAGAGAGTGATTTTACACCACTATAGGACCCAAATAACAGTGACGGAATCTGGCTGATGGGTGAGTGTGTGAGTGAGTGGAATCTGACAGGTGAGTGAGTATGATTTTACACCGCCGTTAGCAATGTTCCAGCATTATTACAGACTATGGACACCAGGAATGGGCAACTGAACCCAGATCCTCGGCTTGACTACCGGACGTGCTAATCACTGGACTACTCCACGGCAAGTTATAATAACGGCTGAGTATTTTAAAAAAATACCGTCACACCAGCAGTATTTTAGCTTTTTGTGATGGGAGATGACATCAAAGGACATGTTGGTTGCACCTTTGTCAATGTCCTCTGTGTTTTAGATTGTTGTTATGCACCGCACATAGCAATATTTACGACAAGCATGGGTTGCTGGACCACCCGATCCTTTTCGTTTTACGACAAGCATGGGTTGCTGAAGATCATTTCCAACCCGGAACTTCACGGTTGAATGTTTGTTGTGATATTGCTTGAAAGGTATTGAAAGCGACATAAAAATACACTCACTGGTGCCCTTGAATTAGACATCTGTTTTATGTCTTTACCTTTAACAAAGGCAAAAATCGTTAGCCTATAAGAGTGGAATAGTTCTCAGGTACCCTGAAGAGATTCCAGGATACCATAGGCATCCAGTTAGACGGATATCGATGATGCGGATCGGGAGAAGTTTTATGTACGGTATGGCCTTAAAGCTGCAATAGAAACACTCATTTTGACAAGATTAACCAATTCCTCTCCGAGCACAGGAAGCAGAACACACCAAAGCCAGTTCCACACCATATGTCACCAACTTGAAAAAAGTCTCTATACTCATTCTGTATAAGTCACCGTTTTTAAAAGACAGCATCGTTTTAATTACTGGGTGGATGTGCAGTGAAGCCTGTCTAAACCGGCATCCCATGGGACTGTAATAAAGTGCCGGTTTAGACAAGGTGCCGGATTAGACGATCATTTTCCATCACGGCTGCCGTTTACACAGTTGTAAAACATATTGGTCGTTGCCTTAGTCATGTGCTTCACAATTATCCTAACAGCTGCTCTGTATTCCCATTGCATGGGCGCCGTGTAAATCCGGGTTATAACAGGTCCTCAGCGACCCATGCTTGCCACGAAAGGCGACAATGGTTGTCGTAAGAGGCGACAAACGGGATTGGGTGGTCAGGCTCACCGACTTGGTTGACACATGTCATCGGTTCCCATTTGCGCAGATCAATGCTCATGCTGTTGATCTCTGGATTGTCTGGTCCAGACTCGATTATTTACAGACTGACGCCATATAGCTGGAATATTGTTGAGTGTGGCGTAAAACTCACTCACTCACTTCCATTGCAGGTGAGCTCCAGTATGCTCGCACAGACCCAGGGCAACCAGCCCGAGATGCGGCCTCTGTACACGATCATACAGAACTCCCTGCACATAAACTGGACGACTGTCCAGTGGTCAGACCTCAGAAAACCCCTCTACTCCGGACTGGCCGCCGCCCTCTACCTCACGCTCCAAACCAGCCACCCGGGGGTGGACATTCCTCTGAAGATCGAGGAGCAAGCCACTTTCTGGAGGGACAAGTATCACAGCGGAGGGAACAGTGCTTACAACTTCACAGAGACCGTCAGTGCAATGGAACTAGGTCCGTGCTAGCTCTCTTCTCCCCGCTTGTAACGGTAAAACCTAGAATGAAGGCTCACGCAATGACTATTGCGCTATCACTGAGTAGTAGGATGATGGGTGGGTGGGCGAGTGAGTGAGAACAGTGTAACGCTGCTTTTAGCAACATTCCAGCAACATCGCGGACGCAGAAATGGGCTTCACACATTGTACCCATGAGGGGAAAGGAAACAGGGGCCTTCGGTACGACCCCAGTCCTTTTGAAAATGACCTTATGATCACATTCGAACCCCATAAACGCTCTCCTTTCAAAATTCCCGGATCCGCCAATGTTATACCTGGTGTAACTACTACTACTACTACTACTACTACTACTACTACTACTACTACTACTACTACTACTACTACTACTACTACTACTACTACTACTACTACTGCTACTGCTACTGCTACTGCTACTACCAATAATTAGAAGTTGTATTCTGATTGTTGTCATCGTGCTTATTTGCTTCTCTTTGCTTACAGGTTGTCAGGCTTTGAACAGACAGTTGGACATTGCCTTTATCGTGGACACATCCAGCAGTCTGAGCAAGGATGACTTCACAAGGGTCAAAGACTTCCTAAAGGACATCGTAAATGGACTCAATATTGGTCCAAACACTGCCCACGTTGCTGTCATAACGTACGCCTCAACCGTTAATGTCCAGTTCCGTCTCAACAGGTACTTCTCAAGCAATGAAGTCTACACTGCCATAGACAACCTCGTCTACACCGGTGGTGCTACCAACACTGCAGGGGCTCTCAATGCGGCCGTCACCGATGTCTTCGCCAACTCAGTGGGCGCTAGGGACAACGCCGTCAAGGTAGCCATTCTCATCACTGATGGAAAGTCCGACGACGCCATTAACACTCAACATGCTGCTGACAACGTGCACATGAACAACATCGCCGTGTTCACAGTGGGGGTGGGGAGCTCCATTGATGCCAATGAACTGCAGAATGTGGCCACTCACCCCTTCTGCACCCATTCTTATGTTGCAAACGGGTATGACAGCATCGCCAACCTCAAACAGGAGATACAGAACAACATCTGCAGGGGTGAGTTTGTCGGAGAGATCCCTGTAATTTCTGTTTCTCCAAGAAGGTTATGGACCGACCGTTTTTTTTAAATGATCGGTCCCTTCACGTTAGTTTGAAATGATCGGTCCCTTAACGTCAGTTTGAAATGATCGGTGCCTTAACGCCAATTTGAAATGGTCGGTCTCTTAGCACCAGTGACTTGCAGCGCTTCTCCGGGTCAGTTGAGACGTCCCTATTGAAATAATGTTTTACAAGTAGTATTCACGTCATCTCGGTATTATTTAGGATTTAATCAAGATTATCTAATCTGATGAACGTCTTGCAGCTCCTCTGTACGCCAATACGACGGTAGAATGTACGATCGGGAGTTGTCCCCCTTACGCCTTCCCCTTCACCGGCAGCAACGGTCTCACCATCCAGGTAAACACGTGGTCACTACATCATCGCCACGTTTTCGCTTCACTAAATTTGTCTAAACTCAAAATATCTGTCAATGCCCACGTAGGTGTGTCCCCGCCCACCACATATGTCAACGTCGCCTCGTCGTTTTGAGTTCTGTATCCCGGCCTACTCTAAATGTACTCGCTTATTCTGGCTGTATCCGCCCACTTTATACATTTCCGACATCTCTCTGTATCCTCGCCCACTGTGTCTGTCTCCGCCCACATTATATATTCTTGTGCACTGTGTGTGAGTCCGCTCAGTGTGTGTATCCCCGCTCACTTTATATACCCGCCCACTGGAGTGTCTCCGTCCACTATATGTGTCCCCGCCCACTTTACGTATCCCCGCCAACACTATGTATCCCCACTTCTTTAAACATACACGCTCACCTTATTCACTTTATCACCCACTCCCACTTTCGTGTAATGTTTGAAGCTTCTGACCAAATACGTCAACAATAGCTCTTACATGTGATCAGTCGGACAATGAGGGTAGCCTAGTTGTATAAACATTCACTTGTCACGCCACAATCCCGAGTTCGATTCCCTACATTGGGAACCGTGAGTAGCCCAATTTCTTGTTATTTTCTGGTGATGTTGCTGAAATATTTCTAAAAGCATCGTGCAGCAATACTCACTCACTATTGGCTATCGTGGCGTGGGAGAAGTATTGTTTTATGTCGCATTTAGCACTGCTCTAGCAATCACAGCAGGGGACACGAGAAATGGGCTTCACACTTTATACCCGTGTGGGGACTCGTCCCCGGCGTGACGAGCGATCACAATACCGCTGGCCCTTGTTATCATTGAGGACCGTCGTAGATGTACACAAGTGGACTGGCCACGATTTTAACGACTGCATCTTTTAAATCCCAGTCCACGGTCACCTGCGGTTCGTCCGTCCTCTACGCCGACGTCAACAACTTCTACCCTAGCACCGCACACAACCTCATCTCTCGGGTCATCAACAGAAATGGGGATATCTTCTACCAGGCCAAGCCTGACGCCAACGCTGACTTCTTGTACGTCATGGCGAGAGACTCGCAAGGAAGTACCGGCTGCAACCTAACCTTGACGCCCCTTGTCGGCAACCAGGTAGTTACAGGTAGGTGTGCCCTGCATATTTACCTATAGTCTCCTTGACGCCCCTCGGTTATTAGCAAACAGCAGTTACAGGTAGCCGTGACCTGTAAATTTGGTTGTAGAGTCACCTTGACGCCCCTTATCGTCAACCAGGTAGTTATAGGAAGATACGTCCTGTGTAATTGGCTTTAGAGTCACCTTGACGCCCCTTATCGGCAACCAGGTAGTTATAGGAAGATGTGTCCTGTGTAATTGGCTTTAGAGCCACCTTGACGCCCCTTATCGGCTACCAGGCGGTTATAGGTAGATGTGCCCTGTACTTTTGGCCTGAAATTTCCGAATTTGCCTAACACTACGATAAGTCGAACCTATGTTCAACTGTATGTGATCATGTTTTACAGGGTTCGAGGTGATCTGTAGGGATCTGCCCAGCCTCAGCCAGAGACAGTGCACGAAATCAGATCTGATCCAGTTCCGACCACTTATATGTGACAGTGAGTACACTTTAGAGTGAGCTGAGTTTTACGCCGCATCCAGCAATATTCCAGCTATACGACGGCGGTTTGTAAATAATCGAGTCTGATCAACAACATGAGCATCGATCTGTGCATTTTTGAACCGGTCGCCTTTTATGGCACG
Organism: Haliotis asinina; assembly: GCF_037392515.1. Classification (NCBI taxonomy): domain Eukaryota; kingdom Metazoa; phylum Mollusca; class Gastropoda; order Lepetellida; family Haliotidae; genus Haliotis; species Haliotis asinina. Next base: position 25,039,343 of record NC_090281.1, on the reverse strand, counting down.
CAATGCCCACGATTGCTGTGATTGCTGAAGGCCTATTCTACCACGGAACTTCACGGGTCACTTTAGTACAACTCGGTGGACTCGTGGGCGCAACCCACTTACGTACCCTCAGTTATGGATAAATGTTAAAACATGAATTTGGTTACCTACAGCTGCTGATAGGTAATTTAGACAAACGTGGAAGCAGTTAACTTCATACAATGAACTTGACAGGACGTAACTTTTCCCGTGATGTGTCGCTATCGACAGCCAACACTAAGGTCTGATATTATTAAGATGGATTTCTCATTCGAAACAGGCAAGCCCGAGTGGTTAATCTAAGGCAAAAGTAATTACTGAATATCAAACTGTCAGGTTAGAATTAATCTTCAGCAACCCCTGCTTGTCGTAAGAGGCAACTCAAGGGATCGGGGGGTCAGGCTCGCTGACAAGCTTGGCATTGTATCCCTGTTGCGTAGATCGATGCTCCTGCTGTTGATCACTGGATTGTCAGGTCCAGACCCGATTGCGGCCATATGGCAGGAATATAGCGAGTCCAAGTTCATTGTCCTATGACGTCATACATCCCTCAAAACAAGAGTAGAAACTGACACTTGTCAAAGAGAAATGGTTTGGATTGAATTTTGCTTATAAACGGCGTAAAATACAATTCACTCACTCACTTTCTCTCCATCCAGGTGTCCCGACTGTGCAGAACCCATGTAAATCTGGAGATGGGTCTAACCAGAAGAAGTACCCCTTCCCAGGTGACCCGAGTCGCTACATCCAGTGTTTGTCCAATGGCCTGTTCCAAGTCATCTACTGTCCACCTAACAACCTGTTTGACCCTGTCTGTGAAACATGTTACGGTACTAAGTTTCCCAAAGTGGACTGTTCTGGAGGCGGCCATTTAGGTGATAATCCATGCACGGCCCAGAATCTCCTCAACAATCACTTCTACTTCGAGTTCCCTGGGGATCACACCAAGTACATTCAGTGTGACATATGGGGCCATGCGTGGGTGAGATCCTGCCAGATGTCTTTTGTGTGGGTGCAGGCACACCTCACGTGTGAGGAGCCCGGGCTCTCCTACAACCCCTGCCCCCAGATGACCCTTAACGGACAACGATTCTACAGCTACCCACTGGACGCACATAAGTTCATTGAATGCCTTGACACGCTGAACCCTCAGCTTCTGGACTGCCCGAACCGAGAGGTCTGGGACGACTGTGCGAAGACGTGTGTCGGTGAAGCAATGCTGACCCCGAACTGTGGGTCTGGATCTGGTGGGCTTGACTACACCCGGGTAGCAACAGCACCACCCTCATACACCTACCTCCAAACCGGAGCTGCGGTCAGCGCGTACACGTACCCCTGCACAGAGGACCACGTTCGGAACAACGAACTCTACTTCCCTGTTCCTGGCAACAAACACCAGTACTACCAGTGCACCCTGACGGGAATCAGATACACAAAGACCTGTCCCGGAAGTGATTGCTACGACCCGAACTCTCACACTTGTGTTGACGGCTGTCTCGTTATTGGTGGTAACTAGACACCATCAAACCATACTGGGTAGCATAAACTACGGATATAACGAACTAACGTAGACAGCGAACTGTTTGAGGGTCCCGTCACTTGCTGCTGATCTGTAAAATTCGTCTACAGTTAGATGCCTCTATACCAACTAAGAAAGTTTTGAAGCACCCATTTGTCATATGAGGCAGATCAAGAATAACGTTACATGTATACATTGAGATTCCAAAGGCTTTTAATGCCATATTCGCCAAGGCTATTTAATAACAGTAGATTAAATTGTCTTTGAAAAACACATAAAGGTACTGTTGGGGTGTTCTAGTGCTGTGGGCGAATATTGCAACCAAATATAACATGCTGTGCCCTTTATTTACATCTTGACGAAGTAGCAATGAGACCAGCGGCTCTGTTTGGTCATCGTAATAATCAAGAATCATTCATATAATGTAACTTGCATATTGAACATACGCGCTTTTCATAATAAAACATATCTACATCACACGGCTTTTGTTATTACACGACAGCCGTGTAGTGTCATGTATGTTTGTGTGGCATGCATATTTGTGTGACACGTATGTTTGTGTGACATGCATGTTTGAGAGGCATGCATGTTTGTGTGACATATATGTTGATGCGACCAGTGTGTTTGTGTGTCATGCATATCTGTGTCATGCGCGTTTGTGTGGCATACATATTTGTATGACATATTTGTATTTGTATGTTTCTGTGACATGTATGTTTGTGTGACATGCATGTTTGTGTGGCGTGTGTTTATGTGACATGTATGTTTATATGACATGTATGTGTCACGTGCATATTTGTATGACATGCATGTTTGAGTGACATGCATGTTTGTGTGGCATGCATGTTTGTATGACATATAAATGAGTGTGTGTCATGTACGTTTGTGTGACATTATGTTGATGTGACATACATATTTGTGGGACATGTATGTGGATGTGAGATGCGTGTCTATGTTTCATGTATGTTTGTGTGACATATAAGTTGATTTGGCGTTCGTGTTTGTGTGGAATCCACGGACCTGGGCGATATATTCAATGACAAGATGACATTTTTGTCTGGACTGTAAGTCCGTATTTGCCCATTTGTCTTGCAGTAGCTTGACATAAGAAATTGATGGGAAGACCGAAATTGTGAATTTGTGAATTAATTTTATTCACAAACGAAACAAGTACGGGCGGCAGAATGCGCACGGGTTTACGCGCATCTTATGCACAGTAGGGTAAGACGTTACACAGTCTGAAGGACAGATAACATGTTTTTAAACCGTTCCAGGTTCGAAATCTAACGTTATTTATTGTAAAATATGGCCACAGCCAAACAGAACCACCTTTTGCACAAGGGATCTGTTCCGTCGTACTCGCAACGCACAATAAAATCTGCCCAAACCGCTCCCAACTCCAACCGCCCAATGGCTTCAATTCGAAGCCGTTCAAGGGTCTTGAATGGGCGTGCATGGGTTATTGGTAGCCCTGTGTCTCTTGAGGTTTTCTACCATTGCCTTGAAGTCAGCAAACTTCGCAAGAGAGAAAATGTGATGAGGGTCCTCCATAGAAACAACAGATTTCACTTCATCTCTGGCCTTGATCTTTCCAGCTATGCCGACGCCAAGGGCAAAGACGTTGCTCGCTTGTTGGAGTTCAGAGGCCGCACGGCGGATATCAATGCCACAGTTAGACTGTCCGTCGGTCACGATCAAGGTGTCTTTCACCGTGTAGTCCCTCATACCTGGAAGTGAGTGAATGAGTGAATTTAGTTTACGCCGCTTCAACAATATTTCAGCAATAACTCGGCGGGGGCGCCAGAATATTGTACCCATGTGGGGAATCGAACCTGACGAGCGAACGCTTTAACCCCATCGCCTCTTACCGAGAAGTAATGCATGGACATGAAATATTACGTAAAACGTTGCACCTGGGTGGGCGGGGTAGCCTCATCACTCTTTCATCTGGGGTAGCCTAGTGGTTAAAACGTTCGCTCGTCACACCACAAACCCGATTCTATACCACACATGGGCACAATGTGTGAAGCCCATTTCTGGTGTCCTAACGCCCTGATACTGCTGAAATATTACTAGAAGCGGCGTAAAATCATACCCCTCATGTTTTACATCCCGTGCCTCATCATTGTATATTAAATTTTAACTTGATAATACAAATATGGAACGGGATGCTGTCTTTCGCCTGAATGATAAAGCATTTTTCGGCTTTCGTATCCAAACTAACTAACTAAAAAGTCACGAATTAATACCGCCACGGTCACATTTTGTATTGGGGGTTCAAGAGCATGCCGAATTACACAGCCTAATTTCGAGTAAATGTATTAACGACCTACCGTGAAGGAAACTGAAAACTTTCATCATGGCCGCATGCAGCGCGTTTCCGGTACACGTGTTTCCCTTGTAGTGCCTGAGGTTCTGCACCTTTTCCTTCAAGTCCGCGGGATACTGGGAGTCACTGAATCGGTGGATGACGGTGACGTTGCTGGCAAACTGGACTATGGCGAGGCGGTTGTTGGTTTTCAGGGGCCCAAAACCACCGCAGAATAAATCAATCATCATGACAACGCCGTCTTTCATCAGCTCGAAATCGTCAGTTTCAATGGAACCTGAAGAGTCAAGTACAAGAAGGATATCCCTAACACTTGATCCAGATCCACCGTTGCCAATGTTGTTGGATCCGCCATTACCATTTCCTATGCCACCGTTGCCGTTAGCGCCATTGTTGCCACTGATGCCGTTACCGCCATTGTTTCCTTCATTTCCGAAGCCGCCATCATTGCCATAGCTGCCGTTGTTGCTACCGTTGTTGCCGCCGTTGTTGCTGCCGTTGTTGTTGCCACTGTTGCTGGCATTGTTGCCGCCGTTATTGCCACCGTTATTGCCACCGTTATTGCCACCATTAGAGTTCCCGTATCCCACAGTATTTCCGCCGTTGCCTCCACTGTTTCCGCCATCGCCGTTGTTGCCCCCGAAGTGGTTGAGGAAATCCTCGTCGAAATTATTACCAACAACATCAGGGTTTTGAAACTTGGGTGATGTGTTGTTTCCTGGGGAAGGACGACAGACATGACATGAAAAACATGTCTTACTGTTATTCTGCATAGCTTTATGAATGAAAATATTGTTTAGCAAGAAGAATCAAGAAGCTCGCTCGCTCGCTCGCTCACTCACTTACTCACTCATCCCTCACACTCAGCATTACGCACTTAACCATTATAAACTCACTCACTCAGTAACCGCTCAAACTCACTCGCTTACCCAATACACTCAACTTACTCACTCACCCAGTATCCACTCAAACTCACTCATTTACTCACGCAATACCCACCAATACTCACTCAAAACCATTAACACAGTACCCACTCACTCACCCAATACCTACTCAAACTCACTCACCCAGTAGCCACTCACTCACCAAAAACCCACACAAACTCAATCACTTCCACTTCCGGCACCCATCCCAACAAGCCCAACTTGAATCTCCTCACCCAGGTAGAGTCCGACATCGATCACCTGAACCAGCTCGTCCTCAGGGGGACATCCACACCCGTCACTCACCACCTCCCGTCGTCTTTCGAGAGTGCCAAATGCCAAAGTCCTCCACTCCGACCACGGGCTGACCTTGCATGGCTCCTCGCTGTTCGCGGCCTTGATATTTTCATCGTTGAGAGGACCGTTGGCCGTCGGAACGTCGACCATCTCGCCATTGACGGTGCAGAAATCGGACACGGGATCGTTAGGGTCTTCGAAGCTGTCGTCGAGCAGTTTGATAATGATCTTCTTGATAGCCTTCATCTTCTGTTTGTACTGATGGCGGAGGTTCTTCAGCTTCGTCTTCAGGAAGCTGTTCGCGCTCTTACAAGCGCCCGAGCGTTTCTGTCCGCCATTTTGGTAGTCAGTTTCCTCCACGTGCGACTGGTCATTCTGGTAGGTCACGTCCAGACGCGTTTTATTCGTCTTCGTCACTTCCTTCCTGATCGGTTGGTGACCACGAAGGTCTGGATCCCCTGCATGATGACGGGCGTTGTCGATCCACCGTAGGTGATCAGGCAACTGGTGACGTTTGTCGTAGGGTGCATTCACACTGAGAGCCTGGGACAAGCACGCTATACTCACTATCGCCAAGGTGATCAGGCCTATGTCGTTCGTCATTTCTATACCTGTAGAGATGAAATATATTATGTGATTACAGTGATATAAGTGGATGCATAAGTGAGTTAGGTTTAATGATGAGTTTGAAGTTGTTTTGTCGCGAAAGATGATCGAACAGCCGCAGATGCGTCAAATCTATTTTTCTCAGCATTAACGTAGATGAACGTATCTTCGACGCATATGAAATTGTCCTGTACGAAGATGCGCGTATTACCTACGTAAGTGAAAGTGTCTTTTACGAAGATGTTATCTACCTAGATGGAATTGTCCTTTACGATGATGCGCGTATTACCTACGTAGATGAAATTGTCCTTTACGAAGATGCGCGTATTATAGTCTGGTTCATAATTATTGAGAATTTTTCTTCTTACTTTGAGCTATCCTAACACCTCAACTGATTCACTGATACTTAAAACTAAGTAATGGTATAAGGGAGGTAACTCATCTTGGCCTACTGAGTATAGTACAATTAGAGTTACCTCCCCTGAATTTGTAGCAGACGTCATTTTCCTCAGCACTGTCAACAATGTCTGCTGAAGATAAAAGAAGGTTGATTTTTGAGTTGTGTAATCAAGGAATTGATGATGTAAATGCATTGGCAGAGAGAACAGGAACTCCTCTTTCTACTGTGTATAGGATTAGGAAGAATTTTAAAGAGGGAAAGGATTTTGGGCACCAGAAAGGAGCAGGGAGACCCAGAAAATTGGACTTCTCAGATCGCGTCCGGCTGGGAATTTTAGCGTCTAAAAAGCAAAGGGCAAGCATCTCCAACATCAGGTATGAAATGATAGAAAGGGGATCAACAGTTGTATCAAAATTTACAGTTAGAAGAAATTTGATTGATCTTGGATGGGAGAAAAAGACTGGAATTCCTTCTCCTCTCATGAAACAAGAACATAAAGACAGGCGTGTTCACTGGTGTTTGGCACATGAAAACTTTGACTTGGAAAATGTGATTTTTACTGATGAAAGCTCAATATGGGTATATCCCAATAATGTGAAAATATGGACAAATTCTGCGTCAGCACCGTTGTATCGACGACCTAAATACAGCCCAAAGTTTCATGTATGGGGAGGGATATCCTTATTAGGAACGACCCCGCTGTGTGTGTTTGAGGGAAATCTGACAAGTCAACGCTACACTAACATATTAGATAATTTTCTCCTTCCAAGTGCACATGTGTTTTATGGAAATGACTGGATTTTGCAGCAAGATAATGATCCTAAACACACCGCAAAACATGCCAAGCAGTGGTTTCAGGAGAAAAATGTGACTGCATTACCATTTCCTGCATATAGTCCTGACTTAAATCCCATTGAGAACATTTGGGGGATGATGAAGGAATGTGTGAATCAAAAGGGGTTGACAAAAATTGAAGACATGAAGAGAGAAGTGGTCCGATACTGGGACAGCATAACTCACGAGACACTAACCTCTCTGATAGGAAGTATGCCTACCCGTCTTAGACTGTCCCGTGAAGCTCAAGGAGACTTGATAAAATATTAAATTGTTACCTACACAACATGAAAAGGTCAGTTCACTTTCACAATACATTCAATTTTATCTGATTTGTTCTTGTTTAATAATATGAAATGCTTTAGCAATTCTCAATAATTTTGAACCATACTGTACCTACGTAGATGAAATTGTCTTTTACGAAGATGTTATCTACCTAGAGGGAATTGTCTTTTATAACCATGCGCGTATTACCTACGTAGATGAAATTGTCTTTTACGAAGATGTTATCTACCTAGATGGAATTGTCTTTTATAACCATGTGGGTATTACCTACGTAGATGAAATTGTCCTTTACGAAGATGTTATCTACCTAGAGGGAATTGTCTTTTATAACCATGCGCGTATTACCTACGTAGATGAAATTGTCTTTTACGAAGATGTTATCTACCTAGATGGAATTGTCTTTTATAACCATGTGGGTATTACCTACGTAGATGAAATTGTCTTTTACGAAGATGTTATCTACCTAGAGGGAATTGTCTTTTATAACCATGTGGGTATTACCTACGTAGATGAAATTGTCTTTTACGAAGATGTTATCTACCTAGAGGGAATTGTCTTTTATAACCATGTGGGTATTACCTACGTAGATGAAATTGTCTTTTACGAAGATGTTATCTACCTAGAGGGAATTGTCTTTTATAACCATGTGGGTATTACCTACGTAGATGAAAGTGTCTTTTACGAAGATGTTATCTACCTAGAGGGAATTGTCTTTTATAACCATGTGGGTATTACCTACGTAGATGAAATTGTCCTTTACGAAGATGTTATCTACCTAGAGGGAATTGTCTTTTATAACCATGTGGGTATTACCTACGTAGATGAAATTGTCTTTTACGAAGATGTTATCTACCTAGAGGGAATTGTCTTTTATAACCATGCGCGTATTACCTACGTAGATGAAATTGTCTTTTACGAAGATGTTATCTACCTAGATGGAATTGTCTTTTATAACCATGTGGGTATTACCTACGTAGATGAAAGTGTCTTTTACGAAGATGTTATCTACCTAGAGGGAATTGTCTTTTATAACCATGTGGGTATTACCTACGTAGATGAAATTGTCCTTTACGAAGATGTTATCTACCTAGAGGGAATTGTCTTTTATAACCATGTGGGTATTACCTACGGAGATGAAAGTGTCTTTTACGAAGATGTTATCTACCTAGAGGGAATTGTCTTTTATAACCATGTGGGTATTACCTACGTAGATGAAATTGTCCTTTACGAAGATGTTATCTACCTAGAGGGAATTGTCTTTTATAACCATGTGGGTATTACCTACGGAGATGAAAGTGTCTTTTACGAAGATGTTATCTACCTAGAGGGAATTGTCTTTTATAACCATGCGCGTATTACCTACGTAGATGAAATTGTCCTTTACGAAGATGTTATCTACCTAGAGGGAATTGTCTTTTATAACCATGTGGGTATTACCTACGGAGATGAAAGTGTCTTTTACGAAGATGTTATCTACCTAGAGGGAATTGTCTTTTATAACCATGTGGGTATTACCTACGTAGATGAAATTGTCCTTTACGAAGATGTTATCTACCTAGAGGGAATTGTCTTTTATAACCATGTGGGTATTACCTACGGAGATGAAAGTGTCTTTTACGAAGATGTTATCTACCTAGAGGGAATTGTCTTTTATAACCATGTGGGTATTACCTACGTAGATGAAATTGTCCTTTACGAAGATGTTATCTACCTAGAGGGAATTGTCTTTTATAACCATGTGGGTATTACCTACGTAGATGAAATTGTCCTTTACGAAGATGTTATCTACCTAGAGGGAATTGTCTTTTATAACCATGTGGGTATTACCTACGTAGATGAAATTGTCCTTTACGAAGATGTTATCTACCTAGAGGGAATTGTCTTTTATAACCATGTGGGTATTACCTACGGAGATGAAAGTGTCTTTTACGAAGATGTTATCTACCTAGAGGGAATTGTCTTTTATAACCATGCGCGTATTACCTACGTAGATGAAATTGTCCTTTACGAAGATGTTATCTACCTAGAGGGAATTGTCTTTTATAACCATGTGGGTATTACCTACGGAGATGAAAGTGTCTTTTACGAAGATGTTATCTACCTAGAGGGAATTGTCTTTTATAACCATGTGGGTATTACCTACGTAGATGAAATTGTCCTTTACGAAGATGTTATCTACCTAGAGGGAATTGTCTTTTATAACCATGTGGGTATTACCTACGGAGATGAAAGTGTCTTTTACGAAGATGTTATCTACCTAGAGGGAATTGTCTTTTATAACCATGTGGGTATTACCTACGTAGATGAAATTGTCCTTTACGAAGATGTTATCTACCTAGAGGGAATTGTCTTTTATAACCATGTGGGTATTACCTACGGAGATGAAAGTGTCTTTTACGAAGATGTTATCTACCTAGAGGGAATTGTCTTTTATAACCATGCGCGTATTACCTACGTAGATGAAATTGTCTTTTACGAAGATGTTATCTACCTAGAGGGAATTGTCTTTTATAACCATGTGGGTATTACCTACGTAGATGAAAGTGTCTTTTACGAAGATGTTATCTACCTAGAGGGAATTGTCTTTTATAACCATGTGGGTATTACCTACGTAGATGAAATTGTCCTTTACGAAGATGTTATCTACCTAGATGGAATTGTCTTTTATAACCATGCGCGTATTACCTACGTAGATGAAATTGTCTTTTACGAAGATGTTATCTACCTAGATGGAATTGTCTTTTATAACCATGTGGGTATTACCTACGGAGATGAAAGTGTCTTTTACGAAGATGTTATCTACCTAGAGGGAATTGTCTTTTATAACCATGTGGGTATTACCTACGTAGATGAAATTGTCCTTTACGAAGATGTTATCTACCTAGAGGGAATTGTCTTTTATAACCATGTGGGTATTACCTACGTAGATGAAAGTGTCTTTTACGAAGATGTTATCTACCTAGAGGGAATTGTCTTTTATAACCATGTGGGTATTACCTACGTAGATGAAATTGTCCTTTACGAAGATGTTATCTACCTAGAGGGAATTGTCTTTTATAACCATGTGGGTATTACCTACGTAGATGAAAGTGTCTTTTACGAAGATGTTATCTACCTAGATGGAATTGTCTTTTATAACCATGTGGGTATTACCTACGTAGATGAAAGTGTCTTTTACGAAGATGTTATCTACCTAGATGGAATTGTCTTTTATAACCATGTGGGTATTACCTACGTAGATGAAAGTGTCTTTTACGAAGATGTTATCTACCTAGATGGAATTGTCTTTTATAACCATGTGGGTATTACCTACGTAGATGAAAGTGTCTTTTACGAAGATGTTATCTACCTAGATGGAATTGTCTTTTATAACCATGTGGGTATTACCTACGTAGATGAAATTGTCCTTTACGAAGATGTTATCTACCTAGAGGGAATTGTCTTTTATAACCATGTGGGTATTACCTACGTAGATGAAAGTGTCTTTTACGAAGATGTTATCTACCTAGATGGAATTGTCTTTTATAACCATGTGGGTATTACCTACGTAGATGAAAGTGTCTTTTACGAAGATGTTATCTACCTAGATGGAATTGTCTTTTATAACCATGTGGGTATTACCTACGTAGATGAAAGTGTCTTTTACGAAGATGTTATCTACCTAGATGGAATTGTCTTTTATAACCATGTGGGTATTACCTACGTAGATGAAAGTGTCTTTTACGAAGATGTTATCTACCTAGATGGAATTGTCTTTTATAACCATGTGGGTATTACCTACGTAGATGAAAGTGTCTTTTACGAAGATGTTATCTACCTAGATGGAATTGTCTTTTATAACCATGTGGGTATTACCTACGGAGATGAAAGTGTCTTTTACGAAGATGTTATCTACCTAGATGGAATTGTCTTTTATAACCATGTGGGTATTACCTACGTAGATGAAAGTGTCTTTTACGAAGATGTTATCTACCTAGATGGAATTGTCTTTTATAACCATGTGGGTAATACCTACGTAGATGAAAGTGTCTTTTACGAAGATGTTATCTACCTAGATGGAATTGTCTTTTATAACCATGTGGGTATTACCTACGTAGATGAAAGTGTCTTTTACGAAGATGTTATCTACCTAGATGGAATTGTCTTTTATAACCATGTGGGTATTACCTACGGAGATGAAAGTGTCTTTTACGAAGATGTTATCTACCTAGATGGAATTGTCTTTTATAACCATGTGGGTATTACCTACGTAGATGAAAGTGTCTTTTACGAAGATGTTATCTACCTAGATGGAATTGTCTTTTATAACCATGTGGGTATTACCTACGTAGATGAAAGTGTCTTTTACGAAGATGTTATCTACCTAGATGGAATTGTCTTTTATAACCATGTGGGTATTACCTACGTAGATGAAAGTGTCTTTTACGAAGATGTTATCTACCTAGATGGAATTGTCTTTTATAACCATGTGGGTATTACCTATGTAGATGAAAGTGTCTTGTACGAAGATGTTATCTACCTAGATGGAATTGTCTTTTATAACCATGTGGGTATTAACTACGTAGATGAAATTATCTTTTATAACCATGTGGGTATTACCTACGTAGATGAATTTATCTTTTATAACCATGTGGGTATTACCTACGTAGTTGAAATTATCTTTTTCAATGATGAGCGCAAGAAGATGTAAGTATCACCTGCGTTCATGAAAGTATCACTTACGTCCATGAAAGTATCACATGCGTACATGAAAGTATCTTCTCCGAGGATGATGAACATATTGTATAAATTGGAACGAACACACTTTCACGTGAAGTAGCACAGGGTTAACAGATTGTGAAAAATTTAGAGTAGACATTTAAATATTGGACCCAGTTAAGATTTTACTAATGAAGTAACTACAGTGGAGGCTGTCAAAATCGGCACTCATCGGGACTGAAGACAAAATCCGGTTTAGACAACATACCGGATTGTAGAGCTGATGATAAATGTACATGCCACGGGCGGGACTGAGATTTTATGCTGGTGTTGACAACTCGTCGGATTGGACAAATGCCGGTTTTCAGAGCTTCCACTGTACTTATCCCCCCCGTCTCAGTGAAGTACTACCACTCGCCCATTGATGTAGTCCTGAACCAAGTATGCGTCACAACAAAATTTTCTGAAGCAGACAGAACCCAGTTTCTCTAGTTTCGGTTGAAGTAGGTGCAAGTTGTTGAGCGCTCTTGTTGAACACATGTGTATGTATGTCTGCAACGAACTGACCTGTGATATTTTGACACAACAACATGCCATAAAATAGTTTAGCAAAAAATGTTTCCGGAAAAACCTGAGAACATTACAAAATATTCGCTCAACCTGCCGGAAGTGGTTGAAATAACATTCCGCGACTGCAGCTATCTAATTCAGTATAGAAAACCCAGTTGGCCGAGTGAGTTTACTTTTACGCCGCACTCAACAATATTCCACCAACATGGCGGGAAACACTGTTGGAATAACCTAGTGTTTAAAGCGTTTGCTCGATTCTATATGTTTCTCTGTTTCCAGTATTCCTCATAGTGCTAATGCTGGAATAGAGCTAAAGGCTTTAATGCGCGGGCTCCATCGTATTTAAAAACGGAATACCCACTACATGGACAACGAATCAGACAGTTTCAGCTGGACTACAATCGACCCCATGTGTTAACCTATTCAGACAATGACCTACTTTTCAGCCGATCCGAATTTTCTCGTGTGAAACTGAAAATAGACACCACAGACAACTCTGGTTAAACTGAATTCCAATTCCTTGTTTCATAAGAAAATGTTACTTACAAATGAATTTTAATTTGAAACTTAAATAACACCGCCTTTCTATCCTTCATATCGAGGTCCAGACAGCATACCTTAACTATGGAATCACAGACTGCCCCTGTTTGATGAGGTCGTAAAATGATTCACAATGCATCTGGCTCACTGGTTAAACCTGTCCTGTATTTTTTGTGTGCTTACTCAGCGTAATTCTGCAGCGCACAATGAGATTGATGTAATATCAGTTTCGTACCAGGTCGCCAAAGTTTTCTCCTTTTGAGATTTCCACGTTTCCATGTTTCCGTTTGTCAAAGCAGGGCTACGACAGAGCATGCTGTACGATGTGTTTGCTATGATTTGAAGGAACGTCGTCTTGTAATATACAAGTGCTTAGACGTAACAATCATACTGATTGATATTTATGCATCCAGTTAAATGCAACAGTCTAAAAATTCTGGACTGGTTATCGCACTAAATTGCGCAAGAGGACGGAACAGGAAACGAGACTGTTCTGTAATCAATGTTTTGACATGTAATACCCCTCCGTTAAGGGTATTCCTTTCCCCATAGAAACAACAAACTGTAGTATCCAAACAATCCTTCAAACAATCTCAGATCAAAACACTGCCACTACAAAACGCATGGCCATGTAACTGTGATCACTGTGGCTATTGTTTCGTGTCCTGGACAACAACAAATTTCCTAGTTTGGTTTTCATTAAGAGCTAATAGCCTGATATTTCCCCTGTCTGAATCTCATTATACGCCCCCGTGGTCGGCGGCAAAGCTGGGATATGTTCACTGTCGGTGCAGGTTGTTGCGCCTGAGGCAGCGCATTGCATTAATGCTGTGTAGAGTTCAGTACTCACGGTACTAATGATTTAAGGACGGATCCAAGTTTGAATCACTACTTCCGCTGTCCCACCGAGACAAGTTTTTTTATGTAATTTTTCAAAAGCAACAATGCTCGGAACGCTTTGCTGTCCTAACAGTTTGAGTTAGGTCTAGAACACAATTGGCCACTCGCCCCAACGGTGCCTAGAGTAGTGTGGCAAATATGATATAAATTCAATATTTTGCGGCTAGGATTGAACGTACACATCGATCAAACGTCTTCTAAATGTAGATATAAAAATAGTAGCATCCCAAACATCTTGCATAATCCATGCATAGCTAAAGGCACGTGTGAATAACATATGACGTTATTACTTGAAACCCAGTTAATTTTACTTTGTAATTTAAGCATATCTTGACCTGGCGTGTACATATTGTAGAATTACTTCATCATCAAATTTAATGGTGTCGTGAATACTTCAATATTCTTGAACAGTTGTTTTAGAGACCTGATCAGCCAACCACCATTTTCTTGTTCTGTATATTCTACTTATCGGGATAACATTAATCAGTTATATCGTCAGTAAGTTGTAGAAGGGCTTCAGGTATGTCGTAAGTTAGCTTAAACTAGACTGTAGATGGAGGCTGTATGAGGGTTTTGTAAGCGATTGATGGAGTGTAGATCGATCTTAAATGGACTATAATAAGTTGACAATGGGCTGTAGATGAGCCCAACAGAGGCTGTATGATGGCCTTATTAGAGATTTAGATCCTAAATGGGCCGTGCATGGGCTCAAACTGGGCTCAAGATGGATGGTCCTAGATGGGTGTAGTAGATGGGCAGTAAATGGACTGAAAATGGACCCCAGATAGATGAGGGCTGTATGTAGGATAGATCGCGTAGAGATGGGTTCTAAATAGTGCGTGGATGGGGGTCAAATTGGGCTCCAGAGGGGCCCAGATCGACTGTAGGAGGACTGTAGACAGACAGACAGACAGACAGATAGATAGATAGATAGATAGATAGATTGATAGATAGATAGATAGATAGATAGATAGATAGATAGATAGATAGATAGATAGATAGATAGATAGATAGATAGATAGATAGATAGATAGATGGGCTGTTGGTGGGCACAAAATGTGCTCGAGGTTGGGCCCCAGATGGACTGTTGGAGAATAGACTGTGGACAGGTGGGTCCTGAATGAACTGTGGATGTGCTGTATGAGGGCATTGTGCTGTATGATGGCATTGTGTTATATGAGGACACTGTAATAGAAAGATGCAGATTAGGCTTCCAAGGCGGGCTATGAATAACCTATAGATGGGTCACAAGTGGACTGTAACAACATTTAGATGGACCTTTAGTGGGATCTAGGTTAAAAAGGTCCCTGACTAAAGCATATTTTTCCCAAAAAATTATATGGCTGTGTAAAAATAAGTAAATGTTTCTCGGGCACATTTGTTTCAAAAGTGTCGAGGGCGGTAGGACTTTTCTTTTAAATGATAGAACAAAAATGGACGCGGAAGAAACACAGTTTTTCTTTTTTTCTCTTAAAACACAGCTTAAGAGTTTAGCACGTGTTAATAAGTTGTAGATTCAGACACACTCGTTCTTACACTCATTTTTGTAGTGGAGAAATGGACGATCGGGACATGTTGCCCGAGAAACATTTCATTTTCTTATTTAGCCTAAGAAACACATATTTTGTGTTTCACGTTAAGTGCTGACATATTCCACTAGTTAACCACGATCCAATTTCAGACAGTGCGGTGATTGTATCATTCACTCTTTCACACATGGATCCGCTTAGACGATGTTAGTTTCTTGTCCTCGAAAAACTCTTGACTTCCTATTCTTTTACCCTCAATTACGCCAATGGTCCCTCCCCCTTATCCAGCATGCAAACCACATGGCCGACGGCAACAATTACACACGAGTTACACCGAACAACATGGCTGTTACGATAACCCATACCACCTGGTGTTTATCAAATATTGTCGGTACAGTTGGATGATCAAACACCTGACATTATGATATGCAGGTGAGGAAATATACAATCTGTAATGTGAGGCAGGATTAGTGTATCGTCACGTGTTGGAGGGAGGGATAATTGTTCCCCCCTCGTTAGACGACAAGGGATGTCTCACATCTGTCAGCGCCTCGATTTGCTTATTGAGTTATACTCCTATCATCTCCACTCAAATATTTTGACACATTTTTGACAACTATAGACACTGGATTTGTTTGCGTTCACGGGCATGTTTAAGCCAGTTTGATTCCTGAGTCTGACGATAATTTTATATATAGTTTTAACATAATTTATTTGTCTAGTTTATATATTACGATGTAAGATAGAAATAGCATTTAATCGTGTTCTCGTTCCCATGATAGTGCAAGGAGAACAAGTAGGTTTCCTTGGTCGAGGAACAACAGTTACACAAGGTCAAACTATCTGCACTGATTCCGCGAAAGCATGTGCACATGTACGAATCGGGGTGGGGGTGGGGAAGGGGGGCGTCTGTAGGTTGTTGCAGAGGGTAAGACTAGAGCGCGCACGCACGTTTCGTATGGTCGACTTTGGACAGGGTCATATTCCAATGATGTTGTAAGCTGCAAGTGCGGTTGAAAGACTTGATAAGAATGGAACCAAGACGTGAACAGACTGGGTACATGTCTAACACCGAAAGTTCCATGTATAAGAGCTATGCTATATGGCTCTTATACACCTCCCCAAACAGTTAATAAAGTAAAATTAGATTAATTAAAATAAAATTTAAAAAAATGAATAAAAATACAAAAGAGAGAAAAAATAAAAAAAATAAAAACCGACTACAAACTGAAAAAGCCCCAAATCTATCATGCTGTGAAATAAACCACAAAATGAAAAGTAGGTCTACATACAAAAAAGGCAAATAACAACATAAATACACTATCAAATGCAAGGAAATTCATCCAGAATAACTGTTAATATCCCGATTGCATTTTGCTTTACAACAACACATACTTGTCGTAAGACGCCGCGGTGGCTGAGTGGGTTAGACGTCAATCTTTGTGAGCTGACGATTTGGTGCCTGTCTCTGAAAGTGAGATCAAATCCCGGATGGGACTCAACCAAACAAAAAAGTACTAGAATCTGTACTTTACTAAAAAAGTGTAAACCCAAATGTTACATTCGACCACGTTCTAAACGACAATGTGTATTCATTGTCGTAAAAGGCGACTAACGGGATCGGGAGGTAAGACTACTAGCACTTCATATCCATAAGATGCAATAATAAAAACACTATACACTGTAAACTATTTGATTGTTATTGGTACGAACTATATTCTAAATACGGGCCGAATAAACTAGTGATTAATTCTATCAGCCACATACCTCCCTACTAGCAATCTTCCAAATCACGAATTCTTGACCATCAGATCCAATAAGTCACCTCGTTCGACCTGCGTATGTTGTAGCGATCAACTCTAACCCAGACTTTTCACGCATAGATATTGCAAACGACCAATACTGAAGACCAATTCTATCCCCGATCGTAACGAACGAGCCCAAGCGATATAACGGCGGGGAACGCCAGAAATGAGTTACAAAATGTGGGAAATGGAACCTGGGTCATCGACGCCAAGAACGAACGCTTTAGTGAGTGAGTGAGTTTAGTTTTACACCGCACTCAGCAACATTCCAGCTATGTGGCGGCAGTCTGTAAATAATAGAGTCTGGACCATACAATCCAGTGATCAACATCATGAGCATCGATCTGCGCAATTGGGAACCGATGACATGTGTCAACCAAGTCAGCGAGCCTGACCACCCAATCCCGTTAGTCGCCTCTTACGACAAGCATAGTTGCCTTTTATGGCAACCATGGGTTGCTGAAGGCCTGTTCTACCCCGGGACCGGGTAACGAACGCTATAACCACTAGGATACTGCAAAGAGCGCGTACAAATAACACGTAATGTACACCGTTGTAGACGAAGATAAATATTGAAAAGACCTTAAAACGAAACAAATCTCCTAGAGAATTGTGGTTCGTACAGAACAGATGATGGGAGACATTTGCGGAAATCGCTGCCGCAGATTGCCAGCAGGTTCATATTGGAATGTTACAGATGGATACTTCAGAGTTGGACATTCACACTATTTGCACGATGGGCTGAGGTGAAAACGAGGTTCATGGTTATTGCACTTATTTCTTAGATGCTTTGGTAAAAGATCCTAGACAATGATTACCCATAATTCTGCGAAAAAGTGAACTTTTTGAATGACGCTGTCGTCATGATGCTGTCCAGGTCACCGCCCCAGTGTTATCTTGTATCCATCCTTATATCCATCTTTCACTCATTATTTTCAAGCAATACATGGAACATCCACATTATGGCAAAGTACCCCCACCGTGCCTCGCCTTCAAACCTGCCATAACATCGACTGGGCGCTAAGGTAGCCGAGTAGTTAAAGCGTTCGCTCGACACGATGAGGCCGGGTTCGATTCCCCGCATAGGTATAACGTATGAAGCCAGTTTTTTTTAAGTTTTCGTCGCGATATTATTGGAACATTGCTGAAACTCACTCAAAGCAACGTAACATCGAACACACTCTTTCATCTGGGGTTGCCTTGTGGTTGAAACGTTCTGTCGTCACCCGAAGACCCGGGTTCCATTCCCTATCTGGGTACAATGTGTGAAACCCATTTCCGGTGTTGGTGTAGTGTAGTGCTGGAATATTTCTGAAAGCGGCGTAAAACCAAACTCACTCGCTCACTCACTACTTCGTCCGACAACTCTTCTTATACTAGAAACATGCCCTAATCTAAACCATTGCCTGTCAACTCGACATTTAATCAAATCAAATGTAAACTGTCGGTTTAATGTACCATTTACCGATTCCATATGCATCAGAAAACGGGGTAGCAGCTGAGATTTTCCGAAAGTCGGATGTCAAGCGCAACACAAAACGTCCAAGTCACGAGACTTCTATTCACAATTTGCAGATTATAAAGGACACACGTAACAGCGCGCTCCGCATAACACTATTTTCTTTCCAAATCCCCAGCTATGCGTCATGGGCGAGGGTTGCTTGCCGCCACATTGTAACGTCCCGCCGCCAGTATTTATCTAAACAGTTGTGCCTGGTTGCCAACCACTAAGTATTTATCTGAATCATGTAGGTAAATATATTACATATGTAGTAAGCATGCTGTGTTATCGATGTCGTGTGAGGCATACGACATGGAACCGACACAGTTCAAAACCAGACACAGTAGGCCAATATGGCGGCTTTCAATGACGGCGCGATCGTGTCACCTTGACCTTCACAAATAACCTACACTCCCTCAAATTACGTCACCTCACCATGTGATTTAAAGGTTAACTGGGATAAAATGTTAATCTGTAATTTCTCAATAGATTTTAGATATGCATCTATGAGACTGACCGTCACGCCGAAGACCCGGGTTCTATTCCCCGCATGGGTACAATGTATGAAGCCCATTTTCTGGTGTCCCACGCCGTGATATTGCTGGAATATTGCTGAAAGCGGCGTAAAACTAAACTCACTCACTCACTCACTATGAGACTGGCTCTTGAGTATTTTTCGAACCACACGACCAAAGATGGTTTTTACTCTAAAGCAAAATCGAATGTGTAAGCGAGTTTAGGTTTACGCCGCTCTTAGTAGTATTACAGCGATATCACGACGGGGGATATCAGAAATAAGCATAACACATTGTGCCCACGTGGAGAATCGGCGGGTCATCGGCGCTAGGTACGAACTCTTCAGTCACTAGGCTAACAAACCGTTACAACCATGACTGAACCAACAAGCACACGCGTTTACCACAATCGTTAAACCGCACAGTGCATGTTTTTTCATCATAAAAACTGTAACAGTACTTAACAGACACCCCTCCCATACCCCGTTCTCAAGCGTTAGTAGATGCATGTGCCACAGTGAAACACAGTGTAATAAGAGTGATGATGAACGCACAGGAGGTAGGGATGCAGAGATGCAGAGATGCAGAGATGCAGAGATACAGATATTTAGCCTGGGGCTGCAGTCTAATATTTGCAGTATGCTATTATTCCCTAGACAAGGCTATGACGCACTTAAAGACGTACATTGACATTTAGATATGTGTCATTAAATGGAACACACTGTCCAGTATAAAACCTAAGTAAAAATATACATTGTGAGGTTTCCTATTCTAGTTTTTACATGTGAAAGTCGGAATATTCCACACAGCAATGCTTGCATTGTGCGTTAATGGAAATGCACTTAAAGCATGTCGCTGCCATGCTGGTAAACAAGCCTCGCCATATACGCCTGATTTCAAATACGATTATTTGACGAAAAGAAAACTGACAGCTTTTCAAACCTTTTTCTATAAGTTAAGATTAAACATCCCAAAGTTTGTAAGAAGTTTGTTCAACGCAACATTAAAGAAGAAATGCTTTGATAACATTCATCGGAAATGTATCTACAGGGGAATCAGTGTGTATGTTAGTTCGAAAAGAGGCCGCTGGGTTGTTTAACTGAAAAATACTTCAGAAATATTATTATCTTATTATACATCCTATATGCCATTACTCATCCATCTGCGCAAATGCGAGTTTTCAACCCTAACTGGTGGTTCCGTATGCATTCGAGTTTTCTGCTGGGTGATGAAAAGCAGGTTTTAAGTAAGTCGTATGCCTAGGGTGAGACCACACGTTGTCTCACTACGGGTGAGTGAATGCGTGTGGTGTTTGGCCGCTTATAGGAATATTTTAGCAATATCACGGCGGGGACACCTGAAATGGACTTCGGACATATTACCTACGTAGGGAATCGAACCTGGGGCTTGAGCGTAAGGAGAGAACGCCTTAACCACGAGGCCACCCCACCGCGCTGTTTCACTATGTTATGAATACATGAACGTATTCGTGGCGCCAGGTCTGGTTATATAGGTAACCCTGTGCTTACAGCGTTGGCTCACCACGCCGAACAACCCGGGTTCGATTCCCCACGTGGGTACAAGGTGTGAAGTCCATTTCTGGTGTCCCCCGCCTCGATATTGGTGGAATATTGCTAAAAATGGAGTAACACTAAACTCATTCACCCACGGCTTATGAGAGTGGGTTGTTTATAATGAGTGATCTGTCTACTGCGGATAGTGATAACGCTGCACAGACCTTGACAAGTTACACGTCATTGAACAAGTATAATTATAAACACCTGTATTTTGGGTTGGAGTTAAGGTGGACCGAACCTGACATAACCTCCAGGACCCGAATGTGGAACATCAGTTTTTTGCTTCACTAATAACCCACGCCCGCTGTAGCCGTTAAAGCGTAATCATTTACACATCCCACGGACAATAATGCCACATGTATCGCCGAGACTGCTTCCGTCTACCTGGGGTTGTAAAGGTGAACTCTCTGACCACAGTGAGGGGTTGGCAGGTCATTCGCAGACTTACCTGCATGATTATTCATGGACTTACCCGCATGATTACACGATTGAATTCTCGCAGACGTACCTGCACGATTACGGACGGACTCACCTGCATGATCATCTTTCACGGACCTGCATGATTACTCACATGATTATGAGATTTACGAGCACGATTACTCTCATGATTACCTTAACAATAACTTAAACACTTACCTGTGCGACAGACTTGCCTGAACGATTACTCAAATACTTACCTGAACGAATGAACATGCCTGAACAATTACTCACATACTTACCTGAACGAATGAACATGCCTGAACAATTACTCACATACCTACCTGAACGAATGAACGTGCCTGAACAATTACTCACATACTTACCTCAACGAATAGTCGCAGACGATCTTAAGTGATACTGACAGACGGGTCTGTTTAACGCAATTTATTTACCTTAACGATTAATCAAAGACTTATTTAGACGTAGCTCACATACGTACGTACCTGAACGATTGCTTACCCGAGTAATCACCAACGGACTTATCTGTACACCTGCTGAAAGACTCACCTGTATAATATATATAAGCATATATAAGTACCTGAATGATTACTCGTAAACTTACCTGTTGTGAGTCCTTTTAAGTCTTCATTAAGTAGTCCGACTTCACCCGACGATAGTTTCAATTCGAATATATGTTGTGTATTGTACTTTGTTTGTTGGAACCACATAGAACATGGATCTAATCAGAAATGGCGTGCACCTTTAACTTACCCAGATGTAAATTCATCAGATACATGCTGCATCGGGCATTGATCAAATGACATGAAAATACTATTGAGGGTAACGCTCTTTGTTGGAAACGTTTTACACTGTCTAATTGTTTTCAGCATGTTTTTTTAAAATGGCACGTCTTGTTCAATTTACAGGTGGTCTGTTATATGAATTTACGAAACATATTTTTGATATAACCTCTACTCAACTAATTAACCTTAAATTGCAAAACAAAGTATTGATAATTAGTTTACACCTTAAAAGAGTATGGCCATTATCAGATAAGAAATCGATTGAAACTATATGGTAAGATGTATACAGGCATCCTTTATTGACTGACACTTTAAACAAGCTCAAAAACAAAATATCTGAAATATAACCCCAAATTTCAAAGAAACGCAAAACACAAATTCCACTATCAAAACATTAGACATAACTCAAAGATATCACCATAAAACACAAAGTATATCACCATAGTCATGATGAGAGGTGTGCTGCTGCCTAGGAGGCATTAGAACCTCATTCACTCACTCACCCCAGCTGATCAATGCATGACATAAGAAATTAGAGCCTTACCTTTGAAGCGCTGCCGGGCACCGACTGATGCGTTTTAGTGGGGGAGTGTTAAGTCTCAAAGGCCGTGTTGTATATATAGTATACCTGGATACCCCGCCTTGCTGGTATTATCACGTGTGTGAACTGTAGCTTTGAGGAACTCCTTTCTGTCTTGACTGAGCCACAAATGGAGACCAGGGCTTGGGGGTAAACATGACGGATTCAACGTGCGGTGTACTCACACTGGCGACAGCCATGCGCAAATCATCAGATAGGGGGGAAATTTGAGATTAGCCAATCACACGGAGGATGGCTTGCAAAGTTGAAGAAAATACTTTAAAAGATTTCTTTATTCTTAAGTCTGTGACATTAAGTTTTTTTGTGGGAATATTTTCTAGTGCCTTTTGGTTATTTGCCACAAGTGAAGAAAGAACACAAAAAATCGTTTAACTTTAAGATACTTCGTTCGAAAACATAATTAAGGATTATTTGGTGCCTGTAAACATTGAATAAAATGTGACTTCAGAATATGGGGGACAATTAAAGATGTTCACTAATTCGCGTGATAATTGTAATTACGTTTACAATTAATGTAGTAGGCGTGTTTGTTTATGTACGTGTGCGCACTAAGGTCGTTAGAGTCAACAGGTGCTCCTGAGTACATGTACATGTATTAAACGTATGAGTGAGTTTAGTTTTACGCCGCACTCAGCAATATACAACCTATATGGCGACCTTAAACGTGTGTATAATTATAATTATATTATTATGATTTTGCTGGAATATTGCTACCATCATCATCATGATCATCATCAGCATCATCATCATCATCATCATCATCATCAGCATTATCATCCTCATCCTCATCCTCATCATTATCATCCATTTCAGGACATTCTTTTCGTGTGAATGTCTGTGTACGCTGTTGTTATTGCTAAACACGTGTCCACAATCATTTAAAAAACCAAAATGGACGTCGTTTTCTGCTATTTACCCTGTTATTTAGTATCTATTTTATATTTATGTACAACAACACTTGGTCATAGTGCGCTCAACAAAACGGCAATACAGTTTCACGTGTATCACTATTTGCATCACGCTCCAGGTTTAATAGCTGTCGACAAATCAAATCTACATCTTAGAAAATGTCGTACCCAAACCATTTCAGAAGACAAGCATTAGTGACATGTTGATGTCAAAGATTTCTCATGGAATTCCTTTTTATCAGAAATGGGCATTGCCAAAAAGAATTTGTCAACTTGTGGGACTATTGTGCATAACAATTCAGGTATAACAACTTCCCCAAATGTCGGCAGATCTAATTGTAAGTTTACATTCGTCTAAAGAACACACCGTGAGCATTAAATCCCCATAAAAGCATTATCAAACGTGTGAATATATTTTACGTCTATAATATACTGACACAGTTTTGCTCATAAAATATGGTTCGTGTGGCGTGCATGAAATAAACATTACGTAAATTTATTTTATGAATAACGTCACCTTTTCCAATGTTCACACACTTACTGACGCATATCACCATTGGAACTATGCTTACATTGCTCCAAGGCTGTGCTAAAGGCTAAGCACATGGATGTATGTTAACTGTATCCCTTAAGAAGCAAGTATAGATAATTGTGCCAGTCTAATACAGGGACAATGGGTTTCTTCATTAGTATTGGTTTAGAAATTATCATTTAAACCATCAATTGCCACAGAGACTTGTGCAAGTCTATAACTATACTACCATTAGCATGTTAGTATCAACATACCATGCACGTGAACAGATTTAATATGCATGGAATCAAATACCATAATTGTTAATCGTAAGCAAATACTGTAATTACTCTAAATGCTCTGGACTAACGCTTAGTCTCTAAATATACTGGTATATACTTTTGAGCTCCTTTGTTGTATATCAGGACTATTGTCCATACTCTGTTATTATTATTCTTAGTTATCATGATTATGTCTAACTTAAAGGTCACATGCAACCAAAAATTGAAACACAATTTTAAACGCAGCTATCACTTATCCATGATATATAAAATTCATTGCTGATAAAGATAAAAATAAGTAAACAAAGTTATAAGCATACAATCGCAAATCAAAAGTGCAATGTTTTGTACTTGGGTTTACCTCCCTCGAAACGAAGCAGCAACGATACCGAACAGAGTCAAAGCAGGTGGGTGTGCACTAAAGCGTAACAACGCCTTTTCATTGACCACTTTTTCATTTGCGATACACTTAGCCGACTCTTTATTAGTGACTTATAAGCCCGATAGATGTTAACTGCATGTGGTCTGTGATGGAAATTGTGCATTGCATATTGTCATTAGCAGACAGACAGGCAGACACATAAGTGTGAATAAACCAGACATTGAGTTTTCTCTGTGACAGAGTCTGCTTATCACAATCAACATGTTCTTTAACGTAACGAGTAATTTAAGTTTGTGTACACAAACAAAATTAAACTACTGAGTACAACATCATATATCATCCAACATGGTAAAATATCATTTTTTTCGTAAATGAACGCGGATGCAGGCAAGGGGACCCTCTGTCACCGTATCTCTTTATTTTTGTCGCTGAAATACTTGGTTGTATGAGTAGAAATAATGAGAACATAAAAGGTATTGTTACTGACAGTAATGAGTATAAATTAAACCAATATGCAGACGATACGGAAGCATTTCTAGACGGAAATGAACAAAGCTTAAATGCTGTTATTGATGAAATTAATATATTTTATAAAATTTCAGGACTTGAAATAAATATTGATAAGACAAAAGCAATATGGACTGGATCAAAGAGAAATAGGGGCATATTATGTAAAGACATTAAGATAGAATGGTAAAATGGTGTGTTTGAAATCTTGGAAATTACATTCCACACAGATCTTAACACTCTGTGGATAATCAATACCAGAAAAACACTAGACGAGATAAATAGACTGCTTTCACAATGGACGAAAAGACGCTTGACACTGATCGATAAAATAATTGTCATAAGAAACTTTGGTTTTGTCAAAACTTGTGCATATAATCAATACTCTACGTAACCCTCCTAATAACTTAATTACATTATTGGAGGACATCTTTTGAAAATTCATACGGAATGACAAACCTGATAAAATCAAAAGGACCAATTTGAAAAGAGTATGCAAATATGGTGACTTAAGGATGGTTGACACTGTAACGTTTTGTGAAGCTTTGAAACCAGCTAACCTGAGATCTTACTGTAGAAAAACAACAGTTGAAAATCCCTGTAATATTCCTTTCGATGTCATTTTAAAATCTGGTGCAAATGTTGATCAAGCAACACACATCGATAACCCTTATTGGAGGGATGTTTTGAAAGCTTGGAACATGTGTTGTAAAAGAGCCATGCGAGTTCTTGTAATATTTCCAAAGTCCTAGCCCAACCACGATGGTTTAACCATAATTTCAAAAACCCAACACATTACAGTAAACACTGGGCAAGTAAAGGCATTCTTACAATTAAAGACCTATGTGACAACACCGGTTTTATGTTATTTGACAGGCTGAAGGAAATGTATGACATTAAAGGCTCATACCTGGACATATTTGCATGTCTTGAATATATTTCCATATTCTTGGAAATATACTATTGGACACTCTAGAAGTATCCCAGTGTTTGATCTACTCATAACTGAGTGTCACTGGAATTTATTGAAATCATGTAAAGGAGCTAGATTTTTTTATGACGCCTTGATTTCCGATCTAGATTTACCTAAAATGTGTCTTAAATGGCAAGAATCTTTTGGTAATATTACTTTTGATTGGAATCAGATTTGTATCACTTATAGAAATGTTTTGAAAGATGTTAAAATACTTGATTTCCAATACAAGTTTTTACATGGTATTATCTATACTAAAAATGAACTATTTAAAATGAAACTTGGTGACAATACTGTTTCCTGCTTTTGTAATGAGCTGAATAAGAATATTTGTTATGTTTATTGGGAATGTAGAGCAACACAAACATTTTGGAATGAACTTGAAGTGTGGATGAATGATCATACTGAATATACACTTAAAATAACAAATTATCTTGTTTGGTTTGGGACATTATACACAGACAGTTTATTAAACCATGTTATCCTTCCTGCCAAAAGTATATCAATTCAAGTGGGATTAACCAATACAGTCCAAAACATCAAAAGTTCGTGTTTATTTTGAGAGAAATTTTTAATGCAGAAAAAGTTCATTGCGATAAAAAAAATAATAATCTCCAAAGTTATTACAGAAAGTGGAGATTTATATTCCCAACCTAACAAGGACATTTGACCCTATATTCGGTCACTTTTTGCATGTGAAAATGTTAATTCTTGTGTACATTAGAACTCTATGTACCAAACTGTAACATGTGAACTGGTGTTAATTGTTACAGAATATCCTTCGTCTTAGACTTGGTACTGTTATGAAAAAGATGCAAGATGATATAAAATAGACAGCAAAGGAAGTTCTTTATCCAATTATTGGCCACGTTCAAGCAGTGTGTGCGCCAAGGTTGTACTCTCTGTCCGTTGTTGTTTCCCAACCTCATTAAGAAACATGCCGGTTACATGGCTCGGTTCTTTGATGCCAGTATATTTGTTTACGAGGAAATGTTAAACATACCTCGCATGGTGTTTGTTGATGCTTGAGGATGTCGACGGACTCTTGAGGGTAAAGAACTAAGCACCTGTTTGTCACGTGTAGGCGCTTAAACACCATACAGATATTTAACCCACAAAAAATGCGAAATATGATTATCCGGTTCGAGGTTTTGTCAAAGTGTGAAAAATGAGAACATGACTAAAAAGGTTAAAATTAAAATTGCTGGTTGCTATGAATTTCTATTTTAGTCTGTTTCTGCACACGGTATTCTGTATGATTCATGTGAATGTCAATAAAACCTCTATTTCGGCTGTGTATCTGACCTACAAAACAAGTTTAAAGCATTTCCCACATTGTGATTTTGTGTGCATTTGGACAATGTAGAAAGTGAATGTATCAAAAAAAAATGCTGATTTAGCAGATAATTAATTATGAACCACATAATAAGCAACATGGTTGTATTTGGTTGTTATGTTGTTTAACGCCGCACTTAACAGTATTTCAGGTATATGGCACCGGGCTGTAAACAGTCGAGTCTGGGCCAGACAACCAACTGATCAATAGTATGAGCATCGATTTGCGAAACTGGGGTGCGATGACATGTGTAAACTAAGTCAGGTAGCTTGAACACCCGATCACGTTAGTGGTCTCTTAAGACAAGCAAGTGAAAGTCACCTGAATATAAATGGTTCTCATGTTGACTTGACACGCAAACAAATGCACGGTGCTGATGGCAGTCCATTTTCGAATCCATTTACACTCTTCCTACCCCATGCCTTGTATTCACTAGCTGACCGTCGATATTAATAAATAAAGCATGTCAAATATGTCGAAGGCAGATTCATTTATATTGGAAAACAAATTCTAATATCTCTATAAACATGCGTTTAATCAGTCTTAAATTGTGATGCTACCTGTGGGTCGCCAGAAGGTAAGCAGATCCTGCCACATCGATGAGCCCCGTCACAAACACATGCACAGGCGCGTCAGTTGTTTAGTTGAGAATCAAACACTGAGACGCAGAACAAGCTAGAATATGGTGACAGGGCATCATTTCTGTCACCGACGTCTCAAATATTGAAATCTTTACATAAATGTCCACCATGACCAATGTGATGTAACATCGTATCTACGTCTCCTAACATGGTCTCTGTATTCAAAACAACCCATCACCCAAACACTACTGAGTCGGTTGTAATGAACCGCTTTTGAAATAAAGACGCAATTAGCAAAGAATTATACGAGACATTGATCTGCAATGGAAAATGTATGCCAACACGATTAGCAGTTCAAGTAACTTTTGTTGTGGTCATTATAGAGTTAATTTGGCCATGTCAACATAGGATGAATGACTCTACTAGTACGGATGTAATTATATAGTGCCGCAGTACTACTGAGAGGAATCTGGTCTGTGAGGTGTGTGGTTGTAAGTCACGGTGATCTTCCTCAAGATGGGTGAGGCGTCCCTCGCACGTGACGTCAAGGTCGACGAGGTCACGTCTTCAGTAAACAGTCATGACTACTCTCATAGTCGGCACATGACGTGGACAAACGCCTCCACCCTCTTGGCGTTTTTTCTGTCGATGAGCATATGTTGTTAAGTAAATTGTGTCCTTAAACAAAGGAAACTGATCTCGAGGGGAGGTGTGATTTTCATTTGTACAATTCGTGGGTGTGAAGTCTTTGTTTACTTCTTTTTGGACAAAATAGGGAAATTTTATGAATGGTTTCGGAAGCGTCCTTTATTTTCCTTTTGGAAATATGACAAATGTTATATTTTTGTCCTTGTGAAACTACCGTAAATTTCATCTTTTCTCCTGAAAATATTGCGACATTGTTTATAATTTCATCATGATGTACTGTATTGTGGAGCATTTCGACTAGGTGACGTCTCCCGTCACGGCTATAACAAACAATATCCCACTAAAATATGAGTATATTATTTCGTTGCTTTGAGTGAGTGAATACGTTGGATTTTACACTGTTTTAACAAAATTGCAACAATAACAAAACGGGGGACTTTAGAAGTGTCCATTAGGAGAATAATAATATATAGAACCGGATCTTTTTGTGAGAAGAGCGAACGCTTCAACCGCTCAGGTTCCCCACGCTCACTTATTGCGCAATCAGTGGTCAACAGACCACGAAGCGTTGTTTCAAGAATGTAGCCAAATAGAGAACACATCCCCCCTTCCTACAGCTGCTTCTTGGTAGTTGCCACGAAACGAAACTTCTATATCAGAATTCGTAATCGTGGCAGAAAAAGAACAGAAACTAATCCACGTAGTCTTGTCTCTCTGTTATCGCATAACATGTTCACTCTCGGATAGCAGCCAATAGTTTCGCCATTAGCATATATCTATGCTGCTAAGAATAACAGAGAGTAATTATACAAGTAAACAGTTGTCATTTGCTTTCGTCTTTCTGTGCACCTTTCATCAACGTTCCTGTGAAGATGACAGACGCCACGGCGTGTCCATGAATACCAAACATCCGTCTAATTACCTGTGTTATTTGCGTACACGATTTTACGTACATATCAGGACTTCTTGGTGTGAATGTCAAAACATACCTCTTAATTAAATAAATTGTTTTGGTATCTACAGAAACAGTTGTTTTACAGCATGAAGGTCCAGTATAATGTTAACACTGCAAGACCACCTCTCGAAGATCAGACAAGAATCACCAATAGTATCTTAATTCTTTAGGACGACATCTCGCATCTCGGAGGGATCTATCAGGCAATAATGATCAATATTATAATAATTTAAAAAATATTTGTTTATTTATTCTAACCATTTACTCGGTTATACGTGACAGTATATCTAGATATCTAGGAGAAACAGCATGATAATTTGACCAAGTCTTACTGAAGAAGTCTCTATTATAAGTAATGACAGGGATATACTTTGTTAAGTTATAAAACCCAGTGAGCTCCTATTGTATGAACATGGGCGTTGGTGAGTAGCTATTTTATTCTCTCTAACGTTCGAAATGACAGGATAATTACAAGGCATAAGGGTTATTTTTCGATACATATCCAAAAAAGAACATTTTCATCGATCATGTTTCAAGGCATTATATTTTGTGCCACATCCGACTCTTTCCAGGTCTCTCCAGATGAAATTCACTTTGCTACAGTCCCAGAATACATGCATGGCATCTTCTATTTCTTTAGAACAGTAACTGCATTTTGTACCTTGGCCGGATCAAGAGATGGGTGCAGGTGTGCGCGCAACCCCAACCCTACCCCAACCCCAAACCAAATATTATTTTGAAGAACAGCTCCCGAAGGTCAGACACAATTCGCCAATGGTATGTAAATTCTTGAGGACCGCCTCTCGAAGGATATGACAATAATGGCCAACATCGTATTAATTCTGAAGGACCACCCAACGAAAGTCAGACAAATAAAGGCCAATACTACGTTAATACAGTTTACGTGAAAAACACTAGGGCTACACGTCGTGAACAGGTCACTCTCAGCGCAAGGGAATTACTGAGGTGAGTCCTATAAACCACGCGATTCTGACTTGGAAACTGAGAACTATTTTTTTAAATATTTGCTGAGCAACCATCAATAAATGGCTACAGATTCTCATTTCCCTTTCTAGAGCAACAGAAAAATATTACAGTTACCTTAAGCTTTGTTTAGATTTAGCACACTTATTTAGAACTGTAAAGCTACATTTATCACATAAGCCCCGTCTACATGGGAAACATGTTTTACAATTCATTGTTAATACGTTTTTGTTGTGTGGTTGGGTAAATATTTCCACACATTGCAAGTTAGAGTGACTTCCCTTGGGACACATGGTCCTGAAAGACGTAATTACTGAAACTCCCTTGTCAATGTCGGTTGTATGTTGAGAACCACGAAGTACGCTCTTCAAGTTATCACAGTTTTTACAGTATTTTACACAAAAAGACCTGGTATCTGTGTGATGAAGTAAATTTCAAAAGTATCAGCTTCGATGGCAATTTAAATCGAGCAAATTAATTTGGTAAAAGACGGCCGCCACCCAGATTGCCTACTTACTGACTAATCACTTTTAAGCGTATAAAGTCAATTTTGGGTTGCGGGCGAAAGGTTTCGTAATCTCATTGAGAATCTTGCTAAGAAAGCACGCCTCTGTTTAAATCAACATGTCTTCCCAGTCCGTTCTATGCTTCAAAGTATGCTCTTGCACTCGCAAAGGTTCATAAGATGATGCCCACCTACAGAACGCTTTGTATGGTAATCTTACAGCCTCAGCAAGGCAGTTAGCATAACGATTAAGGGATGAATTTGGCTTAATCTATAACTACCCTTTTCATGTTCGAGTTAAACGCTATTTCTCACAAGTGCCTGAAGTACATAAAATTTTACCTGGATGTAGAACGAATGCGAAGTTGAAAGTATACCGCACGGGGGCTTGTTTGACCACAGGCAAAGTGTAGCGCAAATGGGTTTGCGCAACATCGAGAATATAGCAAGTCTTCTTATATGCGAGAAAAACATGTAAGAAGACTGGTCATTTTCTCTATGCTGCGCGACCCATTTTAGCTACATTATGCCTTTGGTTTGACGTCAAATTTAACTTCCGATACTATAAGACCTCACGATAGTACGTTCACCAGGTAACAAATTCGTGAAAATATTAAAAATGCTACTGGAATATTCGCTGCATTGTCTGCGATGTGTCCTAAAACAAGTCAGCCTTACAAACAGTGTTTGTAAATGGTCATAGAACCTTACAAACTATGGTTTTAACGAATTCATGTGGACATTTAGTTTGTTATACGCATTTTGACTGAAATATATATCAAAGGGTCAGGACCAAAAATATGCTGTTCCTTGTATTCGTCAGTTCGTTTTTAAAACATGTTCGCCATAAAATTCTATAAATGTTGTCCCTATATGAGCTGGGATCACATTATCACATTTATATTCGGACGCACAAATGTATTTTGACCTTGACCTTTAGTATTGAACGAGAAAATGTCATGGTTGGATAACTCCATCCTCGATATCTCCAGGGTATACGTTCCGATCAGTCTCCACTATACCCTGGATGCATCCACGGCTCAGTCCGATAAATTTATTGCCTTCCTTGGCTGGCTTTTTATTCAATACGCTGGGAAGTTGAGCGAACCAATCACAACTCGCTTTCGCTTTTCAAATTATCTAACCGATTAAAGTTGTCAAAGCAAACCATGCAGAGGTTCTCTGAAAGAGGTAGAAAGAGTTTTTGCACATACACATGTTTCGGACCTAAAAAAATGTCTGTGTGATTTCCCGAAATTCTGAGTAGCACTGCGAGCAAACTTTCGTGACCGCTACCTTTCTTGACACTGGCAAGCTCGGTTATACCGACGGCCTAGCTGATCGGCTATTGTGAGAATATGAAGCCAGCAAATGGAGGTAATAAAATTATCGGACCGACCCGTAGATGCGTCCAAGGTATAGTAGAGACTCGTCGGAACGTATCGAGGAAATATCGAGGATGGGATAACTCAGGAGCAGTTTCTATCTATCTCAGCTCGACACTATCAATACTTCTGCTGAGGTTACCGTGACCTGAGTATCACACCGCGCAAGGGACGTATCAGATGTATACGTGCGATCGCAGTCGTCCACCTGACGTCATCAAAAAAGTGCCAGGTTCTGACCACAGACACAAACTGAACAGAATGGTGTTTGATTTTTCAAAATACATTGGAAAAAGTAGATCCGGCACCCGTACACTATAGAAATCTGGTGCAAAACAATATTCGTCGGTTTATGCGACAATATTGTTATCGTATAGTGAGGTGTTAAAACGTACATCAGTCATACCATATGAATATCTGTGAGTTGTATGTATACATGTAGGTATATTCACTGTGCTACATGAAAATATCACAGATAACACAGCTTATGACAAGCATTAAAATATATATGGTCACAAGAGCTACATTCGCCCGAGACGCCGCAAATAACTGCGCAGCGCTCTGTCCCTTATGAGAGTGAATGAGGTTAGTTTTCGGATTAGCAATATTACATTATGACCGCGAGGGACACCAGAAATGGGCTTCACACATTGTACCCATGTGGGTAATCTATTATTGTGGGTCGGAATTACGTTTAGTGGTTTGTGAGCACCATTGCCCAGTTCGGTGTTTTCACCAAGGTGGTTTATGAAACGTCTGGTCTTGCGTTACTTCGGCCCTTCCTCCTACTGACCCGCGATCATGTGGATAAGACTGTTCAAATCCGCGTTAAAACACATACTTTCACTAAACAGTATCTGTTTTCTTTGATATCAGGATTTAGAACATGGCTGTGAACCATCAGAATTTCTTCCATTTTTCTTTGAAAGTCATGTGCTTCATATGGGATGATCATGTATTCAACTAGGTCACCTTGACCTTTACGCTCATTGACCTTGATCTGATTGTCCCATTGCAAGGTTTTCTGTGCTGAAGTTCGTGCATATGCATGTAGGGGCTGATATCAGCCTTATATGGCTTTTTATCACCGGGTTGTGAAATGCAGATGAATTAATTGATTGCCGAGTGTATTTTCTGCATTATTCGGACATGTATACAACCTTATAAAGTTTAGACTCACTGGAGTGTTAATATGGCCACGTACTTCAAGCAACTGTTCTGAACTAGATTTGGCATTTTTTTAAATACTGAATATAGGTACTGTTTACACATGAACTGATGTATTATAAAAAAATAATATATGGTCTAAATGCTTGATAAAAATAATTGAAAGTTGGCGACTTCTGAACAAAACTTTACACCAAAACGCAGCTTCACATGCATGATATATACGTAGTGTTCACTATCATGTTGAGATAGCGAACGCTATAAGTATTACGAACAGTCCCTTATGTTGTATATAAACCACTGTTAAAATCCTTTACCCTCGTTTATGTTGATTCTATTGAATGATGCTGTTATTTTTAGAAAGGGCCTTTGTGTATACTTCCGTGTTGGGAAGATTGACACGTTGGGCTTTGTGGATGATGCAGGCTGTCTTCCATTGTAGGCTATGACACACATGCTACAGCAGTTATCTCCCTTCTCAGCTGAGTTGTTTTCGCCAGTATTACTTTTACACTTGCTATTTGTCGTTGATGACATTTGATATCAAGTTGAAGTACATTAAATATGTCGCTAAAATTCATTGTCGGAATAAAGGAGAACGTACAAGTAACGTTGGTGGCAATGTATGTGATAAGATTTCCCGAGTTTTTCGTACGGGGATGTAGCTCAGTGGTAGAGCGTTCGCTTCGCATGTGAAAGGCCCCGGGTTCGATCCCCGGCATCTCCACCACCTTTTACTTTTTGTCCTAACGTCACTTTCTTGCAAAGTAATAAATTTTCAACATGCTCTTCCATCATAGCAAGTAAGAAAATTGAAACAAATTTCTATTTCAAAAGATCGACAATTTTTATGTGTTTTTATATACATACATATTTTTCTTTTTTTTTTTTTACATATTTTTAGTGTCACATTGGTATAAATAAAACAGTAATCAACTCATTCTGACTGATATTACAAGAAATCGATGTGAAAAATATGTGACTAATCATAAATGATGATTTTTCCATGTCATTAAAAAATAGCTTTAAAAGATTCAAGCCATAGTTCATTTTGCCTTAAACAATGTTTACTTCCTTGGCAGATCTGAAATCATGAAGATAAAATCCGAAACTGTTGCGACATACTCTGTGGAAGTTAATACAATACATTAAAAATGCATTTACCATTCTTACTTTCTTTGGACTGCATTTAATCCAAAAAAATGCTGTTACCGTGTCTGCCATCCTCTTCCTATGTACATTTCCCTTCATGACAGCAACCATTAAACATAGTATCATTGTTTTTCTGTTATTTCTTTAACAATTTATCATTAAGTTTTCATTGCATTTTTTTCTGGTGCTTATTAGAAACAGTTCCTAATTTCAGTTGCAGGTCATCGTCAGTTTGGCGCCACTGCGTCAACAACCTGCTGTTTGAAGCTCCCAGGTTACAACTTCATGCCAACCTTTCCATTATAAACAAGCCAATCTAATGTTCATATGTTTCAAATGATTCCCATTAAAACTACATTATTTGAAATATACACACTAGTGGTGATCGTTTGACTGAGGATTTCAACATGTTGCTTTAATTAAAAAACATGTGAGGATTCAATTCATACTTTAAAAGGTTGAATTTCAAGGTGACCTCTGACACATGGCCATAAAAAAGATAGCTAAGTGCACTTGTCTTCAAAGAGAGATATGCTTTCCATATTTGACAAGACTTTTTATATGTTTAGAAGTTTCTTCCAAGAAACAGAAAATGACTGTTCAAGCTAGCATGTAATGACTTTCACAACGTGACTCATAGATGTTGTAATATGTGGAAGGCTCTGACCAGTATTCTTCCCATATGTCTCACAAAAAGGAGGACCCAAGACAGTTCAAGTTAGAACTGGTCTCAGGAAGCTATGAGGCAAGATAGCAGCAATCACATCGTCATCAATCACTTGATTGTCAAGACATTTGATTTATAAAATATAACAAAAACAAACACACACAAAAAAACCCTGCCACACCCAGCAATATTCCAACTATATCGTGACAGTTAAATACCTGAGAGTGAACCAGACAATCCAGTGATCAACAGCATGTGCAGCATCCTCTGGTTTATGAGAGATAATGATATACAGGCCACTCATGATAGTTGGATCACTGCTGTTGCTAACAAATTCTGGTTTGCATGAGACTCAATAACAAGCCTCTTTAGGCAGCTAGATCACTGCTAACTGCACAATTCACTCTATTTGTTCTGAGAGTTCAAATTGCTGAACCTTGAATAAATTGTCATTGCTGTACACAGAATCAAATAAAAACAGTTTCAGTTTATTTCAATCAACATTCATACACATTTTCATCAACACATGCTATACTAAAATCAAACACATTCCCAGAAATAAACAATTCAATAATGCCCCTTTATCCTAATGTTACCATCAGTTAGGGACTGTTCATAATTTACGGCTGGAGGGTGATGATGATTTTAAAGGGGTCACCTATTTTGTTCTGGGGAGGTAGGGGTGTCATCAGTTTTATGCACTGGTACTAGGTTTGGGTCGGCAATTTTGTACATTAAAATATAAAAAAGTGGTGTGTGTTGTCGTTGATTTCTACATGACATGCAGGGGGTCATTAAACTTTCACACAAATTTTATGGGGGGTCATTCATACTGTACATGCTTCTCCATAAAAAATCATCGCTCCCCACCCCCAAGCATCCTCGATACCTTCAGAGTATATGTTCCGATAAGTCTGTACCTAACCCTGGACACATCTACGGCTAAGTCCGATAAATTTATTACCTCCCTTGACTGGCTTTTTATCCAATCAGGTATTTACACTGGGAAGTTGAGCGAACCAATCAGAACACACTTTCACTTTTTAAATTATCTAACTGATTAAACTAGGCAACATGAGCCATGCACAAATTCTCTGAAAGAGGCAGAAGGAGTTCTTGCATGTAATTTTTTGAATTTTCGAACCTATCAATGTGTCTGTACGATTTCTCCTAAATCTGAGTTGCAATGCGAACACACCTTTGTAGTTGCAACCGCTATCTTTATTGACACTGGCAAGTTCAGTTGTAACAACGGCTTAGCTGATTGGTTGATTGTGAGAATTCGAGCCAGCAAAGGGAGGTAATGAAAGTTTCGGACTGAGCCGTAGATGCATCCTGGGCAGAGTGGAGACTTATCAGAATGTATACCCTGGAGATATCGAGGCTGCACCCCCAGCCATGAATGAAGAAATGGTCCCTTACTGACTCCTAAGAAGACCCAGATCAGTTTTAAGTCAGTTCATAGCTGAACCTTCACTTGTAACATCTTCACTTGTAACATCCACCACTGACTACAGACACCAAGAGGAAATGTTACTGAGGTCATCATTGTAACCATACTAGAACACGTTCTTAATCTTGAGTTCATGAGATCACCTTACAGCATTATTTTGGTTATTTCACAACGTGAATTTATTTTGCGATAATGTCATTAATGTCTACTACTTTTATGAAAAAGATAAGCACAGGTTTGGTGCTGAGAAACCAACAATCACTATCTGTGTTGATACAAGATTTATACTGAAGACCTGCAAATCCTGGCACAACGAGGGGACAGAAGTGTGCACACTGGACCGACTGATGGTGAAAGCGACCCTTAGTGTTGGTTCCCTGATGGTATCTACTGCCACATAACAGCCTGAAGGTGTTTTATAGTTTTATCTATCCTCCTTCACAACAGAGAAAGCAACAGTGAAAAACTGCTTATCCTTATGACATTGCTTATCCTTGAAAGTGAAGACATGAACACTTCTCAAGTTGCAAGTGAAAAGATGAACTCTCTACACTGTTGCAAGTGAAAAGATAAATCTCTGTTGTGACAATGCACGTAGGTACTTGTGCAATATAACATCTTTATGAGCAGAGAGCGGAAATAACCCTGTTTTCAATGACCTGCTCTACATAAAACTGTCCTCCATTAACTCAACAAAAATGGCATATACCAGTCCTGGGATATATGGTAGACATAGACAAAGTACAGATTCTATCATCTTTTATAAAATTAGTCCCATCCAGGCTTTAAACCCAAACTCACTTAATTACCACAAACAAGGTCAAAGGTCTAACCCACTCAGCCGCCATGAGTTTCAAATGAGATCATGTACTTTCTGTACCACTCTAATAAGTGTAATTATTTCTATTACCCAAACTTATCCAAACATTCTCGGTCACAAAGTTCTCCATTTTACACAATGTGCTGTTCTAGTACTGGAGTCTTATATATCAGTCTCTCAAAACCTAAATTACTCAAGTCAATAGTTTTGAAGTCGTTATCGATAATGAGTTCCATGACGGCACGTCCAATGCCTGTTGCATGCTGTACACCATGGCCACTGAGACCATTGGCAAAGATCATGTTGCGATGATAGGGGTGGTTCCCTATAATCAGGTTCTGGTCAAACGTGTTGTAGTCATAGAAACCAGCCCAGGCACTTTTTAACTGAAAGAAAAATGGACATGGAATGACTAAAACAAAATGATTTGATTGGTTGGCTTATTGTTTAACGCCACACTCAGCAATATTTAAACAATTTGGCAGCGGTCTTTAAATCGAGTCTGGACCAGATAATCTATTGATTATCATGTCATGAACATTGATCTATATAATTGGGAACCGATGACATCATTATCAGCAAGCCTGACCAAGCGATCCTGTTCGTAGGCTCTTATGACAAGCATGAGTTGCTGAATGTCAGGTCTAACACACATCACAAAATGGACACCCAATTCATCATTTAGCGACAGCATGATTGATCATAATAGGAGGTAAGCAGTTTCCTGGTGATTTTCATACCTTGAGACATTCGAACTTGGGCACCCTGCTTGCTAGTGATGGCCACACGTTCTCGTGGAAGTAGTCATAGTTGACCTCGAGATCATCTGTGCATGGCTCATTCTCCTGGATTATACAAACACAGGCTGTGTACTTCATCTGCTTGAACCACCATCCTACCTCACCCATTTATCATACACCTATCCACCACCCTGATCATAGCTAAAGCATCCACAGTCCTGTCTCATCCATCAACCACTCTGCCTCGTCCATCAACAACTCCGCCTTGTCCATCAACCACTCCGCCTCGCTCATCAACCACTCCGCCTCGCCCATCAACCACTCAGCCTCGCCCATCATCCACTCCGCCTCACCCATCAACCACTGCGCCTCGCCCATCAACCACTCAGCCTCACCCATCATCCACTCAGCATCCACCAACCTGACGTACCATCCACTATCCTGACCCCATCCATTAATCACCCTCTCACAGATCAATCCAACATCCTGACCCACCCATCCACCACCATACGTCATCCGGTGACCACCTTGCCCCACTTGTCCTAAACCATTCTTTCTCATACATCCATCACCTTGGCTCTTCACATCATTCCTCCTCCCTGAATCACGCACTTTCCACCCAGCTCCACTTGTCCTCTCGGAGCCTTCCTGTGTATACTGACCTCTGTAGGGGAGCAGCCACAGATGTAATGGCCACCGTATCCATCCTGTCTGTAGTAGGTCAAGGTGGAGTCCACTGTCAAAGGTGACGCGACCCCCGGTCCGTCCGGACAATGGATGGCATAGACGTAGCGCTTCCTACAAGGAAACCGTCCTTAATTATCCAGTGTGTTGTGTTTACATTCTTGTTTGATAAACACCCCGAAGGCATGTGTTAGATAGATTCATACTGTGTCCAATATTAATGACATCTAATGCTCTTCTGTCTAGAAATAAATAATAGAGTTGGCTTGCTGAGCATCTCCTGACATAAAAACTGGTTGATAAATAATTTTCACCATTTGTCCTAATACACCGTCGAACACAGTTGTCTCCATATTTACAGGAACAAGAAATAATATCAATTTATAGGAATATCGACACATCTGAGTTGGGCAATGATTCATTTCTCTTTGTGATTCAATGGAGGCCACATGCTTCATTGTTATGTGTTTTCTGTAGTGGTCTTTCAGATTTTGGATTATTCCCTGACACATGGGCTGTGTTTTGCTCATTGTGTTTGATTGCAGAAAGAATAACTTTACATTTCTCAAATTTGGAACACATGGATGGGCAAGGCAGTTTTCAATCACAAGGGCAATATTCCTATTTTTCTTCTGCATTTATCTACAAAACTGTCGCTAAGTTTGTGTTCCACTGTTTCATAGCATTGCAAGCTGTCTCAACAGCATTCTTCTCCCCACAAACCGTCTTGAAGACAATATTGTGTCTCCCTATTAACCTGTCAGTTCATGTGAATTCACTAACCCCCAATTCCTTTGCCAATTCTTCTGCCTTAGCCATAAACATATGCCCCAATACATTAAGCCATTTCAAGACTGCCTCATCTACTAGTATATCCTAAAACGTATGCATATCTTTTCTTGCTGGCGAGAAGGATGAACTCTCAAGTGCCTCTCTGATTTTCAAAGAATTCTTTCTGAATGTTGAAAGTGTGTTTGCTCAGTCATGATGATCAGCATACTGGCAAACCTAGCATTTTACAGCACCACAACACAGTTGTGTTCAGTTGACTCCTCATCCACATTTCTCAGTCTGAAATTTAGTAACAACTCAACAATCAATTGCTTGTCACGTGATGACACAAGTCCCTGATTTGATTCATGCTGCAGTGTGTGTGTAAACACGTGGTGATAGTCACTGTTCAGATGGATACTTGTCAGAAAAGGGTACGTGCAAAACAGTGTTCATCTGAATAGGAAAACTCTTATCTGATCAAATCCAACAATACAATTTATCAAATAATAATATACTTGTCACTTGCACAACAGTATTGAATGTAGAATGTAGATCCTTGATAAACTCTTTAAGAAGAGATTGCTTTTCAAGCATAAGAAATTATGTACTGCATCCTGCAGTTCAACAGGAAGTGGCTGTACTGGTTGGTTTGTTGTTTTACAATGCACTCCGCATTATATTCCAACTATTAGTTTATAAATAACAAAGTCTGGACCAGACAATCCAGTGATTAGTAGCATAAGCATCAATCTATGCAACTAAAATAAAAAGACATGTGTCAGTCAAGTCAATGAGTCTGACCACCCGATCCTGTTAGTCGTCAAGCATGAATTGCTGAAGACCAATTCTAACCCAGATCTTGTGCATCTATTCAGTTTTGAAACAAGAGACAGAAGGGCAAATAATGAGATGGGATGAATGTTAAAATTTGGTCAACTGGAGAACAATTCTAACCCGCATCTTCACGCTGCAACAACTCTGGGACCAGAATCTGCTGCTTCAAGAGGAACAGGTACTGCAACCAGTATCGTCACCTACCGGGGTTCAACAGGAAGCGGAGTTGCCAGGTCACCAGGACCAAGACCAATCATTGCCTTCCTCGCAACATCGCCTGCCCAGGCTCCAGCGCAGTTGATGACGACTGCGAACCTCGTCTGATACATCTTTCCATCTTTGCCTTTTATCTGAAAGGTTCGGGGTTCGCATCACATATGGAAAAAATCTATCATTGCATGTCAATGTAAACACCTGACTGGTGTAAAGTAAAACAGTGAGGTAAAACAGTGAGTCGAAAACTGTCAGGACAAAACAGTTTCAGAACTACTCACATGAAAACTGGATAGTCGTGTGAATAAAATGATGATTTAAATGCATAAATCGTGTGTATCTAAGAATTATATTATGTTTAAATGGGTAACACAACATTTACTGGCTTAAATCTATATTTGGGATTACCTTGCAGTTCCTGTGAAAGGGCTACTTTTAAATAATATAACTATTAGCTGTGAAAGAGTTGTCACCCATAAAGTGTTGGTTTGTTTGTTGTTTCATGCAGTACACAGCAATATTCCAGCTAAATGGCAACAGTTGTGAAATAATTGAATCTGGGCGAGATAATCCAGTGATTAAGCATCAATCCACACAACAACAAGTGTTAACCAGCAAGTCTGACCACCCAGTCCTGTTAGCCACATCTTATGATAAGAACAATTCAACCCTAGGAAAGATGGTTAAACTGAAGTAACTTAATTCAACCCTAGGAAAGATGGTTAAACTGAAGTAACTTACAACAGCAGAGTCGAGTATTTTGTGAGAGTTTGACTCAGAGCCCATCATAATTCTCTGTTCCCTAAAATCAAACTCAGTGAGCTCCCCTGCCACATAGCGGACCCCTAGACTCTGGTTCTTCTGCTTGAAGGCCTGGAGCAGACAGTAGGGGTCAAACCAGCCCTCTCCTTCCACACCTAAAACACAGGACCTTGCAGAATGAGTGATTGTATGGCTGGGTTGGAAGGTGAGTGAGTTGGTTGGGGGGTGAGTGAGTTGGTTGGGGGGTGGGTGAGTTGGTTGGAAGGTGAGTGAGTTGGTTGGAAGGTGATTGAGATGGTTGGGGGGTGGATGAAATGTAAAAAAGAGTTAGTGGCTGGGCTGGAAGGTGGTGGTTGAGTGTGACAGAGTGAGCGAGTGAGTCCACTGAAACAGTTGACCTGTGGGTGGTTGAGTAAGTGGTCAAGAAAGTGAGTGAATGAGTGAGTGAGTGTAACAGTGAGTATGCATTATGTCCTTACAGAGAGCACAACCAGCCCTTTCCTTTCAAATCTGAAACACAGCCTTTCAGTTAGTGAATGAGTAACTGGGCTAATAGTGACTTAATTACAGCTTCAGTTTCTTGTGTCTACTAGTGACACAACTCTGCACAATGAATTTCAGTGCCTTAGATGACTTGACTACCTGTGCTTCCACTTGCCCCTTACGCTCCACCTCAATATCATAACAGACAAATTCTGAAATGTGAGTTATCTCCCTTGCATCATGGCTACCCATTTCAGCCCTCTGGATATACTTTAATCAAGCAGGTTATGGCTTGAACTCAGAGTTTACAGCTAACACAGGCTGAGATGCTCTGTGTTGACATGCACTATCGGGTTCTCTAAGCAACTAAGCAACACTTTTCATATCGTATCTAATATCTCATTATAAGTCATTTTCTGAATGTTACCTTCAGACAAATTCATTGACATCCACATGCTATGACCATAAATAGATTATTACCACACTACATATCAAGTCAGAAATTTCTGATCCTAGAGTTCACAACTTACTTAATAGTCTGATAAGATTACGCAAAGACTACAACTTCACTTGGAAGCAAATGAAAGGAAATATGAGGGAAAAAAATAAGTCTTTGTAAGGCTAAATAAAAGAATGAAATGTTTCTCAGGCATCGTCGCTTCACTTATAGTTGTGCACGCAACAATTTTTAAATGCCATTTAAAAAAAGTAATTTTCACTTGAACGTGTCCTGATCATCCATATCTCCACTGTAAGAATGAGTGTCTGTAAGAACGAGTCTGACTGAATCTACCACTCATTAACACTTGCTCCACTTCCAAACTATATTTCTGAGAGAAAACAAATGGGAGAGTGTATTGTATGTCTGCTTCAATTAGAAGGAAACGTCAAGGGATTTCAAGTATTCCACTATCTTCGCATAAAGGGAGGAGATAAGCATAATAGACATGAGTCAGGATAAGGTAAAGTATTCAATTTTTATGCAGCCTATGTAAAATCGAACAGCCCTTGCAAGGGAAACAAC
Source organism: Haliotis asinina (assembly GCF_037392515.1). NCBI lineage: Eukaryota > Metazoa > Mollusca > Gastropoda > Lepetellida > Haliotidae > Haliotis > Haliotis asinina. The sequence goes on along the minus strand of NC_090281.1, from coordinate 24,995,944 downwards.
TCTGAATGTTATCTCCCATATAAGACTGATTCCAAATCCTGGTGTCCCCATTAATCTTTGAATGAGTATAGGGCTCAGTATAAGTGGGTCATGGCTTTTTCATACATTCAACAAATTTCCGAACTAACCATCCAAAAATCAGCCAACTATTCTGACTCTCAACAGCTGCGACAACCAAGCATAGTTGGACCAGTACTTGAACTAGTATAGTCAAGTCACATCTGGCGGGCATGCAGTTTGTAACCAGAACCAGTTCTTAAATATATGCTTGTCACTGAAACTAAGCTGTCTCTCATATCACAGCCTGGAGTGTTAAGAGAGCCAGGACCATCTTAGTACTGGAAGTAGTGCCTTGTGAGACTTACAGATCCTATAGTTTAATGAAACTGAACAGCCCTTCCAGGGGAGACAACTATAAATATAATCTCCCAGATATGACTGATTTCAAGTCCTGGACTCCCCATGTAATGTTCTCCCTCTTTCGACCCCCAAACTTTCATGAATCACTGACCATAACTTCCAAGCTCCACTCCATCGAGGTTCAGCCAGGGAAACTTCTCCTTGAGCCGGCTACACGTCAGTAGCTCAACCTTGGCCCCCAGCTCACTGGATATGGAGTAAACACAATACATAAGGACATGGCAACTTTGACATGAAGAAAACAATCCTGGGGCAACCGCTCCTCAGTGAATGTTGCACCCATGTTGGTGCTAACCTTTCAGTTGCATTCAAATTGTGTAAGTAAGAGTTAGTAGCCAGGGACTTGGATGCCCCAACTGTTTTCCCTACACTGAGTGTGATCTGGTGCTTAATTTCTACTATACAAGTACAATAAACATCTATGCAGCTATGAGATGCACATCTTTTGAGTTCCAATGATACACATGTAAAAGCTTAATCATTTCTGTTGAGCAGTTTTCGTGGAGAAGTGGATAGAGACAAATTCAACAAAATTTATGTGGATAGCGTACACCTCCCCTGTAAAACTATATTCTGAGTGAAATTCAACAAAATTTATGTGGATAGTGTACACCTCCCCTGTAAAACTATATTCTGAGTAAAATTCAACAAAATTTATGTAAGTTCAAATGGTATTAATACTGAAAAAAATAAATAAAATAAAAAACCCAAAATATGAGATGCACACCATTAGTGTCCCTTTAAGCACATGTGTAATCTAATGAATTCCCTACAGTAGTTTTTGAGAAGTGGATAACGTACACATCCCCTATTTCATTATCATCATTGAAAAATTCAGCAAAACGTACCCAAGTTCAAATGTCTCTACACTTACAAAAAATGATAAAATACAAAACCAACTGTGAGATGCATACCATTAAAATCCAAAGAATGCCCATGTATAAGTTCACTGAATTCCACAGAGCATTTTTTGGTGGAGAAGTGGATAGACTACATTCCCTGTTTCATATGTGCAGACCGACACCAAGGGTAACGCTATATGTCCCCTGCAATATATGGCAGGGGCATAAATACATGTACTTTTTTGCCTTGGTACTTTAAAGTTACGGTTAGTAATGATAGCAAATATAAGTAACTTTGGTCTCACAACTCTTACGTCTGCAAAGCATGGTTTTTCAAACACTGTTCCACATTGTCTGGAGGTACCAAGAACAGATAGCCTTGGTGGTTGAAAGGGACAGATGGAGGGTCCTGGTCTGTGGAAATGAGAAAATAATTCAGTGATCTGGTAAATCAAGCCATTTACAGTAACTTTCATTAATTCTGTTCATTATTGCAGGGATGGCAACAGGAAAATCGCTCTTCAGCTGAAAACTCAATATTGTGTCATTGGTTCAGATGATTTACAAAACTGAGCAGTTTGAAATAAAACCGGTGGAAATCTGTGGATCCATGGATCCTGTTAATGGTGGTCAATTGAATCAAAAAATACTTTTTAATATGCTTTTATTTGGAGGTAATTTGTTGTTTATCTGAGGGAGATAGACAAAATGGAATATATCCAAGAAAGGCGGTAGTGTAACTTGTGTTATGACATGGGTCCCTCATTAGCGTATAAAAGGCATTCTTTGTGATTTGAAAAAAGAAAATATCATTTAACTGTTTCAACTTAAACAACTGCATGATATTTATAAATAAATAAATGCAATCATTACAATTTCTCCATACAATAGACTGTATTCAACTCATGGTGTATTTGTTGAAGCTCTAAAAATCACATAACCAGAGAGCAGATATGATTACACGATGCCATTTAGAAAGTGGTCAAATGCAACATGTCATATTTGGGATTTCACTTTCTTGGTAAAGTACAAATTCTAGTACTTCTTTTCGGTTGAGTCCCATCAGGGATTCGAACCCGCACCCTCAGAGTCAGGCACCTAATCGCCAGCACACAAAGTCAGCCGCCTAGCCCGCGGAAGTCGCGGTGGCTGAGCGGGCTAGGCGGCTGACTTTGTGTGCTGGCGATTAGGTGCCTGACTCTGAGGGTGCGGGTTCGAATCCCGGATGGGACTCAACCGAAAAGAAGTACTAGAATTTGTACTTTACCAAGAAAGTGAAATCCCAAATATGACATATGTTGCAGAGAGCAGATAGTACTGAGAAATCCCCACAAACATTCAACCATTTGAAACACAAAGAAAGAACATAGAGTCAAGATAAATACTCACAACCATTTAACAAGTGAACCAACTCGTTCACTTAAATACTCAAAAACATATGATAAAAAATGAAACTTCTGCCCAAAAAACACACGAAGATATTGAGCTCTACTGTAATCTACATGTGTACCAAATTCTTTTCAATTTGAACAAATAATGGCAAAGTATTGATAAATCTTTTCATATGGCTGCCATACTGTAAACTGATCTTACAAACTGGAAACGTCCCTGGTACACAGCAGCAAATCACACGATTTGTTTTCATACCCTCGTTTCTTACTTGGTCTAAAATGCTAATGGCATTATTATCAGAATATTATCTAATCCAGCAATATCATTTTACACAACACACCCACGTAGGGAATTAAACATGTCTTTGGCATGGCAGGGAAATGCTTTAAGCATTACGGGACCGTTTATAATTTATGGCTAGGTGGTGGTGATGATGATTTCAAGGGGGGCACCTATTTTGGGGGGGGGGGAGGTAGGGGGGGTCATCAATTTTGTGCAGATGTTCAGGCACAGGTTCATTGATGTTGTACATGACAAGGAAGGGGGTCACTTACTTTGTGTATTAATTCTAACCACAAATTATGAATGGCCCCTAGGCTACCTGACCCACTAAGCGACAGCATGACAATCCTGTGTAACAACATTGATGCTCACCAAGAACACTGAGATGTTCTTTGATGTTCCGCAGGAAATCGGTGCAGAACATAGACAGCTGGATATTCTCTGCCAGTGAAAACTGGTGGCGGAGACCACCTGCTGACAGAGTGCTTGATGCCCGGGTGTACTGTAACAAACCATAAATACAGGTGAATGTGTTCTGCCACTTGGTGACCAGTAACACAATTTCAGAATCAAACCCATGACAAGCGAACACTTCAACAACTAGACTATCCTTCTATTCCCACATATTATGAATAAGATGCCAAAAATATTAACATATATCATGTTTCTAACATGTCAAACATTTTATGCATTTTGCCAAAACACATATATTTTTATCCATTAATATTAAGAAAAATGAAGCATTTTAGTCCTGTTAATATTATGAAAAAGTATGGAACCACTCAGACTTCTTCAAATCATTTCAGACTAAACTACATGTCAAACTCGGCAGCCAAACACAAAGCTATATATGGGAGGTGGATGGAGTAAATGAGGGAATGGAAACGAAGGCTCCGGAGAGGATGACGAGGTAGGGAGAGTGAAAGGGATGGGATTGTTTAGTAAAGGGCTGTCACTGAAACATGATGCAGAGTTCATGGTAGACGCTAATGACAAATGTAAAATAAATTTCTTATTAATTGATTATTTAATGGCTGCAGTCTTAAAAGGTGAAATATTTCTATGTTTGTCATACATTAAATGCACATAAAAATCGATGCATGATGCCAAATCACAGAGAGTTATTGAATGACTGTCAATGCCATGAAATCTTATAAAATATGAACTTATGACCTCATCAGACCCAGAATAATTTTGCTGTAATGAAGTTCTGAATCACCAATACTTAAACTCAAGCATTTCAGCACCATACATACTCTTACATTGTCTTTGTCTGGGGAAACAAGGTTAATGATTAATGTTGCACAAGATGGGATCATTATTCTTTTATAAGAAGTTGTAGTACAGACAGACAGAGAGAGAGAGAGAGAGAGAGAGAGAGAGAGAGAGAGAGAGAGAGAGAGAGAGAGAGAGAGAGACAGAGAGAGAGAGAGAGAGAGAGAGAGAGAGAGAGAGAGAGAGAGAGAGAGAGAGAGAGAGAGAGAGAGAGAGAGAGAGAGGGAGGTATGAAACTTGTTTGGTGAACCAATGTCAAAGATTGCCTTGAACCTAATTACATATGATACATGATACATATATACAACAGGGTATCTTATGATAATGATGTTACGCACGATACTCTGGTAGAAAACAGTATATATTGTTACCATGGCTGGCTACTGACACATATCATACAGATCAATATTCATTAACTATGGATCGAATGATTATCTATAAATATCAGAGAAATAACGCTTCGCCAAAATACCAAAAATGTATGAATCAATAAAATCCTGAAAACAGTTTGCAAGTAGCCGATGAGTAAAGACCTCAAAGACCTAACTTTGAGTATTGTGTGAGTACATTAAAACTTTAATTTACCACAATAGTTTAAGTATCATACTATCAATGACAAAATTTGCATATCAATAATTGTAAATGATTCTTCACATTGACGATATTTCAGATTATGAAGTTTTTTAGCCAGCCGTACTTGTTTCAGCCTTAATTATGTGAATGAACAATCCAACATGGCAACCCTCTGTTAGCATGCAAGTCATGGTTAGTTGGATTTGAAATGTCTGACAGGTCTCCAGATAATGTACACAGAAACCAAGAATTGACTCATATTATCAATAAACTTGATAGTTCTGATAGTGAAGCATACAATTTTAAGAATACTGACTTGTTTATTACTTTGTGTGACATTTCAGTGTAGATTCATACAGTGTTATCAAGCAAAGAGACAACAATGAAGATGCATGTGTACATAATATGTTGTGACAAGTAGCAGAGTGAACTTTGATAGTTTCCTTTGAGTATTTTCAAAAACAGAGTCAGTTGGTTCTTCCAAAATGATAATGATATATATTGCAAATAATTGTTTTTATGTTATTCCAGTAATTGTTATCATGTCTGCTTCCTAATGTGAGTCACTTGTCATTGAACAACAGTGATACATGTCTAAATGACACTAAAGAATGAATAAACTTTTTTTTGTATTCTTCTGTCCACATCCCCCTAAAATTTTGACATATCTTTCTTTGGGCAGTCTTCAGAAGTTGAACAGTTGAAGTCTTTCTAAATGTTCAGATACAATGAAAATAAAACATGTTGAAACTCATCCTTATCAGATGAGGAATATATATTCTGGTGATATGATTTGAATAGAATGAAATTTAATGGGGGATGTTGGCAGAGGTCTTTCCTTTTTTTAACCATTACATATGAAAGACTTGTGGTTAGTCTTAAGCGGAACACCATATTCATTCTTAGAAAATATGTGGTTAATAAACACAAAGCAATTAAAAGTTGCCAAAAAAGTCATCTGTTTCACTCCAGCTCTCAGGTTACATAACACTGTCACCAGAGCACTGTGGCAACACGCAGTGAAGTCATGTGAGGAAGGACTTACAGTTTGTTATATATAAAATATGTTACAAGGTTGTCAGTTTGCTGACTTCTAGATGTAAACAACGAATGCTGTTGCTGTTAATGAATGAGTTGCTGTTAATTGTTCCCAGGTGTTGGCAAATGGTGTCACCATATGCAGATTTCCACCTGACCTCTCAGTTTGCACTAAATATATTGTTTGTGAGTGCGAAGCGAGTTTTGTGGAAGCCTGATATATTAAATGTGGTGGTTTGATACCTACCTCGCTTCCAAGATAGAAGATGCTATTTTAGATTTGTTTCCATCAAATTAGAAAAATAACTAGAGAGTTGTTTAGATTTTGTAACTAGGTAAAAACAATCCATTTAAATAGCGTTTATTCTCAGACTGGCAGATGTTCGCGACAGGGCACCGCCATTTTTTAAAATTGTGGCATCAGATTTAGAGAAACCCATAAACAAGATAATCTACCCCACCAAAATTGTACATGAATACTGCAGTGACCCACACAGGTATACCTCATATTATGTCATGGTGACGCGCAACTCTGATTGGTTGAAATTTCGTTCGCACGAGAGAATTGTGCACTGTTGTCAAAAAGGTCAATTTAAGGTAGTTAAATGTTTAAATGTGTATTTTAATGACAGGGTTTCATTTATAATTATGTTATAAATGATTTATATATTTGTACACCCTTTGAGTATATGTGATGTTTAAATATGGCACATATAGGTGTGGTATTTACTGCAGTGGAGTTATTGTGATTGTGTGATACCAGTAAGTAGAAGATAGGATTCCTAAAGATGCGTGTATAAGGTTACTGAATTACAAAAGATTTAGTTTGGCATTTTACTCTTGTATTTTATCTGGAGCTCTGCTCTTCAGCTGACAGATCAGGGTAAGAAGGTGAAAAAGTCAAACAAAATATAATTTCTACGCTCATATCTTTCTCCAACACCATCAAGCTGACTCCCTTCGGATGCCTCTGCTTGATCCAGTATGCCACAGCTGATCCAATCAACCCCCCTCCAACCACCAGAATGTCCACCTCACGGGGGACAGGCAGTTCAGTCGGGAGGGGCTGACCCTGCTTCACCGCCTGGAACTCTTCCTTCAAGATCTTCCAGGGCGAGCGGAACGACCCAGCAGGGGGTGTTTTATCAGACCCGTTGGAACAGAAGTGTCGCATGCCAATACGCAGGCCTTGGCGTAACATCTTGGAACTCTTCTATGTCTACAACAGAAGACAAAGTTTGGGAGAAAATGGCATCAGCTCTTATTCCACAATATAAATTCATAATTGCTGAGGTTTCCATAGTATCAGATGAAATCTCTGAACCTTTCAAACTGTCCTTTGTGTACCAGAATGTTTGTTTGTATGTTGTCTTGGGCTGAAATTACAATGCTCCAGATAGGTGGAGGGCTTAAAATAACAGAGTCTAACCAGACAATCCAGTGATCAACTGCATACAACGACTGGGATACAATGACATGTGACAACCATGTCAGTGAGCCTGACCACCTGATCCCATTAGTCACCACTTACAACAAGCATAGGGTAATCTAAACTAATTCTAACCAAAATTTTCAGATGTATGAGAGGTGACAAAACAAAAATGGAAAAAAGAAGTTCTAGCATTTGATATCCTCATACCTACTCATATCATATGAAAAACAAATCATTGTTTCTTTCTAACATATCACCGAAACAACAAAAGAAACGCTGCCACCCATGTTCAGTGCAGCCATGATCATCATGGTTTAACTGATAAACTGTGACAAATGGTTGGTGGTACAGCACCTGACAATCTAGGGTCAGCTCACCTGTTGGATAGAGAGGTTTCTGAGGACCTTGTGTCTTATTTATGTTTTGTGCATTTATCCCTATTTCGACATATTTGATCATTCATCATTCTCCCTTGAACCCAAATGGACTATATCTCAATCGATATACGGCCTGGTCTCTATGCACAAGGTCACACTCCATTACACTCTGGGGTCATACTGCTTTTTCATTAACATAACCTGTATACATTCAATGCGAGCATATGTTTTCACTTTCTGTAATGTAACATATTTTTTCACATGTTACATAGTAACAGATTTTACTACGGTCTCTCTTGTCATTATGTAAACAGAGCAATAATGTCTGCATCAAGGATTTACTAATTCTAGTCCATGTACTCTTTCCAAATGAGTCAAGTGCAACATTGTCTTAACATGTTGACTGCTACCACAAGTATACTCGTAGTATCAATTCTGGTCCAATTTACCACTACGAATTATCTCAAGGGACTTATCTCATAGCTGTATCAGTGGTGTTTTAAGGCAAGGTGGTAAAACCGAATGCAATGAGACGTTTGTTTCTACTACTGATGTTGGTACGAGATAACCTGTAGTGGCAAATTCGGCCACAATTAATACTGCGAGTAAAGGGACACAGAAGCCCGACTAGCATCGAAATATACAGTGACTGTTGGCTGTTTCTGTTTGGTGCTTTCCTACAGCATTGCACAAAGTGACACCTATCAGATGACAGGAGAATGAGAATCTGTCATAACAAAGAACACAAAATAAAGAGGTGGAGCTAAACTCACACATATATTTAGCATTCATTAATGTAACCAAGACATGGCCTAAGCCTATCGTGCAAATAATTAACATGACCAGCACAATACAAGCAAATACGTCAAATCCAGGGGATCTCCCTGGTTTTCAACGAGGCACTCCTGGTTGATTTCACATTTGTTGGGTGGCAGAAGATATATCTTCAGTTAAGTTTAATTTCTGGCCTCCATGTGCTGATTTTCCATATTTACCTTTCTCGAACAATTAAATGGTAGACTTCTTGTCATATCTCTTTTCGTCACTTTCCGACATGCTTTTGAAATATTTCTTGTCCTTTTCTGCATACGATGTCCATGTGCCAAGTCAAAGGTAGACAACTCTACTCTGAAAATTCCCTTGTCAGCCGGTAAAAACTTACCCGTGGGAATGTGGCAGCGTAATGTTCAGCATCATATAGCTGCATGCATGTGTATTCAGGGAAGGATACGGCATTGTTTTTAGAAACGTATAGTTGATTTTCATAGCGATAGAGACCCGCCCAACCGCTCTTAATATAGAATATTACCAGGATGGCAATGCCGTGCACTAGGACAGGGAAACAACAAGAACCGTATTTTGAGGTCTGATAGTATGACCTGCTACGGAATTGAACCACACTATGGCAACACGTTTCACATTTATTAAGAAATTAAACATATCAATGATGTTTTATAATTATCTGTAAATAATTCAATATATCTTAATTAATTTCTGATATCTTGAACTCTTATTGGGATATCAAGAACACATTTCGTGATATCTCTAAACGTTTTTAAGATACCACTGAAGCCACTGCAATCATAGTATACATAAGTGTATCAGATATCAAGACATGTTTCATGCAATATAAGATATCAGTAATTTATTAATACATAATCTCTGCTTGAAGACATCTTTAATTGTTTTCGAGATATCACTAGTTCAATTGGAGATTCTATTGAAAATCTTCAAAACAATTGACCCGTGAAAGCCCCGGAGTAGAATAGGCCTTCAGCAACCCATGTTTGCCATATAAGGCGACTAAGCTTGTCGTCAGATGCAACCAACGGGATCGGATGAGCAGGCTCGCTGACTTGGTTGACACATGTCATCTCTTCCCAGTCGCGCAGATCGATGCTCATGCTGTTGATCACACGATTGTCTGGTCCAGACTCAGTTATTTAAAGACCACCCTCCTGTAACTGGAATATTCCTGGCTGCGGCGTTAAACAACAACCAACCACTTACACATCCATGTATTACGTATGTACATGCATACATGACATTTTGTACAATCTATAAATACTCACAAACATTAACCTGGTCCCGATTAGCGAGGATACTCCTCACTTGAATTCTTATTACTTAGTAAATGATAGTTGTTCTGGTTTTAAACAAAGCTTTACTGCAGTCAAAACACTTTGGTTACGATGTCATGTACCGGCCATGAGTGGTCACGAGATGTCTACCCGCGCCGTTTCAACAACGGTTAACGGTTAATGTTAACGATCGAGTGAGTGAGTGTGGTTTTACGCCGCCTTTAGCGGGCGGAGGCTTTAACCTTTAGGCTAATAGACTGAGGGGTGGTGATGATTTATATGGAGTTGCATGTACAAGGTGACTGCCCCTTCTGGTGTCCCCAGATATTGTTGGAATGTTGCCAAATGTAGCGTAAGAGAAATGTCACTCAATATCTGGTTGACCTTACCAGTGATAATTTCACTGCTTTCAAAGTTTATGCAATGCGTATCTAAGTACCTAGGTAACTCTAACACGGTGAAACTGCGAATGGCAATTCGTCATTAGATCAGTTATGATCATAGCATTTGCCCGTAACGCTGAAAAGCTGCAGACCGAGAACCGTGAATGTTGCTGGCTCTCATTAGAAAGTGTAGGCCGAATATTTGTATGTGGAAATGGCACACTTAGTTATTGGGATGAATGAGACTTCGACCATGAGGACCTGCAGAAAATACAGCATGCGGGTTCGAGATGTTTTCAGTCGGCTTTGGACCTGAGGACAGAGGTATATTTCGAACGTTGTATGGTTCCTAAGACGATGCACTTTGATAACTGTGGTAATTCTAGAGCTAATAACGCTGTAGACAGCTGTGCGATTCTCGGCATTATACAACAATGATTACTCCCTTGTTGCCATCCATGTTCCATGGTATATCCCTACATCTTTATATACTTCGTCGTGAATGTGACGATCAGTTCATGAATGCATTGGTATGACTGTGGATGCCCCGCTGTCTGGCTGAGTTTCAATTTGGTATTTCTTATGTCGTGCCTCATTCTTAATCCCCATGAATCCAGATCCGGGTCCCGAGCCACAAAGGGTTCGCAACGTTACGACATTTCTTAACTCCATACTTGATTATCGGCTTACGAATGACGTACTATTACGAACGTTTTGTGGACTTTGTGCTACCCACAGTGAGAGCAGCAGAAATATACGTTAAGATAACCAGTTTACGCATTCCTTGGCAGTGAGTACCTGATAATACGAGGTTGCATTTAAGACATGTTGATGGTTGACGAGTTATACTCTGAAACGAAAGCAGTACAATTTACGACAGTTAATCGTGTCCATGTGGATATGTTATGTCTTACTACAGAACCAGTTTGTGTGATTTTATTTTCGTGACCGCTGATAATTTATGGCTAGCAGGTTGGGAGTTGGGGATGTGATGGTGATGTTGACGTGGAATCAGCCATTTTGTTCTAGGGAGGCAGAGGGTCATCGATTTTATGCACGCCCTGGGAAGGGGTGGGCATGTTTGGGGTGTCAGCAATTTTAACTTAAATTTTAAGCACAAAATATTTACAATTATAGGGTTGGAGTAGGGGGTAATTAATCTTGTCATGCATTGAGGGTCTCCTACGTACATACATTTTAAGAGGGGGAGAGAGAGTATTCACTTTGTTTCTCCATAAAAATCATCATCATCTCCAAGCCATACATTATGAACGCACCATAACGTACAGTTTACTATAACATTCATTTGAACAATGTCACTTGGTACGTACGGCTATGGAAGGTACAACTGGCTCTTGAAAGTGGGTGTGTTTGTTTTGTGTATACACTGGCACAGCCCTGGCATACCTGCATATATAAACAAAGTGAACAGTTTTGCGCTAAGAATACCAGGTATAGAGATTTTAAATGCTTCACATTTTTAGTTCTTCACAAGTTCTTTGACACAACATATGGTAGGGAAGCACACGGAAGCAATGCGTTACGTGACAGCAGCTAGACCTAAATGGCACTGATATACCTGTATCAATGCTGACAAGAGACGCCTTGGGTCCTTACCTTATGGCGCTGTGCCGACTCTCCACTGACTATTTGTTGACAGTAAACGAGCCACACGTGACCATACATCACATCGCGTAAACAAAACGGGGTCAGGGTTACGGCGCTACATGTCGACTGAAAGGGGTTAAATATGCTCTTAAAAGAAGGAGTACTCGCAAATAACTTAGATTTTCCCAGACTGTTAGGCTAAATGAAAAAAGTGAAATGTTTCTCGGGTATCGGCTCCTATTTGTGCGCGTAACTATTTTTATTTCCATTTAAAAAAAAGACTTTGCCACGTCCCGATCATCCATTTGTGCCCTATACGAATGAATATCTGTAAGAACGAGTGTGACTGAATCTTCAACGCCTTAACACCTGCTAAACTTCCCAAGCTGTATTTCTGAGAGAAAAAAATTAAAAAAAATTCTTCCCTCTTCACATTTTTTCTATCAGAAATTATAAAAAAGTCCTACCGCCCTCGTCACCAAGTTTAGAAAATATGTGCTCGAGAAACATTTAATTTTTTTATGCAGCCTAAGAGATATAATTTGTTTCTAGGGATAGCTGTATAGTAATAACGAACCAAAAGGGAACGCAACACAGCCGATAATCAAGCATGACAGAGGACGTTCTGACCGCCTACGACCTCGAAGGACTAAGGCGATGGGTCAAAGACCGGACATGGTTTGGGTCCGAGATGCGTGAAAATGGGTGAAACATTAATTTATTCGACGCCAACGTATGCGTCTCGCGCTAGTTGCGCTTAGTCTGGCCCATGAATCAAGCACTGCCTATAGATTTCAGCCAACGTGATCGGCATCTTCTGACGTAGATGCACTCACCTTCGTAGTTGGAAAAGGTCTTGGTTCATTGCTGGTCCACGTCGCGTTGATAATGGTCTGACGCCCTTTGAGGAAGAGCAAACGCTCATTTTGAAAACACGACACGCGTCTGCTAATGGTAAAACACCTTTCACAATTTATTGCTGGGGGTGATGAGGATTTGTATTAAGAAGCATGTTCAATGTGAATGACCTTCTCTAAAATTTATGTGAAAAGTAAGTGACCCTCGGATCTAGTTCACACAACGAATGAAATCATGCAAATCATGTTTGTACCAAAAGTAAAATGAATTCAGATTGTTAGAAACAAAGATGCACGGTGACTTTCTGCAGAACTAATGTGCTTGAGACAATAACTTTCGTGTTTTTGTCAACACTTACCTATATTCTAATATTTTGGATTAACTTGTATATTTTATAAGGGGTGGTGGATTAGGCCAGTGTTTAAAGCGTTCTGTTGTCAAGCCGTCTATTCCCCTCTTGGGTACAGTGTGTGAAGCCCATTTCCACTCCCCCCCCCCCCCCCCCCACGACTTGATACTCCTGGAATGGCATAAAACTACAATCGCTCACTTATATTTAATTATCCCCTACTTTTTAAAGAGTCTGCAAGTAGGGTGTGCATAAACATAATCATTCGACATCATTTGTCTCACGCTGTCTGTACTTACTAGGTATGTGTTGTCAGTCTCCCCACGCCCTTGGTATTTTCACGTAGTTCAAGAAGAGACCTACGAATTGAAGTAACTATTTTGAACGTCCACTGTCTGACAACTCGTGTCAGAGTTTTTTAAAATTAATTTACGGATAATAATAATATGATTCTGGAGAAGTCTGTACTCTGCTTTGAAGTACGTGAAAAAGAACGTGAAATGTACCATTATAAGCATTTGATGGACATAAATGTATTTTGATTTCTGCCACTGATACCATTGCATTTCACTCTGGTCTTTCCATTCATTGTATCACGTAACGATAACGGTAACCCACTTGCATCATCCCTGGAATACCACAGGAGCCCGATATCGCACTGTAGGTTAAACATAGACCATAGATATACACTCATATTATGACGTGAGTGTATATCTATGGTCTATGTTTAACCTACAGGAACCCGATATCGCACTGTAGGTTAAACATAGACCATAGATATACACTCATATTATGACGCGAGTGTATATCTATGGTCTATGTTTAACCTACAGTGCGATATCGGGTTCCTGTGTGAGTGTATATCTATGGTCTATGTTTAACCTACAGTGCGATATCGGGTTCCTGTGTGGAATATCCCTGATGATACGGGTTAGAATTGGTCTTCAGCAACCCATCCTTGTCGCGAGTGACGACTAACGGGATCGGGTGGTCAGGCTCACTAATTTGGCTGACAAATGTCATCGTATCCCAGTTGCATAGAATGATGCTCATGCTTTTGATCACTGGAATGAGTGGTCCAGACTCGATTATTTACAGACCGTCGCCATACAGCTGGAATATTGCTGAGTGCTAAGTTACACAACAAACCAAACCGAACTGAAAATTGAGGGTCAGTGTAGTGGTTGTATTTCAAAAGAATGAGGAATTACAAATGTCAAATTGTTTTTCAGATCAGAAATGGGCTTCACACATTGTACTTATGTGGGGAACCTTTGGGCATGGCGCCTGAAAGCCATTACCACTAGGCTACCGGTAGGGACCGCCCCTTTACTATAAGAATCTTCAGTCTATGCCGGTTGGGTTAGGTTTAGTTGGTTGGTTTATGCAGAGATTCGAATCTCATTTGCTGTAGTGAAGTGATTAGGTTTGCAAATGTGTGCTTGCAGGCTCCATCGAGGTAAAATCTTCAATAACTGGATGACTTCCGTCTTTCTTCCCACTGCTAGTGTCAAAATCCCTCACTCACACATTCATCTGTGCCAGTGCCTTGGTCAAGATTTGGAAACGATTGGGCCTGTGGAGAACCAGGTCAGAGTTGATCTTAAGAAACCCACGCTTGTTGTGAGCGGCAACCAACAGGATTGGTCAGACATGGTGACATGGCTGACACATGTCACAGTCCCAACTGCCACCATATAGATGGACTGTTGATGAGAGAAACTAAACTCAGTCACGGAATGATTAATTGAAGACAATACATTGCACACATTTACCTAACTTTTATTTCAAAACCTACAAATTCCTTCCATAACTTCAATACTCAAAACCATACAGTATTTCCATTTGCTTCAATTATGGAAACACAAACAGTTTTGCTTCTCAAGTGTTGTGCCAGTGATTGATATCATGAGCGAGGACCCACTTCTTCAGGGTAGGACGACACAATAAAGTCACTTATCCACTGTCTGGGGAGTGAGTAGGTGAGGAGTTGGGTAAGAATAACATATCTGTCATCATCTTTCTGTTTCAAGGGAGGAACAATAACATGTGAGTTGATGATCCTTCAGTTTTCGTGAGGTAGTCACAGAAAATGAGATTGATCACAATTACCTCCCTTTGATTTTAACAACTTTCACACACAAGACAATATCACATACAAAACTCAACTAGACAACATTTTTCTGTTCCCTCCTTTCAGTTTGTCTCTTGTGAGTCCCTCTCTTCCACTTCCTAACTGCCTGTGGCGTTGGCCATCTTGATCAAGATGGTAGACATTGTCACTTGTGGCTAACTTGTCAACTGACAACAGGCTCCTGCAGGATCTGATGTTGTCGAGGATGCGGTTGGCTGTCCACTGCTTCCGTAGCAGGGCATGCTGCAACTCAAAATGTCCGTAGCGGACACGTCTGATGTGCGTGCAAACTGCTGTTGACTTGAGACTCAACCCGATGTCGCCAATCAAGTTCATCAAATATGTGCATTTCTCATTGATTGCATGGATCTCTGAAGGAGAAAGTTGAGGAGTGAATGGTGATTTATAAAATACTCATCCATATACAGCTGAAAAGTTGAATAAGAGATGTAATGTAGTGACTGCTGTCATTTGTCTTGACAGAAGGCGATACGATCATACAGGAACCTCTTACAAGATTAGAAGTTGATTGTACAAGCAACAACTAAAGTACTGATTAAGTCCTCTTACAAGGAGAGACTGTGAATGTTTAACATCTGTGACCTGGGACCCCTTTCACAAAGCTGCCTTTTACTAAGGTTATCTTTAACACCCATTATTTAACATTGCACTAATGTTTACCTTAGTGACTTATGATCAATCTCAGTGCTGTGTGAAAGAAGGCCCAGGAATAGAAGATCCATGCCATGTTGAGTGTGTCAGAGATCAACTAAATTAATGTTGGAAAAAGAAAAAAAACTGTTTTAGGCTCTTACACTCTATCGATAGCATATAGGATATGTTGAAATAACTCACTTTGACCAAACTGGACATTCATTGAGATGAGTAAGAGATTATCCAGAAAAGCATGTTAACTCGTAAAATTGGCCAAAACTTAGAAAAAAAATGACAAGCTGCTGAAAACAATAGGTCAGACTATAGATGGCAATAAGGTTCATCAGCTAAGTATGACGATGGAAAGTCAACTCAACTGACATGGAATATATGCACTGCCTACTGGGGAGAGGGGTCATCTCAAAGATATATTGTGCTTTTTCATATGTGTTGAATTTGTCTCATCTATTGATTAACATCTTACATGTCTATCTTTCAGTAAGTTTATGTTAAGATATGTAAAAGAGCATGATACCCGATACCCATAGTAAAGCAGTGTTAAAGATCTCAGAATATACAAGTGGCATGACCACCTGAAGATTGACAGACTGGATATTGTTATATATGTTAGGACATGTGTACTTTAATTCCTCTATAGGATTATCATATCTTAGCTGATATCTCTGTCCCCCAGCCCGACCCCAAGAATCGTCTCCTTCATGCATCTTGGTTTTGCTTTTGAGACGACCCCTCCTACCTGTTCCTTTGAATAGTGATAGTGAGACTCCAGGGCAGCTCATCCTTAATAGTTTCAGCCTGAAAGTTATCAGTTATTACGACAGCTACTGTTTACAATGAACGTAAGTCTAATTTCAAAATGGGCATTTAGAAAGTGTCGTTTGTGATACAATATCATTGCACACTAATTGGCATGAAGCCATGGTCTGTACCAAACATGTCGCTTTGGACTTCGCAAAAATTTGCATTGCTCATTTCTGCACTAATCTCTCCTCAGTAAAGTCCTTTAATCATGTTTCCAATCTCCCTACCACTAGAGCTGTAGTTAGGCCGAACTTATTTTATTCAAAAGCACGGGGGGATATGGTAAAATTCACCTCGAATTTCACTCTGAGCAGGTTCTGATGGAAGCTTGAAAAACAGCACTCAGCAGTACTTTCAATGAGAGTGATACAACATAATCACTATGTAGTGTTCATAAATTATCTGCATTCAGCCAGACAACCACACTCCACAATGGCGTCAACACTGAAGTTACTGATAGAAAGTCTCAGACGCTACAAACATTTTGCATTCTTTCCTTACCCAGTGTGAAATCAGGAGGGTTGAACTCAATACACTTCACACCATACAGAATAGGGGGTGTCTTCCCATTCTCTGGACGTACCAGTCCAGAGGCAGCTAGCATGTAGGCTTCCTGGCTGTCTGGCCGAACACCAGCGTAGCTGAAAAACAATGAGAGTCATGTTACTTCTCAGACTGCCATGGCAATTAGAACAAAAAAGATAAAAACAATGCTGTCCATATGAAAAATATAGTACAATGTATATTTGTAAGAGAAATGTGCACAATCAATTACAAATATTGAATTAGCATATATGAATACCATGAACTTTCCTCTTTTCATTCAAAACAAAGATAAACTTTTCATAATAATTTGATGATTCTTACAGGTGTTACATTTCTGTGTAAAACAATAAACTTGAAATCACTGAGATTTATCTCCTGAATCCAAACAAATGGGAGAAAAACATGTTTTGTTCATTTGTTTTTGTTTTATGCCAGACTCAGTAATATTCCAGCTACATGGCAGCAGTCTGTAAATAATCAAGTCTGGACCAGACAATCCAGTGACCAACAGCAATCTATACAATTGGGATATAATGACATGTGTAAACCAAGTCAGAGAGTCTGACCACTTGATTCTGTTAATCACCACTTATAAATAGTATAGGTTGCCAAAGGCCAATCACGTTGATTCCCACTGACAGATGTACACCTGCTAGCTATCTTCCCACAGCCTCTGAGATGAGATGACTATTTGTGTCACATGGTGAGACAGGATGGACAAGAGCAGGCTGGTAGTCATGGCAACATTAATGTACTTACTCAAACATATACTTGGTATGGTTTGCCTGGGCCGCAGCGCACACTTTGTCCAACTTTGGCTTGGTGATGTGGTCTGAGACAATCAGAGAACACTTTATTATTATTACAGTCAAATGTAAGGGATCAAATAAGAACTATCTACAGACCAGGACTATCTCTAAATCTGGTTTCGGATCCAGGGTTCCTGACATTTGCATCCAACACATTTCCTGCGGTTAAACCCACCCATGAGTGAGTGAACGAGTGAGTTTTGTTTTATGTCGCTTTTAGCAATATTCCAGCAATATCAAAGTGGGAGACACAAGAATGGGCTTTACACATCGTGTCCATTTGGGGGATCAAACCCAGGTCTTCGGCATGACAAGCAAATACCTTAACCACTGGGTTACCCCACCGCCCACAGCCATAACCTGAAAGAGTCACATTTAGTTACCAAGGTCACAGATTGTGACACCTCAATCCCCTCAGTTGGCTCCTAGGTGATTAAGATCTACATTTCTCATTTTCCAAACTGTCTATGACAAATGAGAAAGCAATAGAGGGAGTTATCTGCCCTTGTTTTTGTAACTTACGGAAAGTTGTTCTCTCGAGGATTTTCCCCTTAGGGCTGTAGTTTTCAGTGGCCCAGCCAAACCTCCCTCTCACATGGTATACCTACAAACACAAGGAGAACAAACATGGATACAGTAGTTGCCTATCTGGTCTTGAGAGTTAGCTGCCCTGGACAAGGAAACAGGAGAAAGTGTTTTATGGCAATTGTAATGGAGATGATAATTACAGCAAAGGGAGCTTGTATAGTTGTAACTATTCTATTGCTAAGTATTTAACAGTAATGATCTGTGTTCCTTTGTCACCATATGTGGGAGTGAGTGAATATGACTTGAGGCTGCTTTTTGCAATAATCCGGCAATACTAGGGCGAGGAACACCAGAAGTAGGCTTCACACATTGTGTTCATGTTGGGAATTAAATCTGAGTCTTTGGCGTGACGAGAAAACCACTACGCTATCCTCCGCCCCATCATGTGGGACCATGAATGGCTAAGTCAGCAAAGAAATAATGATATGTTATGAAGAGTTGTTTCCCTTGTGCATGCCAGGAATCTATGATGGTAACTTCAAAAAAGTGATTATTATTTGATTGTCAATTGCTTGCATTTGTGACAATTGCTGAAAATTACCAGAAATGCCTGGTTACCTATGAACACAATTTCTCACACGTCACATAAACAAATATTGTATCAAAACCGTATACGTAAGCATCTTTGTTTCTGATGCAGCAAGCGCATACTTTTATTCAGTCATCTAACAATGGTTTGAGTCATCACTCTCTACCTGTAAGGGCACTGAGTCAGCATGTTTAACCATGATAACTGATGTATCAGACAGTAATTTAGCACTTCAAAATTGCCACATGATCTGGAACAATCAAGCGAACTTACTCTGAGGTACCTCGCCAGGGCAATGTGTTCCAGGTATTCACAGCCTCGGCCAATACCAATCACTGAAATAAACAACAACAAACCAGTTCATATTTAGATATTAAGGGGAATTATGATCACTCATGTATTTCTCACCTGTTGAAGGTATCACTGTTTAACAAATCTATGTTATTAAACAGTGTGTATTAACATCATGTGCTGCCAGAACTATTTACTCTCAGTCATGTGACAAAATCAACACGCTAAAAAATGATTGCTGTCATTCACATCACATGTTGAGGTCGCGATTTTGAGATGTTTTCTTTCATGTACATATTTACACACAATAAAAAAAATAAAGTCTGTGAGGTACAAATACAAAACATAAACAAAGGCAAGTAAAGTAATTTTGAACTATATGCTGATGGAAATCCCATGATATCTAATAAACAGATTACTAAACCTCCCTTCTGTGTCATACCACATTTATAAAACTGATGTTAATTTGTTTATTAAATATGACTCCATATGAATAAATAGGCAGGCTATAAATAATTGTAAATAATGCCAGTTATTGGATGGCTTCTCCATTACAACTCTGACAGTGTCAGTGACATAACCAATGACATCATAAGTAACACTTGTGACATCACGAGTGTCATCATAATTAACACCTGCAACATCACCAGTTCCATAACCAGAGGCGCCATAATTTACAGCTGCGACATCACCAGTGCCATAACAAGAGACATCATAATTAACACTTGTGACTTCATCAATGGCAGAACCAATGACACCATGAATAACACCTGTGACTTCATCAGTGCCATAACCACTGGCATCATGAATAACACCTGTGACATCATCTCTAAAGTAGACCCACCTAGAACACCTGCAGCATGTCGAGACAGGCCATGGAGAGGTTCCAGTATGAAGTCGTCTGGGATGTATCTTGGCCCCAGGGCTGGAGAAACAGAAGGGACACTTCATCACAGAAGGCTCTGATAAACATCACAACAGTTGCCATGTCAGCCTAAAATTAACGTCTAAGTGTGTACAGTTGGAAGTAGGTGAATGACAAAATACTGTCATATGGAAACTAACACTTCAAAACAAATGTCTAATTTCATCATATGAACAAATTAGAAGAAAGCTAGCTTAGAGTAAGCTCCAAGGTGTATAACCATGACAACGGTGAGTAAACAGTCGCTGAAAATAATGTTTTTGGCAATATTCAAGGATGTTATCGTATGGCTATTAGCTAATGGTAACCATGTCAACAGAAACCCCAAAGTGTATATACTGCAGGTCAAATAATTGATGTTATATGGCGAATCTTGTCTGTGGAGAGATCTGTGTCAGTGATCTGAATATTTTGAAAGTACCTCCGATCCCAAAATAGTAGCTGTTGTCTGATTGGTTAAATCTATTTAACCGTCTCCCGTTTGATTGGACAGTCATTGGTTGCTCAAAGGTTACCTGACGTGATCTCCTACTAGGTTTTGTTAGACTCAATGGTGGAGTGTAACGAAATACACTGAGGCTAAGTTAACTTAGACTGTAACTCATAATCTCTGCAGAAAATTAGAAATGGTCTTCAGTAATGCAATATTTGCTGCAAGAGGCAACACACAGGGACCTTGTCCTCATGCTCACTGACTTTGTTGATGCATGTCATCATATCCCAGCTGCATACACAGATGCACATGATGTAAATCACTGGATTGTCTGGACAAGCACATGAAAGGAACACCACATACTAAGCCTGTGCTGAGCCAGATTGTCTGCATCTACTGGAAGTGATGACAGGGACGGCAGCTTCTCCTCTGTGTTGGCCTCAACTCGCGGCATTCTTCGCTCATACTTGTAACACGGCAGCGCATTGATGTCTGGAAACAGAATCAGTCTGATCAAAACAATTGCACATTTGATGAGTGCAGATGCCCACTGAGCAAAGGCTTTAATGACTGGAATGAATTCAGACAAAATATGACAGTATATTCAACTTTCATAATATTTTCGAACTCTAATGAAGCAATGAAACCGTGGAAGAAGTCTTCAAACACAGCGACGTTTTAAAACAATATAATGACTTCAACCTTCCATTTGGAATTATAACCTCACAGCCAGTGATTACCTCTGGTGAGATTGCCGCGTATGATCTCGAGGACCTTATGCACTGGAGGATCCGACGGCTTGTAGATACAGAAAACACCATTTAGACGTCGGAACAATGACGGACCCCAGTCAAACTTCATCATGGAAGTTAGACTGTCACCTGAAAAGTAGAAGTAACAAGGTACAACGGCAAAAGTCTCACGTACTACTTCAAACTGAGTCAAACTAAATGGAAAATTGTCATTTCTTCAAAAAAGAGATCGCGTTTGGTGTACACAACTGCTGCAATGTATACATCTGTATATCAATCGCCTGATAAAAAGTTAAAACACAGTTTTCATTCACATAGTGTAGAGGTAACTCACGGTCAACCTGAATACGGAAGGAACGGGTTGAATAAATCCTCCAAATTCTATTTTACAAATACATATCAAAAACATTGTTACTGGTTACCTTTTACATATGAAGAAAGACATCAGCTGAATGAAATAATACTTAAACAGTTTCGATTACTGACGATTAAGTCCATGCTGGACATTCATGCCATATTAGAGTAACTTCCCCTTGCAAATAGGTGGCTCTGTTTCTAACATGTCTGCGCCCTTATGCCATGCATGACGCGTTGTTTGGAAATTATTTACTGATGATATAAAATTAATTTTGCATCTTGTTCAACATTTATGTGATTTGAGCAAACACAGTAAATAGTACTTTCTTTCCAATGGTACGTTATGCATTTTTTCTAATTCTCAGTTTCGTTCAGTTTTCGATCACAGTGAAACTATGAGCACAACTTGATCATCAGAATACAGTAATCATGTGTTGTATTCCTTGTTGGTTTCATTAAAATAACAAATTGTTATAACTACACAATTTCCATATTATGAACCGTGTTACAATATTCTTGACCCACTGTTTCAGAGAAATGGCTGCAAAGAAATCCCAGAAAGCACTTCTTCAGAAGTTGGAAGAATATGGTAAATAGCACTTTAACACATTCTGAATGATACCCATGTGCCATTCTGTTTTAAAATCGGAAAGAACACCCCATCTTTTTACATCTTTTTACAAGAATCAAGTGGAATTCTTCCAAGGTATAATATTGTAACATTGAAATAAGTTCATTGATTGACAGTCTTCTAGGCTGTTATTGGTGACTTGTACAACAGCTCTGAATTATTTGTACTGTAATAGACCTGTTTATCATAGACATTGACAGTGACAGAACATCATAGATGTCTGTGTACTGTTATTTTGTCTTTATAAAGCATTTTTCTGGAAGCAAGACTCAGCCAAATTAGATTATTAGCAGACCAATATTGTTTACTTGTAAAGATACCAGTCATGTTGGCTTGGTTACCATAGTTTCAGACTATTTCTTATTGGGATTGTATAAACAAACATAAATCATACTTAATTCAAAATTATTCCTTGCAGATAATTGGACTTAATGTGACGTTTGTACAGACAAAAATTCAGAATGAGCTACTGGCAATGAAACCATGACATGTCAACATGAACAATAGTGAAAACTTGATATGTCATCTTAGATGTAACCGTGTATGTTCTTAGCAGAACCTGTACAATTTGACACTTCTATATTTAGATTATTTATGTATATTTCTTGTTCATATATTCTTGAATTGTAATGAAACATATCTCCCAGGAGACAGTATACTTCATGAAGGCAACCAGTCCCAAAAATCAAAGAAAATCAAGAAAAAACAGAAACAAAGTGATGTCTCTCAGTTAGATGCACTGTCAAACCAAACTCCCATTAAAAAGAAAAAATTGAACAAAAAACAAAGAAAACTGTTGAAAAGGCAACACAGTGCAGATCAGGAAAAACAAAAGACAAGGCCGATGAGCAAGAAGATGAAGTGGCTGAAGGAGGCTCTAGGCGGTGAAGGTCTGATGGACGTGGAGAAGACTGGCAAAGGAAGGGGTGATGAGGAAGTGAATGTGGAGAAGAAGAGGAAACATGAACCGGAAGTCATAGTATTTGAAGATCCAGCCAAGAAACAGAAAAAGGTACTGCTGTCATATAACAATAACATTCTTTTCTTGGGTGATAAGTTTTCAAAATGGTGATGCCGTATCAGTTGATTCTTGTAATTAGGACATACCTAATACAAGGATAGAGTGAGTTATATAATTCGAGTTTCAAAACCAAATGGATTATACAGATGAATCAGGGCATTTGATGATCAGGGATTTTATTTTGTTATTTTTTGTTGTGACCAATTACACTTTAATATGGAAATGAGTGTAGAGCTCATTTCACACCCTCATCAAGAAATCTTAAGATATTTTTTTATGCTTTATTCAAAAAGTATTCAAAATTGTATTTAACCATTTTATTGAAGACACATGGACTATGTTGAATGTGGTGATGTATTCTATGAGTTGGGCATCCCTTCAGGTGAGGAAGGAGATGGAGGGGGACACTGAGGCTGACACTGCCAACCACTTCAACATGAACACTGCCAGGTTCGAGGTGAGGAAGCTCGGGATCAGTGGATTTGGTGGGGAGAAGAAATCTGAGGCCAGGGTGTCACTTCTCATCAGTCTGGGCGCCAAGGTGAGCTAATATGTCCCATCACCATGGGAACTTGTCCATGATTTGTGCGTGTGCCAAGATGAAGTTTCATTACCATGGTTACAGTGGCAATAATCTGCAGCTGATGATTTCTCCCCATTACAAAACTAAAGCATTCTTGTAATACACATCGTGATGTCAAACTTAAACTTACTACAGTCTTAGTGCTGGGAATGCTTTGTGCAACTGGCTCAGGTTTAAGAATTGAGTTATTTTGTGAATGAGTGAGTTAAGTTTTAAGCCGATTTATCAACATTCCAGCAATGTCATGGTGGGGGAACACAAGAAATGGACTTCACACATGGGACCCATGTGGCGAATCAAACATGGTTCTTTAACGTGATGAACGAATGTTTTATCTACTAGGCTATGGCTTGAATTATTAAGAGACCGGGTCTGTTACAGAGGAAGCCAGGCACATGAATGCATTGCTAACATTAAGTGTTTTCCTCAGCCTCCCAGGAACAAGAGTTACACCAACTACAAGGAGTTCCAGCAGAAGAGGAAGGCTGACATGGATGCTGAGCGGCAGAGGAGGCTTGAGGTAGATGGCTGAATGGGGTTGAAACAGATGGAGGTGGCAGTATATGTTAATATTGTTATGGGGATGGTGGAGGTAGATGAGTAACTATTGCAGAAGGGTTAGACAGCTGACCATGTGCTGGCGATTAGGTGACAGATTCTGAGAGAGTGGGTTGGAATCCCAGATAGCACTCAACCCAACAAAAGTACTGGGATTTGTACTTTACTGAGAAAGTGTAGTCCCAAATATAACATGGGTATATTGATCACTTTTTATGGCATTGTGTTATCATTGCAGAAGTAGGTGCTGCAGAAGGATGGTTGGGGATAGGTAAAGGGGAGAAGGTGGCAGAGGTAGATGGTGATAGAAGGATGGTTGGGGAAAGGGGTAGAAGGGGAAGGTGGCAGAGACAGATAGTGAAGGAGGATGGGACTGAGATTGAAGGGATGGTACAGTTAGACATGATACAGGGAGATTGGATGGATGGGGTGGAATCAGGTATTCAGGTAGATATTGATGCATTAGGGGTGGATGTTTTTGGTGCAGATGTGGCAGATATTGATGTAGAAGGGACAAGTTCTTTTGAAATGGATGGCCATGTCACAAAAGGGGGAAGTGTGTGAGGTAGACGTGTATGAGATCTTGGTTAATGTTGAGATGGCGATGACATGAGGGAACAACTAAATGTAGATAAGGATGGGATGCATGATGCCAGTGTAGATGTTGATGATCTTTCAGGGGTGGGTTGATGTTGATAGTTGTAGGAGTTACTGACCTTGATGAGGTTGGGGTAAGGGTGGATGTAGATTGTATCTGTGTAATGGGTTGATATGCTGAGTTACCTGATGAAAAGCGCTTCTGTGGACATGAGGCATGTAACAACTGTAATGTTCATGAACATGACAAGCTTTTTACTGGTCACCACTTCTTTTCCTTTCTTCCACAGGAGCAGGTGCCTGGAGAGAAACTGCCCAAACGGAAGTCACAGAAACGGTAAATAAATTCTGACATATTTTTAGCTATCTATTCCAGTGTTTTGTAGTGTTGTTTAACCTTCACAATTGTTTGTCCACCAGTGAATATAAATGTGAGAATTGGTCTTTAGAACCACTTTCTTGTAACAGGTGACTAACGTGATTGAGTTGTCAGGATCATTGACTTTGTTGACATATATCATCATATCCCAATTGAGTAGATTGATGCTCATGCTGTTGATCATCGAATTGTCTGGTTCAGATTCAGTTATTTACAGACCGCTGCTATATAGCTGGAATACAGCTGAGTGCCGCGTTAAACAACCAATCAACAAAAAAACACTACTAGGCACTTGACCATATAACTCAGTGGCCTCGTCATGAGTACTGCACCTTATCTGCACCAGGATCCACTGAAATCAAGTGGCCTGATGTGGCTGATGTATCCCTCTTGTTACACCCAACACACATTGAAACATTTGGAAATGAAGACTATCACGTTTTTCAGCAAATCATTGTATGAAAATGTTCATTTATGGAGGGTTTTGATGTTTCAGACCTGGAGAGAAAGGTGACACTATCGACGGGCAGATTGGATATTACAAAAATGGTGTTCAGTTTATCAGCAAGGAATCACTTCAGAAACTGAAATCCTCATGATTACCCCCCATGGACCTGGTTTCATCATCCATAACACAGCTGTACATATCTCATTAAGGGTACACAGAATAAAAGGGTTTCAGTGTCGAAGACATGTCCCGGCAGATCTGCTGTCCTTCATCAGTTCAAGTGCTCCTTGCAGTGAATATGGTGTGATTGAGAGTTCAACATTGCACTGCTTTGATAGACTTTACAAAAATGGTGTTCAGTTTATCAGCAAGGAATCACTTCAGAAACTGAAATCCTCATGATTACCCCCCATGGACCTGGTTTCATCATCCATAACACAGCTGTACATATCTGTACCATGCAGTGAATATGGTGTGATTGAGAGTTCAACATTGCACTGCTTTGATAGACCATAAAAGATCAAGGCTCTGCTTTGTACAGTGATCCTTATGTAACAATTTTTCCAAAATTCCATATTTAACAACTGAAACGGGTTCAGTAGGAATAGCTACTGAAGTTACCACCATTTTGAACATGGTTTATGTTGAGCTCTCAGGGTGTGTGCATGGTATTAGTCCAGAAAAAAAATTACAGATAAGCAAATATGTTTATACATTTATTTGTAAATAATTGTAATCATTTTCAGTCACCAATATGCCATGTATTTCAGAAGTGTACTGGTATATTTTGTCATTTAATCAATTACTTGAGTGGTTCAAAACTGCTTTCAATCATCATTGCCACTCTATTTTTCCACTCACATTATGAAGACAGTTTCATCGTCAGTGTCATTCGAATGCTCATTAATTTATTCATTAAAAATCCCTCATAAATGTAATAAACTGTAAATAACCTCAGAAAGTTTGTGCTTGTTGTGTAATGGCAATGTTGAAATGTAGTCAGGACATCAGTGCTGCAGGTGACACGACTGTATCATGATAAGCAATGCCATTCCCTGAAACAGATGGTGTGATGAAAGGCGGGGGTCTTCAGGATACTGGGTGTTTCCATGTATGTTCCTTTTTTTTAAAGAGTTCCTTCCCTTCCCTCACATCTTTCTTCTGAACGTGGTTGGACCCCATATATTATAATTAATTTTGGACTTTTCATTTTTTTGTGAGTTCTCTAGTAATTGTTGTATTAGGTTATGTTAATAATGTTAGTTATGTTAATTTATAAATATTATATTTGGGCAACTATATAAATATTATAAATATATAAATATAAATATATTTTTAAATATATTAAATATAAATTTATAAATATAAATATATTATTATAAATATATTTATAAATATTATATTTGGGATGGGGGAACGCAACGAACTCTCACCTCCAAATATGTGAGATGACAGAACATAGGGATTCTAAGAAAGCGCTATATCATGTGCTTGAGAACAAGACAGCATGGGCTCTCAACTGTTATGCAGAGTTGCGTCTGTTTGGCGTAGCAGAGTTGCAGTGGTTGAGTGTCTAGTTGGCTGGCATAAACAATATTCATAGGTTTTACCAAACAGTCACTATGTTCGGCCCTACACTTTCACCCACTTAATACCGACAGTCACATTCCTTAATACCACTAAAATTCTGTTAAACAAAACTGGCCCACCTGCTCAGAGCCTCGGTATCTATGGTTTTATGCATATATTTCTGTTTGCTGGTGGGGCGATAAGGTAGCATAGTTCGCGAAGACCATTTTCCACATTGGTGCAAGACATGAAGCCCATATCTGGCGTCCCTCCTCGTGATAGTGCTGGAATAACGCTAAAGGCCGCATAAAACCTGACACTGGTTCCTGTTTGGAATTCCATGTCAGACATGGACTCCAGCATCCTTGTAGGAGACAACCATGTCATCGTACACCACGATATGAAGCATTGCTGACGATCAGTCACAACTTTTTGTGGCCCAGAGTCGATTATTTACATGTAGTTGAGTATATCTTAGTCTGTCGTACAGACACTGAAGCAAATATATCGAAGAAAGCCCATGCACGTTTGGAAAATGTGGCAAGTCTAGATTCCCTTAGCTTCAGGAATGGATCTAGTCTCGGGTCTTCATTTCATTAAATTTTTTTAAAACTATGAACCCTTTTCAGTAAAATATGTTTATTTCAGAGTTAAGTTGTTAGTGTAGGTATAGTCTGGTTCATAATTATTGAGAATTTTTCTTCTTACTTTGACCTATCCTAACACCTCAACTGATTCACTGATACTTAAAACTAAGTAATGGTATAAGGGAGGTAACTCATCTTGGCCTACTGAGTATAGTACAATTAGAGTTACCTCCCCTGAATTTGTAGCAGACGTCATTTTCCTCAGCACTGTCAACAATGTCTGCTGAAGATAAAAGAAGGTTGATTTTTGAGTTGTGTAATCAAGGAATTGATTATGTAAATACATTGGCAGAGAGAACAGGAACTCCTCTTTCTACTGTGTATAGGATTAGGAAGAATTTTAAAGAGGGAAAGGATTTTGGGCACCAGAAAGGAGCAGGGAGACCCAGAAAATTGGACTTCTCAGATCGCGTCCGGCTGGGAATTTTAGCGTCTAAAAAGCAAAGGGCAAGCATCTCCAACATCAGGTATGAAATGATAGAAAGGGGATCAACAGTTGTATCAAAATCTACAGTTAGAAGAAATTTGATTGATCTTGGATGGGAGAAAAAGACTGGAATTCCTTCTCCTCTCATGAGACAAAAACATAAAGACAGGCGTGTTGAGTGGTGTTTGGCACATGAAAACTTTGACTGGGAAAATGTGATTTTTACTGATGAAAGCTCAATATGGGTATATCCCAATAATGTGAAAATATGGACAAAATCTGCGTCAGCACCGTTGTATCGACGACCTAAATACTGCCCAAAGTTTCATGTATGGGGAGGGATATCCTTATTAGGAACGACCCCGCTGTGTGTGTTTGAGGGAAATCTGACAAGTCAACGCTACACTAACATATTAGATAATTTTCTCCTTCAAAGTGCACATGTGTTTTATGGAAATGACTGGATTTTGCAGCAAGAAAATGATCCTAAACACACCGCAAAACATGCCAAGCAGTGGTTTCAGGAGAAACATGTGACTGCATTACCATTTCCTGCGTATAGTCCTGACTTAAATCCCATTGAGAACATTTGGGGGATGATGAAGGAATGTGTGAATCAAAAGGGGTTGACAAAAATTGAAGACATGAAGAGAGAAGTGGTCCGATACTGGGACAGCATAACTCACGAGACACTAACCTCTCTGATAGGAAGTATGCCTACCCGTCTTAGACTGTGCCGTGAAGCTCAAGGAGACTTGATAAAATATTAAATTGTTACCTACACAACATGAAAAGGTCAGTTCACTTTCACAATACATTCAATTTTATCTGATTTGTTCTCGTTTAATAATATGAAATGCTTTAGCTATTCTCAATAATTTTGAACCATACTGTATATCTGAGCGCAGCGTTAAACAACGAACTAACAAACTCAATTCATTTGTATGTAAACTTGCCATTTTAATAAAAGAATATCAAATTAAAATGTCTGGAGGAATAGACCGATAGTGCATGCTGGTCACGAATTGCTTCTAGAACGTGGATTGGGTGATCAAGATGGATTCTTAGTATCAAGAGTATGAAGTATGGAGAGGAAACAAGATGTTGGATGATTTATTCACATGGGTGTCCTGACAGTCATCGCAGTTGAAAACAAACATGAAGGGAAACAAATAACACCCAAATTTGAAACGATAATAAAAACACGCAAAATTACGATCATGTGATGACAGCGAAATGAAAACCCACGTTTGTCGTTTGAAACGGAGTCTTTTTTCACAAAGCACTAAAGTGATCGTAACTCACTAAGGTAACCTTAGCGCAGTGTTAAAGAATGGGAGTTAAGGCTAACCTTAGTAAAGGCCTGTGAAAGGGAGTCCCCAAACCGCTACTGTCACTTGAGAACTAAGAGACACGTGAAGATCATGGTAGGAATTGGTCTTTAGCAACCCATGCTTGTCTCCCCTCTCAAGATCCGGGTTGGAATTGGTCTCTAACAACCCATTCTTGTCTCCCCTCTGAAGATCCGGGTTAGAATTGGTCTTCAGTAACCCTTTCTTGTCTCCCCTCTAAAGATCCGGGATAGAACTGGTCTTTAGCAACCCATGCGTCTCTCCCCTCTGAAGATCCGGGTTCGAACTGGTCTTCAGTAACCCATGCTAGTCTGTCCTCTGAAGACCCGGGCTAGAATTGGTCTTTAGCCATCCGTTCGTGTAACAGGCGAGTAATGGGATCGGGTGGTCACGTTTTTCATATGGTTGATACTTGCTATTCAATCCCAATTGCTTACATAGATGCTCATGATGTCAGTCACTGGATTATCTGGTCTAGACCCGAATATTTACAGACTGCCATCATACGGCTAGGACATTGCTGTGCAGCATTAAACTGATCCCCCCTCCCAAAGAACTATAACATGCTATTTGTATCGACATAGATATACTACTCAAAAGAAATTAAGGACAACCCAGATCTTTCACATGATAATTTATATGATAGAATTTAGTTGTTCTAAACTCCTTTTGGTATATACACACCATATACAGGTACCACCGAAGGAATTAAAAACCCACGAAGACAAGTAAAATGGATGATTTCCAAAGTTAATATTTTAACAGTTGTTAATTATATAAAAAGAACGATTTGTTAACGAACGACAATAATATTTAAAACAAAACAGTTCACAGAAAACAACATCAACATATCAATATCACAGAATTTGATGACAATATTGCTCCCATTAGCGTAAACAGTTATTAAACGATAGGAGATCTGATTTCAAGCAATCAGTATTTTAACATGCACATTTTGTAAAAACGTTGACGGTTTTCATAGGCTTCATGCACATTTTTGCAAAAACGTTGACGGTTTTCACAGGCTTCAAGGCGGTGGTGTAGCCAAGTAGTTAGACCGTTTGCTCGTCACGCCGAAGACCCGGTTTCGATTCCCCACATGGGTACAATGTGTGAGGCCCATTTCTGGTGTCACCCGCCGTGATATTGCTGGAATATTGCTACAAGCGGCGTAAAACAAACTCACTCACTCACTCACTCACTCGCTTCAAACCATCTTGGACAGCTTTTACGCACGTATCATACCAATTAATGTACCAATCTCCAATTAGGTTAGAGAACATGCGATCACTGTGAACCTATCATTGTTGATGGAGATTGTATCACACATCCTTCCGATTGTCACTCCAGAGTAGTATATTATTATTAAGCAAAAAATACCCGGCGATGAGTAGTAGCACAGTTGTTAAATCGTTGGTTCATGACTTCGAAGGTCCGGGTTCTATTCCTGATAGGGAAACTGACAGATAATGTTTGTTGACGGCCAGGGTTTAAAGATATTGTTTCATGTACAGATACATCTAAATACAATTGAATCTTTTGAGATCGTGAGATATAAGGCACCTTTGTGATTCGAGACTTCTGATGATCCGGGTTGGACCAGGTCATCAGCAGCTAACGGGATCGGGAGGTGACGATCGCTGACTTGGTTGATGCATGCCATCGATCCCAACTGCGTTGATCGTGAGGCCCGATTCAATTATTTACAGAACAACAAACAAATGACACGAGCATAAGCAAGTTTCCGATATGTGTCGATTGGATCGGAATGTATATACTACACATAGTTTAAGAGGAAACCGAAGTTCCCAGCTCATAGGCACAATCACGAAATTACACAGCAACTTGTGGCACAGTCGTCTCTATCTTCTCCTTCTCAGCCTTCCTCTCCAGCAAGTACTTCTCAATCTTCTCCATGGCTTCCTCGGCGTTGGACACTTCCTCCACACCTGCACGTACGTGGCTGGGGATGGCGATAACGCCCTCTCTGTTCAGCCGCGCCTCTATCACCAGCTTCAGACAAGTACGGAAATCCGTCTGGGTCAAAATACGGTCATCTGGGACGAAAAATACACAATTGTATCTAATTACCAAATATACCACGTCTTCGTCTTTATTTTAACAATGCTAGTTCAACAAGCCATATGCAATTACTAAGCTACGACGGTATGAAGGTATGTATCGTTGACTTCAGTCTTAATCTACAATTGGGATTTCCATTTCCGGCCTGACCGAGGTTAGGCAATGTTAATCTTTTACAAATTTAAGCATTAGTAAATTACAAACAGTTTTGTTAAGTGTTTTTAATAATGCGAGACAAACATTACATTTAAATTACAAAGTAGGTATTTCTAAAAGATGCAAGTGAAAGGCAATAAACTCACAGAACAGTCGGGCGTCTCAGGGAAGGAAGGTAATACGTGAGAATACCAGATTACTGGGAATACATTGTCATCCCTGGTTTTGAAAGATTGGCTCACTAAGAAGATGATAGTGTCGTGGTACGACCCTCGTTAATTCAGAAAGCGACATCAAAGAGCTAATACGATCCAACAATATTCACCTCGCCACACACAAAGAATACCTTTTTGTATTCGATATTGTGCATATGTATACTGAACAGCAAAAGAAACGTATCACTGTTTTTAATAGACGACATAAAAATGAACGTTTACTTTTTTGAGATTTCATTTTTCGAAACTTGCATTTCCTTTGCAGGTCAGAATATTAACGTTATAAATAACTGTAAATCTATTAATCCTCTCATTTCATCACAACTGATTTCGGCCTGTTTACCAGTCAATTGATGGCAATGAATTTCCCAACACGATTGTATTGTAAGCAAGCAGACTATGTAAACTACCGGGCAAAAGAAGCATACACTTGTAAACAGTCCCCGAAACACTGGAAAAGTAAGGTCCTGAAGTGCTTATTGAATACATCACTCTCTAATAACCTTTTCTTGTTTCGCTTTCAGACAACATGAAACGTGTGTATTCTTCATTTTGCTCGGCCGTTTAAATATCCTTCTCCGTACTGTAGGCGAGACAGATCGCCACTACATACCAAGGAGTGACCAAGCCTCCGTCTCCTGCACTACAGGGCGGATCCAGCGAGACTTCCTAGCCTCAACATCTGATGCCTTGGGCGGATATAAGCTCCATATAACCTCCAGAGCCTCGTCCCGGATTAAAGGTCTGCACGCGTCTCGCACCGGCTGCACGTGCCTGTCGGACGGGGATTGGTCACTCCCTGGATCAAAGGACATGCGCTTAGAGAATATGAGTGTGAGTAAGATTGTGAACAGGGAAAGAAAAGCTGAGAAGAGTTCTGGCAAGGAAAGCATTACATCAGACACAAAGGTGTGAAACCTATTTCTGATATCCCCGCCGCGAGAAGCAACACTCACTCGTTAGAAAGAAAGGAGTGGTCAGGCAGCTGAACCGGTTCTCTCTGCTGCACATTGATAGTCAGTCTCCTAGTTCGCTGCTATACCAGACCACTTCGACCAGACATGTTACTAACCTGCTTTGCCAAGCGTAGTTTGTATACCTGTATTTAAACACCGAGTTCCTTTCTGCTTCCAAACTCTGGCCTGTGCTCAAGAACTAACTCAGGCCTCTTTGGACGCAGTCAACAGAGAAAGTTTCCTGAACTTTCATACACACTAACATCACGTCTGGGACAAGTCAATAATTCTGCTGTCACTTATGTGACTATGTAAATGTATTCTGTGGTCTCTGTTTCTTAATTTGTAAATCACCTCTCGAGACATAATTATGACATATGATCAAAAGCAAGAAGACGAACCGGCGCTTGACCATGACGCACATTAGCCATAGAGAAAAAGAACAGAAACTGGAGGGCTTTGAGCAAAGAACGGGAACAAGATAACCAAAGGGACACGGGAACAAGCACGAGTCATGACAAGTCAGGAACAAGGACATGGGACAAGAACAAGAAAGAGAGAACAGACGCCACAGGGAATAAGAACAGGTAATGGAGTTAATGAAGCCAGGAACGGGCACAAGGTAAGCAAACGGACACGGGAACAACTACAACAACATATGCCAGGAACACGAAACAAGGAACAGGAACCGGGAACATGTGTCGGAATCAGAAGAGACATGCACTGAGGGAGGCATTGGAAACACATGTCAGACTGTTGGACATAAGTACCAGTGTATGGGTCAACTAGCTCATAGATATTCCTCGATAGTCCCGTGCCTTGAGGGACAAAGATGGTCCAGAGCATGTCCATTACCTCGGACTGGTAGAACCCCTCGCTCAGTATCCTAGGCAACACGTGCTGGCACAGCGTGCAGCAACCTGGGGTAAGTTGTTAGCGATAAAACGTCATGGAGCTCTAGTGTTACCTCAAGTATGACACGTATATATTCTAGCCTCAAATCTAGTCACATCGTGTAAAGGACCCTTTACGAATGATTGTTTCAGTGTGTTAATGTGCGGGCAAATGTTCCACAGTTATGTAATAACGTGTTATTTCACTGTCATGTGATGACGTAATGTGTGTTACGCTTGTGATGCAATAACGTGTTATTTCACTGTCATGTGATGACGTAATGTGTGTTACGCTTGTGATGCAATAACGTGTTATTTCACTGTCATGTGATGAAGTAATGTGTGTTACCATTGTGATGTAATAACGTGTTATTCTAGTGACGTAAAATGTGACGTAGTCAAGATACCACTGGTGTTAATTGTGTTGTTTGCCTACAATGTATTTTCGCATTACCGCATGATGTAAAATTTGTTATGTTCTCATATTATCATGTATCACTTACAAATTGTTATTCCATGGTATTATGATGGAAACGAAATATATTCTCCTTATAATCATGCATTACTTCCAAATGATATCATATTACTTTCTTATGTAAAATGTGGTATTTCTCAATGATACGTTTTTTTCTACGTGGTGTAATTATGTGTAAAATCCGTAAATTTTACAACTTACCAATCCGCTATAGCGTTCATGTGTTATTTCCCTATGTGACCTACCTAGACAGATCCTGTTCTGGAGAAGGTCCTTCAGGTTGGCCAGAGCTTTGTATTCGGACACAGTGTGGACGTTCTTCTCCGAGGATGCTATACACTTGAGCTCCTCCAGATCCACATCATACCCCACACCTACAAAGAACAGACATGTTATTACCTGCAAATAACATACAGGCCAAATTGTTACGCAGAGTTGCGCCCCTTAGGCACACAATATCTATGCTTCGGGTTTGAATCCCCAGGGGCGCAGCTACCATTATCAAAAAGGTCCTGGCTTACACGTGATTGGTGCTAAAACGTTTGGGCAAGCCTTCAATACTATCTAAATGTACAGCTTTGCAACCTATCGGGATTACTCGATACAAATGGCATGCTACGCACCTGATCCCTGTTCACCAGAATAAGGTTTCTCGGATTGAACAATAGTGTCATACTCGCTATCATGGGTTTCACCATGTTGCAAACAAGACCTGGGTGATTTCGGGATTCCCTCCATCAAGCAGACACGCCGTGATATAACTGGAATACTGTTAAAAGCGGCTCTAAACTTTGCCCACTCTCCTTTCAAAGGTTTCGTGTTTTTTCATGGTCAGTGAAATTAACTGGGCGGTATTTAAAAACACCCTTTAAGCGTTCCTCAAAACAAAAAGGAATACCCCCTCACCTTTTCAGAGAGGTGATTGGATTTACAGTGATTGGAGCGTTGGCTCGTCCTGCCAAAAACTCGGGTTTCATTCCCACATGGATAAAATGTGTTTTCCCCGCCGTGGTATTCCTGCAATATTGCTAAAAGCGGCGTAAATACACATTCCCCCACTCACCTATGGTGTAAATCTCTATATTGTCTTGCTGGGCCTTCCTCGCCTCCCTTAGGGTGAGGTTCACGTCATGTGACTTGCCATCGGTGATAACCAGGCACACCTTCTGTACCCCCGGGCGGGATGACTAGAGGAGAGGTAAAACATTGAACATTGCTGACAAACATGCGCTGACATTAGTACATGCATGATAAGTGTCTAAACCCACACGGGCACCTTGACTCCACCCGATATTTTACTGCCCGGCCAAAAGGAATATACACCCAGTTGATAGTGAGTAAAGATGAAAAAAAAACACGCTAGTTGTGCATTTGATACGAATATATACTGAACTGCAAAAGAATCGCAAGTTTCGGAAAAATGAAATGTCATAAAAGTAAACCTTCATGTTGATGTCTTCTATTTATTACCGTAACAAAACCCCCAAAACAAAACACAAAACAAAAAAAACAACAACAAAAAACAAAACAAATCAAACAAACAAAAAAACCCGAACAAACAACCCCCCCAAAAAAACCAACCAACCAAACAAAACAAAAAACAAAAACAAACACCCCCCACCCCCCAAAAAAACCCCAAACAAACAAAAAACAACAACACCAAAACACAAAAAAACCCAAAACATAACAAACAAAACAAGACAAACAACAAAACCCCCCAAAAGTATACCCCGAAACAAACAAACAAAACTGTTACACAAAACTAAACAAAAGCAGTGTTGCATTTCTTTTGCTGCTCAGTATAGTTATGCTTCGGAACTTAATTACACGGCATTTTGACAACTGTCAGCCTTGTGACGTTTTGCCAGTGTTTTTTATAGTGATTTTGTGCTCTGATCCAATTTCCAATGACACTTTCTTTACACTCTCAGTTTAGTTTATGACGGCGAAATCCAGTTTTCCCAACAGAAACCTCTTTAATAATTGGCCAGTAATCGGTACATGTGCACCACAAGTGTCGAAGGACAGTTATCTCGACAGGTTCATTTGATCGCCCCCAGGCTTCTGACATACAAGATATATGATACTAGAGAATGTAATTAACTTGGCAAAAAATAAACTGAAATATTCCAAGAAACCCAGAGATAACCAAGCCTACCTGAAATATTTCTCTCATCATCTTAAGGGCGAGGTCAGTACGGGTTAGTCCACTCTTGAACTTGATTTGATCTGGAGAAAATCGACATGTTAAAACACTGACCATTTGTTGTTCTGGAGGAGAGCGAGTGAGATACGTTTTACGCCGCACTCGGCAATATTCCAGCTATTTGGCGGCGGTCTGTAAATAGTCGAGTCTGAACCAGACAATCCAGTGATCAAATGCATAAATATCGATCTCCGCAACGGGGAAGCGATCACGTGTCAACCAGGTCAGAGAGTCTGACTACCCACTACCGTTAATAGCCTCTTACGACAAGCATGGGTTACTGAAGATCAGTTCTACCCAGGACCGTCATGGGTCAGCACTGGAGGAGAAAACTGTATGGAGATAAAATATTGCGAAACTAAATATATGCTTTTCATTAATGCCATGAGTCTGAGCATAATTTTTCAAATGATCTTGCACCCGTGTATTTTGCTGTTGGACACATTTTCTCTCTCTCACAGTGGTCACTCTCTCATTCAAGACATCGTAGCAGCAATCCAATAGCTTGGACCATGGCTTCATCCTTCATAAATAAACGTCTTCGTGGATTGTAACAGCACTTATATGGCTGTCAGGAACGAAAGTTAAAACAGTATGTATATTCTCAGTCTCTCTCTTTCTCTCTCTACCTCTACATATATATACATATATATATATATATATATATATATATATATATATATATATATATATATATATATATATATATATGAAGTCAGAATACTAAACTTTTTTTATGTGATCAATGCATGAAAGAAAACAACAAACAAACCCTTCTTGCTGTTCCACACTTAACAAGCAGCCTTACCTATTCTTTCAATAATGTCTTGTTTGGTTTTAAAGCGAGTGAGGCCAAATGATTCGAAGACGCTTTCAGTATAGGGCACGAGTCCGACCCTGATCCGGTCTGGGGCTACATCCAGGGCGTTGATTATGTCCTTTAGGAAGTTGAGCTGACAGTTGAAGTTGACTGGACCGAGGCTGGCAGAGCAGTCCAGCACAAAGACCACTTCCGCTGTGTTACCTGCACCTGTGGTGATTCAAATGAGCTCGTTATTGCCAGATAACCACCAAGAGAATTTATTTCATCATCTCACACCTAAATGTCGGATTCTGATTGGCTGGAATTTATTTATTATCATTTATTAGTTATGCATCCGGCTGTCACTTGAGGTACATTTCTTGCGTTCCCAAATCGAAATGATGAACATATGGGTGAGTTGGATTTTAACCTGCTTATACCTATGTTAAAAAAACTATCATGGCGGGTGGATACCACAAGTGGGCTTCATCTGGAAAGTGTCTTATTAGGTGTTAGAGAAACCACCAGAGTGATGCAGTGAATTGAGTTTTACGCCGCGTTTAGCAATACATGTATTACATGGCCTCTCTTAATACGTGTTAGAGAAAACCCCCGGAGTGATGATAGGAGTGAATTGAGTTTTACGTCGCTTTTAGCAATATTACATGGCCTCTCTTAGTGATGCAGTGTGTGAGTTTTTAATAATATTCAAGCAATATCAGGGCGGGGGACACACACTGTACCCATATGGGGAATCGAAGCCGGAACTTCGGCGTGACGAACGAACGCTTTAACCAATAGGCCACTCCGCATACCCTAAAGAGATACAGGTCTGCGACGTTTATCACTATGGTGAAACCCAACAGCATGTAGAGAAGCTATATTGATGGTTAGGAATATTCAAACCAAATGTACAACTCAAAGTCTAAACGAAATGAACAAAAAAAAAAAACCCCTCCGTTTTCGAGGATATCACAGCATGCGATCAATGTTCCCACAGCGTCGATACACTCTCATGTCATTAGTTTTAGTCGTGAACCACAATGATCATGACTAAGTGCACGTTAGCAATGAATCCGATATGTTGGGACATATTGATTCCATTTGAACATATACATGATCCCGTAATGAGCAAAAATCGATCTGCGTTTCTTTTATTACTTGGTGTTTATCCTTCATGTGCATGAATTGTTAATAACTTCGAGCCTGCTTCGACAGCATAGCTTTCTCACGAAACCATTTTTATTTAGCATAAAGTAGTTATGACATTTTAAATAAAAGATGAAAAGATATTCAACGCTTGTTTTAAGGAAGCCTGACCACCTTGTTGCAGCATGCATGGGTGAAATTCATACCGAGAGAAACTTTACATGCATTAGGAAGCTCGGAGCGTTGTTGTACAGAACATTTCCAACGACATACATTTTGGGCATCATCTGACGGTGGAATCAGATACGTCTTATCTTTTCATGAAGCTTTTGAACACCCGAGTGCTTGCGTACGTTAGTTTAGTGTTACGGCGCACCCAGCAATATTCCTGCTATAAGGTAGCAGTCTGTAACTAACGGTCTGGACCAGATATACCAATGATCAACAGCATGAGCATCGTTCTACGCATGTGGAATGCACATGACATTTGGACACGTTGGTTCTTAGTTGGGGAAGCAGAGATAATGGCATGTCAGTAATGGGGTAAAGATCAATACACTGTGTTGTATGTGCTTGGTGAGTTTACGTAGGGTGGAACGTTGCTATCAAGATTATTGGTATGTAATGACATGCGTATGTGCGTGTGAGTGTGAGTGTGAGTGTGAGTGTGAGTGTGAGTGTGCTGCTTGTACTAATGCTGATTTTATGTAATAAATTGGATCAGAGCACAAAAATGAAAAAACACTATCAGAGAGTTACTGAAATACCATGCAGTAGTAGTATTTTGACATGAACACGCCACTCAGTGGGTCCAAGGCAACAACTGGATTGACAGCAAAGGTGGGGCGAACTCGCTGAAATAGTGTCCAAAGTAACCTTAATCCAAAGCACGTTTTCCTTGCAATTTCGGATATTGTTTCAAGTTATTTATCTAAAATCTGGATCTGTAGTTGACCGTGTCTACGATTAGATTCAGAGTCATGACGTATCATCAACTGGTGTTTGCTTGAGAGGTGACATGTCATGTATTACCCCGGAAGATTGTGTTGAACGCAGCGTTTATCTCCCCTTCTGTGGGGTGAAGGCCACAGGCTCGGAAGAACTCGGGAAGGTCGTCACGTGGCATCTTTTCAATCCGTCTGTCCACCATTCGGTCAAATACCCGTTCATATCCTGAAAAGACAGGGTTGACAATCAATATTCATCATAAAGAAACACTAGGGGAATGACAGGCTGGGTATAAACTATGAAACTAGACTTACAAGTGTGAATGTAGCCATGTACTTCAGGCAAGTGTAGATCTGCTAAAATAAATTAAGTAAACAAAATAAACAAGTCCCCCCACCCCATCCCCCAAAACACATCCATACAGATTAAAAGGTACAGTTTGCGCATAAACTGATGTATCGTAAAACAAATTCGTGACGTTGAAAAGATTATTGTAATGAGTTCGATAAACGATGGAATATACGCAGCTGTTCTCATGCATGATATTTGCACATGTTTCTCTGCACCATAATTCATGATACTCCTGCAGTTTGTCTGCAATACGGTTTGCAGTTGGCTCCCCCAAGAAATTAATTTTCGATGTAACCATATATAAATATTAACATAACATTGTGACTCCTTTCAGTGAGTGTAAACGTTTGATTGGTAGGATGTGTCCCATCCGATCCAAATACGTACGTTCTCTCCTGTCGATGAAATCTGCAACCTGGTCCAGATCAAAGTGACAGTACGTCCTCATGACGCCATATCGTGCCTGTATCCGGGTCACAGTCTCTTTGTATTCATCGGTAAACTTCGGCCATGCTCGGCTTAGTCCGAGAAGAGCCTGTAAACAATATCGATATGAATATGAATTTTTCACTATACTGTCATTTTAGTTGTGACATGACGTCATACTGTCATAGTAGTTCTGACATGACACCATACTGTCATATCATCTCTGACACCATACTGTCAAATTAGTTCTGACATGACACTATCCTGTAATGTCAATTCTGACATGACACCATACTGTCATATTAGTTCTGACATGACACCAGACTGTCATATTAATTCTGACACGACACTATCCTGTAATGTCAGTTCTGACATGACACCAGACTGCCATATTAGTTCTGACATGACACCATACTGTCATATCATCTCTGACACCATACTGTCAAATTAGTTCTGACATGACACTATCCTGTAATGTCAATTCTGACATGACACCAGACTGCCATATTAGTTCTGACATGACACCAGACTGTCGTATCATCGCTGACAAGACAGCATACTGTCATATTAGTTCTGACATGACACCATACTGTTAAATTATCTCTGACATAACACCATGCTGTCATATTAGTTCTGTCGTGACAGCATGCTGTAATGTCTGTTCCGACATGACACCATACTGTCATATTAGTTCTGACATGACACCATGCTGTCATATTAGTTCTGATATGTCACCACGTTGTCATATTAGTTCTGACATGACACCATACTGTCATTATTATACTTTAATAGAATGGGAGATATCATATCAACCAGGTCATCGAGCCTGGCCACCCGATCTCAGTAGTAGCCTCATACTACAAGCACGTTTTACTGACGACCAATTCTAACCTGATTGTTTAAGTCTCCGCCTCGTCTATTCACGAAGCGCTCGGTCATGGGACGGCTCTTTTCCATTCCCTTGGCTTGAGAGAACTGAATAATTGAACAGCCCACACCATGTTTTTCAAGTGATTAAACCATTTTGAATAAGTCTTTCAGCAACTATCCTGGAATATATCAATTATTCCTTATCATTCCTAAAATGAAATCAAATAATTTTCCTAACGTGAATTATTCATGCTGTACTTTCATATCATGTAGACTAATGGGACGAGCGAAGCGTGATGTGATTGACGCACCTATTGTCAAGTCCTTTGGGCGTGAAACACAAAACCCCACTGCTATGCTTCTAAGAACGTTCAGCAGCTCGACCGATTGTATTCTGTCTATTCAAGAGGTAACCAAGTTGAACTGTACATGTACTTGAAACTGTATCGAGAACAATGCATTTAGAGACTATTAGATAGAGTTCATTGATCATTTCCTTAATTAAAGTGCTCTTGCATAAATTGTAAAGTTAACTGGGATAATATTCTCTTTAGCAATGATGGCGGTATGCACTTTTAACCTAATACAGATTGAACAACCAATGGTGGGGTAAACTGCTGTCGGGATCCAGATTTTCAATTTCATTTGATTAGCTGTTTCTCGTGCAGTATATTTCATAAGTCGTCAAAGCACTAGCGTCAAGAGAGCATGCAAGAGATCTTTATACTCAACATCCATTATAACCACCCGATACACGTAATGACATTATTGACTATGGTATTATGCCGCTTTTAGCAATATTCCAGCAATATTCCAGCAACATCACGGCTGGGGAACACCAGAAATGGGCTTCACAAATAGTACCCATATGAGGAATCGAACCCGGGTCTTCGGCGCGATGATGGAATGCTTTAACCACTAGACTACCCAACCAACCCTAAACGGCATTTAACAATTAAACTCTACACGACTTAAACATGTACAACAAGGTAGGACATGTTTCTGCCAGAAGATATACGAAACTCGTCATAAACTTCGGCATCTGTTTGAAAATACATGCGTAAAATACATATTATTAATTAAGTGTGAGACTATTGTCAAAAAAGAAAAGGAAAGAGTGGGCCACAAAATATTAATGTAAAGTAAGTCAGTGTGTTCATGGACAGAAAGGGATCTTTTGGACCCCGCTGTTATGAAGAGACACTGAAAAATCAACTGGTTTTGAAACTTACAACTAAGAAATGAAAGGGCTCGATGCCATGCACTATTCTAAGCATTAAGTGTCTCGGTGCATTTACTCAAATGCTCCCCAGACCGTTCAAAGACACTGCTACCCACCCAACCTTTAATATGTACGCCTTAATTAAAAACAACCACAAACAACGTAATCAATGTGTTTTTTTACAACGAATGCTTCCCTACATGATTTCTAGAAAGGATATTTTTACATGCCTTTCCCAATTGCATGACATAAGCGATGCAGCAGAGAGACTCTATGACAGAACAATTGCTCAGGTTGCAGAGAGGTACGCTTGAGTTGGCTCAGATGGTTTATTTATCGACTAACTGTTTTGTTCCCAGCGGTATCAAACAATCTTGCATAGTATTGTGCTCTTCAATCTTACCGGCTACACTGACGTCGACGTATTGCCTCCGATCTATTTTTTTCTGACAAACAATTTCCACACGTTAGTCAAGCAATGCTACTGCACGACAATGGAGTGAAGCCAAGGGTGACCGTGTATTGATCTTGTATAAATAATTTCAATGAAGTATACAGAAAATAAGTTTTATAAGTCTAACGCTTACGTCGACGGGAAATAGTACTCGTGTAGGCGATGTGTCACGTGACCAAGGAGTGATGGCGCCGATTGTCGGTAGCATGTCTATACTTGTGACGTTGTCCTGGTAACATCGGTATGCACAAATATCACACAAAATGTTCCATTAACTTATTGGAGACCTTTCTAAATACCGTTAGTTTAATCAACTGCATTTTAAACGCATTTTTCTGGAACATGCATTTCTAAAATATCCTTTTAGCTATACCAGTGCGTACGAACTCAATAACCTAAATAATTTTTACGGCTAAAGACAAGAGAGGAAGGGTTGAATCACTTTCAGCTTTGCCACACTGAAAACAATGACTACAGCTTCTTCAGCTTGAGTTCCTCTACACATGCATGGCATGCGCGGCAGGTCGAGTTAATTAATTAGGGGACCAGAGGATGTTATTTATGTTGCGTTCGTGCGAAGCAGGCACACATCGGCAACATTAAACCATCTGCAGCTTGTTTCTTAAAGAAAGTTAGGACATTGCTGACGATTTCTTGGCACTGAGATGTCAAACGGCAACCTTGCTGTTCAGAAATGTTGACAATTGACTGACAAAGGTGCACGCCTTCACAGTAATAGACCCAACCAGTTGTGACATGGTCACAAAATGCATTAGTATTCACTTGATCGGGTCAAATTGAACGAGCTGTAATATAAGATTTGTGGGGAATACATTGAGTGTGTTTAGTTTTGCGGCACCTTTAGCAATATTGATGTAATATCATGGCAAGGGACATCAGAATGGGCTTCAGACATTGCACCCATGTGGGCAGTCGATGTGCGTCTGTGTGAGGAAGGCTACAACACTGTTGGAAATAGAGCTCGGTTTGACGAGTTTGCGCTTTAACCACACGTCCAGTCAACAGCGCACGTTACCGTAAATCTTGGTCTGTAAATAATCCAGTTTGGACCAAACAGTCCAGTGATCAACAACACGAGCATCGAACTACACAATTGGGATACGATGACATGTTGTCAACCACCTCAGCCCGCCTAACCGACCCGACCCCGTTTGTCGCCTCTTACGACAAGCTTGGGTAACTAATTACGGGTTGACAAGACAAGTACATGGAGGGATGACAAACAGGGACGAAGGTTAAATTGTTCGCCCGTCACGCCGAACGCTTAGTTCGATTCCACACATGGGCAAAATGTGTGAAGCTCATTTCTGGTGCCCCCCGCCGTGATTGTGCAGGATTGCTTCTGGTAGCGGTGTAAAACTAAATTCGCTCACTCACTCATGACAAGCATGTCTCTATATAAAGGTTGGAAGTCAATCAATCACTACATTACACATAAAAGGAAACATCATCCTGAAAGTAGACCCAAGACATCCATCCCCGGTAGGGACTGCTGTCAAGTTCTTGGAGACCCCGAAACTTGCTAGGTAACACCAGGCGATTGTCCGCAAATGGCTAATGCCTTAGTTATTTAACATAAGGACATTTCAGGGCTATAGCTTGCTCTTTGATCTGGCAAAGAGGCAAGAAGAATCCATGAAACGATGTACAAGGAAAGAAGTAGATATCATCCATTAAAGAGATTACGTAATCAGGTTTTCTGAAGATTATATACGTTTGACATGTATTCACCCTGAGTCTGATAAGGAAAGAAGAAGGGCTATAGCTTGCTCTTTGATCTGGTAAAGAGGCAAGCA
Organism: Haliotis asinina; assembly: GCF_037392515.1. Classification (NCBI taxonomy): domain Eukaryota; kingdom Metazoa; phylum Mollusca; class Gastropoda; order Lepetellida; family Haliotidae; genus Haliotis; species Haliotis asinina. The sequence goes on along the minus strand of NC_090281.1, from coordinate 24,950,960 downwards.
GAATCCATGAAACGATTTACAAGGAAAGAAGTAGATATCATCCATTAAAGAGATTACGTAATCAGGTTTTCTGAAGATTATATACGTTTGACATGTATTCACCCTGAGTCTGATAAGGAAAGAAGTAGATATCATCCATTAAAGAGATTATGGAATCAGGTTTTCTGAAGATTATATACGTTTGACATGTATTCACCCTGAGTCTGATAAGGAAAGAAGTAGATATCATCCACTAAAGAGATTAATAATATGTAATCAGGTTTTCTGAAGATTATATACGTGTGGGGTAGGGTGGTGGTGGTGGTAGCAAATGAATAGCTATAAATATTATACAACAACACATTCGATCATCGAGTTGCTTTGTGAGCACTTTTAAACTTTCGGAATCCGAGCAAGGATACTGGACACGACGTTTGTTTTTTCTTTAGTGTGTGTGTATGTTTACACGGGGCTGGACAATATGCCAGAAATATCACGACGCTGAATACAATACACGAGAAAACACGTACGCGAAATTCCATACATGGAAAAAAAGCACGCGGAATGCAATATATGGGAAGAAACACGCGATATACCTCACATGGGAAAAAACGTAAGCGCAATGCCATACACGAGAGAAAAACGTACGCGGAATACCATACATTGGAAAAATGTATGCCCATACACAGGGAAAAACGTAAGCGAAATACGATACATGGGGAAAAACGTAGGCGGAATGCCATACACGGGAAAAACGTAGGTGGAATACTGTACATGAGAAAAAACATACTCGGAGTACCGTACACGGGAAAAAACGTACGTAGAATACCGCACACGGCAAAATCCGTACTCGGAAAACCATATACGTTAAAAAAAGTACGCTGAATACTTAACATGGGTCAGCAAGATGACACTAGTTTCATGTTTCTGTTGTCATGGTAACTCACGTTTCTCTTCAATTTCTGTATTTTGTGTCTGATAAGCCAGCCCTTGACGTAACGCTGGATGTTGCAGGCTGCGTACTGGCGACGTTGTTTGTCCAGACGGTAGGCGTGGTACTGACTGCAACGACAGGGGACAAACATAAGAAACGGAAACACAATAGATAGAAACACAATACACAGGTATCCAATAGACAGCGACACGCTAGACGGATATCTAACAGACAGGGACACACATGGCAGAATATTCAATAGTCAGAGACGCAATAGACAGAGACACATTAGACGGATATTCAACAAAGACACGCTAGAAGAACATTCAATAACCAGAGATAGACAGATGTACAGTGGAGAGACTTAGTAGACAGACATTCAACGGAGAGACTTAATAGACAGACATTCGACGGAGAGACATTATAGACAGATATTCAGTGGAGAGACATTATGGACAGATATTCAGTGGGGAGACATTATAGACAGATATTCAGTGGTGAGACGTTATAGACAGATATTCAGTGGGGAGACGTTATAGACAGATATTCAGTGGGGAGACGTTATAGACAGATATTCAGTGGAGACACACACTAGAATGATATCCATAGGATAAGGACATGGGACACACAACAAAGAAGAAGTTGTTGTCCATATTATTTGCCATTTACTTAAAGAATATACTAGACAGAAATTCAGAGGACAGATGGCGGATATCCAATAGACAAAGACAAACGGGATGGAGATCCAACAGAATGTGATACACTTGACAGATCTTCAGCACAAAGAGAGAGACGCTACAGACACTACAGACAATGACAGGTCTAATTCAACAGACAACTATTCAATAGAAGAAAAACACAATAAACGCATTATATTCAAGGGACAGGCACACCAAAGGCAAGTGAAAGATATTGGTTGGCTTTAGTCAATTATAATCCTCGTGAATGAATTGACCAAGCGTCGAGTCGTGGATTCAACAATATATAAATATATTATTAATTTTATTCACAGGGCCCCTGACTACCATACATAGTCCTGACACAACACAAGTATGTCGACTTACGCGAACAGGTCTGCGTGTGGTTTCTCTTTGTCTTTCCTCTTCCCTTTCCGTGACGTCGTGCTGCCTATCTTGGACAGAGAGCTGGGTAAAGACGATTAATTTAATTATGACTCGATATATTTCGCCGTGAACGAGAAAGAATCATGCAAAAGAGTAATAAACAATGCATCTAAGTTTTCTACCGTGTTAAAAACATGGAGAATAACTGAACTTGACACGAAGAAGAATTTAGAGTTGTTTCCCTTTGGAATCATGACGTCAGAATTTCTATCATGCATTGCGGGAAGGATATGTAGAGTTAACGTAATAGTAGGATGGTAATTTTTAACTCAGAATGCAAGTAATAAAACAATCGCCATTATATGAGCACTTCAAAATGTTACTAATGACTTTTAAGGGACGAAACACATCCTCTTTAGACACATACCTTGACACGGAAGAGTTACCTTCCCTTGCTTCCTCCAACCTCCATATACGGTATTCCTCCTCCCACAACCACGTGCTGGGAGGGGGCGGGGTCTCTCTCCGGGGGGTCAGGTCGGTCCTGGTCAGGTACAAATGAAGCTCAATCAAGAGCATATTGTCTGATGTCGAAGGGTAATCATTTGTCCATCTTGTATCCATATGGACTATTGATAAAAATGTTATGTAACTATATGAGTAATGGCATCCGCGGAGCCATTGTGACTTTCATACCTGGTCTTATAGATTCATGTTAGCAGCCTGACCTCTGTTGAAATAGGGAGAATATAGTTTTAGGCCGCTTTTTAGCGGTAGTCCTGCAATATCATGGTGGGGGAACCGGAAATAGACTTCACATATTGTACTTATGTGGGAAATCGAACCCGTCTCTCGTGACGAGCGAACGCATGAATCACTAGACTACCCCATCGCTCCGTGTTCCAGGAGGCACCTTAGGTAGCCTAATGGTTATACCGTCCACTCGTCGCACTGAAGATCGGGTTTGATTGTCTACAGGGTTAAACAGTGCCAATACCTAACATGACAGGTATATTGCTGAAAGCAACTCAAAACGTACTCTTTCGTTCATTCTGTTGAAAGACCTACAGAAAGTAAACAATACATACAGGACTTAAGTTGGCCCAGATATTTTTCTTGTCAAAGAAGGAACCGAGCAAACTGTCTTTCACTTTAACAGAGAAAACCTACAACAATTTACAGGTTAATCATCTTTTTAGTATTTTCTGTTTTCCATCACGTAATTTGAAGAAATACAGCATCCACCTCCCATCCAAAAGTAAAAAAATGGTTATTCCTTTGATAACCTACCTGACTTCATACAGATGCCCATATTTGGGGTTGGTCACGTACTGCCTCTGTTTGAACTCCATCCATTTGCCCTTAGGGAGCGCCTTCTCATAGTGGATTTCTGCAGAATATAAAACGAGAAATTGATTGATAGATCTACCAACGAAACCTGTAGCGACATGCAGTGACGTTGTAAGAAACGCATTTAGAGTTACGGATTTGTTGGACATTCTCACATTGTTCTCCAGGGATCACTCCGGTTGAGCTGCAGAATTATTCAAAACAAGTGAGACAGTCTTGTAGTCGAGGTTGACTCGGCATGCTAACCTGTTTCCTGGGTGTACGGTAGCTAAGGGTTTGAGTCAAGTCATGCTGCGGGCATGGATTGTTGAACGTTACCGGCATAAATATATTTGCGGGATGATAGAGTGAGATGAGGTATGGTGAGGTGAGATTAGTTGAGGTGAGGTCAAATGTGGTTAAGAAAACTACTCTGATATGTCGACGTGTGTGTGTGTTGCGCGCGTGCGTGTACGTGCGAGCTGTCTGCGTTGCATGTATGTCTGCCTGTTTGGGCATGTCTGTGGTGTGTGTGTGTGTGTGTGTGTGTGTGTGTGTGTGTGTGTGTGTGTCTCTCTCTCTCTCTCTCTCTCTCTGTTGTGTGTGTGTGCTGTGTTTATGTGAATGCGTGCTTGCGCTGTGTGTATTTATGTCGTGTGTGAGTTTTGTGTATGTGTATCTCTGTGTTAGTGTGTGTGTGTGTCATGTGTGCGTGTTCGTTGTGTGTGTGTGAGTGCTATGTCTGTGCGTTGTGCATCTGTCGTATTGTGTGTATTTGTCTGTCTGCGTGCGTGAACGCGCGTGTGTGTGACTGTGTGAGTGAGTGATGTGTCTGTCAGTGAGTGTGCATATGCGTGTATGCGTGAGAGTGTTCTTTGAAGCAGTGGTGCCAGATTAGAGAGGTTTGTATTAACGAGGTTCGTTGTACGAGGGGAGAACCAGAACACTCGGTCCTATCGAGAGGAGAGCTCGTCAAGCCGACGACCCGGGTTCGATTCCTACATGGGTACAATATGTAAAGCCCTTTTCCGGTGTATGGCTGAAATATGGCTAAAAGCGGCGTAAAACCTTGTTCACTTACTCACACGCGCCGTTGGAGGTCACAGTTATCCTCGTTACCATAAAACTATTTCTAGACGACAGCATGGCACACAGAATGAAAAGGTAACAGGTACGAACTCATTATGTCACGCTTTTGTAATCAGGAAAGTAACTAATCAGGTACCACAAACAGGTGCGAACATCAAGTGATGAAGAGCCAAGGGTGATGACGTACTCTGCAGTCAGATGTTAATTGTAGTTACGTAATCAGAGTTTGTGAAGGAGAAAGAGGTTCCGTAAGCGAATACGTAGTGTATGATCTAAAGAGCAGGATTTCCATTTATACATTGTGGGGTTTAGTCTTAGTGAATGAGGGTCTATGCTGCCAACATACAAGAAATGGACTTATAACCATCTGGACGACAAACTCTTGCATTCGGCTTGACGAACGAGTGCTTTAACCACTCGGCTACCAAACTACCCGTACAAACAGTTTTAACAATACGTAACATCATCATGTGTGCTATGTCTGCGCGTTGTGTATCTGTCGTGTTGTGTGTATGTGTCTGTCTGTGTGCATGTGCGTGTGTGTGTGAGTGTGAATGTGAGTGTGTGAGTGAGCGGATTCGTTGTACAATAAAGTTTTATATAAACCATATTCAGTCAAATTATTTCCTTTCATATGCAAGACAGCTGATTTCCAGGGATACTCTGGTGGTTAAAGCGTTCTCTCGTCACGCCGAAACCCCCCTGTTCGATTTCCCACATAGGTACAACGTGTGAAGCCCATTTCTGATGTCAAGACCGTGATAGTGCTGGAATATTGTGAAAAGCGGCATAAAATTATACTCACTCACTCACTTGTTTTCAACTCACATCCAATTAAAACGCCATTGAAATAAGAGCGATAAAATCATTTTCATAGTCTTCACAATTCTCTGCTGGAGGCACAAACTAATGTAAAACTCTGACAATGAATCCATATTAAATTATGTTGATAAGTGTCGAGAAAGCGTTTTATGCCCCATTGGTTTCACCCATAACAAACAATATTTCCAAGCAGCGTCTAAACGGAAGTCCTTGACATACGCATGTGCAGGTTGAGTGACTTTATGAGTCCATTTGTCCATCATAGGTCAAGCATTGTCCCAATGATCAATCTACAGCCATTGTCGTATTGACCATCCTGTCCATACATAAAATGCCAAGACAAGTCCTCTTCATCGAAACTACTAACCGAAAACAATTAACAAATTAATCGTCCAACTGACAAAGAATTCCCTAACAACTTTTCCTATCGCAAATCGTTCCGAAATACAAAATGATGTATATTTAATGCTAACAGCTTAAAGCTAATTCCCAAGATTAAAACTCATGAAAGCTCAAGATAAAATAGATTCAGGAGGTGATTAACTCACATATAATCCTAAGAAATTAAGAAGAAGCAATAAATGACACAGGTTTATGAATAAACAAATGCTAATTAATTTCATAATTAATTCATGATCGTCCTTCAGTAACAAACATGAGCATTAAAACAACGGGCACAATGTAAACCCGCGAAGGGAATTGGATGTTTTTCTAAGGAAATGGTTTGTAGGTTTAACAATAAGACATCGTTGGATGTCTGAAAAGGTATAGCGTGAAAATTCATTAAACTGATCGGCTTCTGCTATCTCAGAAAACAATGCGTGTTTTGAAACGCTGACCTAATATATTTCATGTTTCCAAGCGCACCATTCCCCACACAGTCGGTATTCAAATCTATTCCTGCAGAATATCAAACGCCGGGTCCCTAAATCTTCACTTCTATAAAAAGAAAATGAGCCCAAGTGAGGTGAAAGACGGACAACATGAAGAAAATGCAGAATCTCCTCATTTGTTGCATTTGCATTTCCTGGGAGGAAACGGTCATGAAATGGTACAAGGACGGTGCGGCAGATTAGGACCCCGTTCGCGAAACATTCCTAAAACTAGTTGTCAGAAAACAGGATTGCCAGATTACGCGATCGCAACGTACGCCGACGATAAATATGGACTCTACGTTCTCCTTAACTCTGAGCTAGTTTTCCGGAACCCTGTGAGTTTAGTGAAGCGATTTAATAGTGATTTATTAGCTTATCGCAGAGTCATGTGTTACATGGTACAAAGACATTTTGTGCAGATATACAATACAAACACCAGGCCCCAGAGGGCCGAAGTGCCACCTTGAAAACAGTTATATAAGTGCACATTGATACAGTAACTATATACATTCAGATGTTACACCCATCATATTCACATTTAGGTACTCAAACATACAGTACTATACGTACTGCAACACACACACACTGATAGACACACGCAGACACAAACACACACGGACACACGCACACACGCACACGCACACGTGCACGCACATAATTACAATGTGAAATACATCTTTCATAACTGCTGACTACCTTGCTGAATTTTTCTATACATCTTATGGATGCATCTTGCCAATGCAGATTTAATGCATTCAGTGATCACCATCCATTTATATATATTTATCCATTTAATTTTACAAGGTACTCCTACAAGAATGGTAAAGGTCCATTTACTAAGGTACTTTAGGATAGCTGCTAAGGTACCATAGCATGTAAATGTAAATGGTGACAACTATGCATGGTAGAACTGGTCATAGATTTCTGACTTCCACAGACTATTGAGTTGAATTTTTATGCGTTGTGTGGAGGCTCGCAGTGGCTTTGATCGGATGCTGATTGACATTTCCTTCATGACATGCTTGTAAACGTGGAGTGTATGTTTGTTTAATGAATGACTCTTGTTATACGTCGTGAAGATGTAAATATGTCTCCCTTGTGATATAGGTGGCCAGGGCTTGCTTCTACACTGAGGTTACGTTTCAGTATTTGTTCAGTTGTACTCTGCCGCGTGCCAGACATCTTCCTACCTCACCACGCCATTCATACATCTTCCCACCGCACCACGTCAATTCAACACGCCAAACATACATCTTCCCACCTCACCACGTCAATTCAACACACCAAACATACATCTTCACACCTCACCACGTCAATTCAACGCGCCATTCATACATCTTCCCAACTCACTACGTCAATTCAACGAGCCATTCATACATCTTCCCACGTCACCACATCAATTCAACACGCCAAACATACATCTTTCTGCCTCACCACATCAATTCAACACACCAAACATACATCTTCACACCTCACCACGTCAATTCAACACACCAAACATACATCTTCCCAACTCACCACGTCAATTCAACACGCCAAACATACATCTTCCCACCTCACCACGTCAATTCAACGAGCCATTCATACATCTTCCCACGTCACCACATCAATTCAACACGCCAAACATACTTCTTTCTGCCTCACCACGTCAATTCAACACACCAAACATGCATCTTCACACCTCACCACGTCAATTCAACACACCAAACATACATCTTCCCACCTCACCACGTCAATTCAACACACCAAACATACATCTTCACATCTCACGTCTGTCCAACACGCCAAAGATTTACCTTTCCACCTCATCCAGCATTCGTCCATTCAGCACGATAAACATTATCTTCCCACGTCATCACGTTAATTCATATTATATTTGTAATTCCTAAACGTCATAAAAGAATTGATCTCATACCACATCAAACGTGAAACAACCTATGTCCTCCCCTTCACGCTCACTCTCTCTGACCAGCTTACCGACATAGGTGTTGTTATTTGACTCTATTTTCGGGACGTCTTCAGTCCAGGGCTTGCGTCTTGTGGCTCTCTTCTCTCGTCTGTCCGCCAACATAAGGTTGCCCTTAGATGCGACACTCTTATTGCTGGCATTGAGGGAACTGGGGGCTGACTTGGAGAACGCTGATGTTGACTCCACGCGGTTCTGGAAACAGAGGAAATTTAACATGCAACAAGTTGGAAATGCATGGCCGACTTCTGAATGAGATTGCAAACAACATCCCTTAGTAAATTGTTCTGACCATTGAAGATGATGCATGTGCATACATTTGTATGTCCGTGCGTGTGCGTGTGCGTGTGCGTGTGCGTGTGCGTGTGCGTGTGCAATTGCGTAGACCGAGATGACCAGTCCTTGTCTCTGTCAGGCAGGGTAACAAAAATCACCATCTTTTGACGTCCTCTCTGTAATATAACACGGTAAGGGAATCTACCACTCGACCTTCTGCCCTCAGGCAAACCTTATCGGTAGTTCAAGAATCATTTTATGCCGTAACTGATATCAAGAACAATGCCGACAATTACTGAGTCAAGGGAGCGCATGGCGTACATCCGATCGTTATTTCGTCAGCTTTTACAACCTGAATGATTAGCTTTTTTGTATCGGCAAGTTTAAATGACGCTGTCCCGTTTCGCCACAACTAGCTAGCATTTTGAAGAATACTGACCGTTCGAAATCGAGGCTGCGAGTTACCGGACTTGGAACTGGTTGCTAGGGACATGTCGAGTGAATCTGATCCCGTGGTCTTGGAGGTCCGCGATCCGCTGGACAGCGAGGGCAGTCCATGATCACACGGCCAGTTGGTCCAGCTCTTCTGATAGAGGGCGTGGTTCCTTAAAATCTGCGCGTTGTCCATCTCAGGCTGTAAGGACGAAGGACGTGAATAATGTGATGAAACGAGACTGAAGTGAAGCATGACATAGATAGAACAACATAAGTACAATGTAACTAATGTAATTAAAACAAAATCAAAGACGACAACAAAAAGAAAAACACAACCAAAATAACGACAAACAAACACACACAAAACCAGCAATACAACACAAGAAAACCCTCAAACAACCCCTTCCCCTCATCCCCTTGAACCCAAGAGCAAGGACACACACACACGCGCGCGCGCAGGAGAGAGAGAGAGAGAGAGAGAGAGAGAGAGAGAGAAGAAGAAGAAGAAGAAGAACAACAACAACAAAAACAACAACAAAGCCACCCTCACAATCAAACGCTTTTGGTCTAACGACTGATCTAACGTTCCGACAACAACAAAGCAAAATCAAGCTTAAGGATAACAAAATAAAAGATGAAAGGCCAACAAAAACAAAAACACTCCACTACAAACTTAAACACAATTCCTTTTCATATTTCACGGACGCCTCTTGCGAAAAAGAAGATCTAAAAACGTGTGTGTATTTTAGGTCTCAACAAACTCGATAATAGATTATGTCTGATGGTCAAACAATGTTTCAAGATACATTGTGTGCTCAGGTAGTAAATACTGTGTTCAACGTTGCAGCACAAAAGCCGTGTAGTGCGGTGCTCACGTCGTGTCGTTCCTGAGCAGTGGTCGATGGCAGCATGCTGGCTCAGCGTTTTGTCAATTTGTTTATTATGTGGTATCGATTCTGTCAACAAGGAAGCGGCATCCATAGCCACATCACTGGGAAGTTACAGGTGCGAGTCTCACTCGGTGAACACACCATGACACTGTACATCATTAAACGTTGGTGTTACGTTTGGATAACGTTATTGACGATGTCGACATCTGATGGCTGATCGATGTGATCTAGAGACGAGCACTAACATTCATCTGTCTTGTGTAATATCCGGACAAACAAACCGATAATATTTATTTTGTCTTGTTTATGTCATATGCTTCTGTTAGTGTTATTTGGAAATGAAACTGTAGTGAGTGAGTTTAGTTTTACGTCACACTCAGCAATATTTCAGCTATATGGCGGCAGTGAGTGAGTGAGTGAGTGAGTGAGATGGAGTTCTGACGTGTTTTTAATGATGAATTGCTATGAAAAGATGATGATGATGATGATGATGATGATGATGATTTTTCTGTTCACCCCTACTACATATAGGGCAGGTTCTCACATTGTGAATTAAAAGAGTTAATAGTTGCCTTCAGCCGTAATGGCCACCCACTTCAATCAAATCATACGTCTCCAGTTGTCGATTTCTCTGTTGTGAGACAGGCGCCAATTATGTATTCCTATGAGTGAGTACAGATTCATGCCGCTTTCAGCAATGTTCCAGCAATATCACGGAGGGAGACACCAGAATTGGGCTTCAAACATTGTACTCATGTGGGGAATCGAACCCGGGTCTTCAGCTTGACAAGCGAACGCTTTAATCACTAGGCTAGGAAAAACACCCTTGTGCCTATATGAAAGCCATGCACTTAATGCGTGTGACTTACGAATACCCTACCCCGACACCATCATGTACCTCAGGGAGACCATGATGCTCGTAACTCTCTGAAAACTGACTCGGGGTCCCCAAACACTCACCTTCCAAAGGGAAATACTTCAGTTACCATTTATGGTTAATGCTTATTCTTACTAAGATGTGTCCCCAAACGGTATGGACCAATTGATATGGCCTCATTCACCGCACCTTAGCGTCGTTCAACCATCATGCTTGCTAGAGTTATCCCCAGTTGCCTCTAAAACGCCCCTCAGTTGCCCTAGTAATTGGTTTCCACCATGACACCCCTTAGTTACCGTTAATGCAGTTACTTAGAGGTTGATAACGTCACCTACCGTGCCCCTTGGTATCTCGGAGAATCTAACAACTCCCAGGTTCAAAAACCTTAGTTACCGTTTACATTCGTTTCCCTAGTGACACACTTGGTTACCTTGGAGAGCCTAACAGCTTCCAGGTTCAATAATCTTAGTTACCGTTTACATTGGTTACCCCCGTGACAACCTCGGTTACCTTGGAGAATCTAACAACGTCTAAGCTTAAAAACCTCAGTTACCGTATACATGGTTTTCCAAAGTCACCCCCGGCTACCTTGGAGAATCTAAATTCTTGATAGTTAAATAACCTTAGTTACCGTACCTAAGTGACATACCCCGGTTACCCCAGTGAATCATCAGCTTCCAGGTTGAATAGCCTTAGTACCGTAGCATTGGTTACATCCGCGACACCCTAGGTTACCCCCTGAATCCAGTTACCAAACTGGATCACCCTAGTTACTATATCCATATTGTTACTGTATCTATTGTTACTGCATCCATATTGTTACTGTATCTATTGTTACTGCATCCATATTGTTACTGTATCCATATTGTTACTGCATCCATATTGTTACTGCATCCATATTGTTACTGTATCCATATTGTTACTGCATCCATATTGTTACTGCATCCATATTGTTACTGCATCCATATTGTTACTGCATCCATATTGTACCTCTCAAAGGCAGTCCTTGCTCGTAAAGATCCGGATGGACTTCATCTTCAGTAAGCCATACAATTTGTAATAGGTGACTAATGGGTGGTCAGGCTCACTGATCTACCAACCAAAGGCAGTCATTGGTTTCTCCTGTAAACCTGTTTAACTGTCCTTCTGAACCCGATGTATTTTACTACGGAATTACCCCAGCAACATCCCACAATTACTGCTTTGCAACTCCTTTAACAAAGCGTTACGGTATATGCTTAATCGAATAAACCCTAGGATGAATGTCCAGTGTGCCTTGAAATTTCATTTCTTTTTCATGCAGATATACCATCGTCCACCTGACCACATACAATCTCTTGTTTATCAAAACGACAGTGACAACTCCAGTGACCTAAAGACAGTAAACAAAACTACGAGAAACAATGATCACTCGTGGGATTCGTGTACGGTGTGAATTACAACCCGTCTCTTAAAGTTGTTAAATATTAACTGTTTTCTATTGTATGTCCGTAGTTGACATGCTGGTGACATTTGCCCTTGGGATGCAGCCCGGCGACATAGAGCGCCCTCCGCGGGCATGTCACAGTTAAGTGCGTCGATGTTGTTACCGTTGTCATAGTGAGTATTGTACGCAACACACAGTGCCATTAGCTAAGTTTGTAGGTGTTTTGAACAAGGATTCTCGAAAATCATATCACGTCCATATTTATTAATATAAACGTTAACGGCCAGCGTTTTACACTCAAAGCAAGCCAGGGCGACCATGTTTTCAGCAACTGGAGCTTTGCAATGAAAAATACAAAACAACCCTACACTGCTATACTTCCTTCACTCACACATTCCAAGGAGCAGTGAGGTAGCCCAGTGGTTAAGCGTTCACTCGTCATTCCGAAGGCCGGGTTAACGATTCCTCACATGGGTACAACGCGCGAAGCCTATATCTGGTGTCCACCGCCGAGTTATTGCTGGAATATTGCTAAAAGCGGAGTTAAACCCAACTCACTCACTCACTCACTTATTCTGACGTCTCACTCACTTATTCTGAACGTCATTGCCTTTAAGATATAAACTGAGAGACAAAATAAAGTATACGAACGCGCCCAAAGATTTCAAAAAGGTCTTGGCTGGGAACATTTGATCAAACACTGCCAACTTATGATCCCAAACACAACTATGATGCCAAATATTTAGCCATTAAAAGGATTCTTTGTTTTTTTTATCCAAACATTATGTACACTTTCTTTCGCCGTTAAGTATATTCTGGTGTAATCCAAATGATAGTGGTCAACGCCCTGAAGCCAGTAAGGACCCGGGGGGTTTGGGATGAGGCGTATGTCCGTTGCTACGTGCCTTGGTTAATTGCATATCACCGTATGCCCATGCTGTTGACCACTGGATCCAAACTCAATTATTTACCGACAGCCGCCATATAGCTGTAATTACTATTATGGCTGGGGCGCGGCATAAACAACAAACAAAAACAGATAAGCATCTGTTTCTGGATACTTTGACAACCAATTTTTTTCTGTTGCCCTGTTAACACAAGGATAAGTGACTCAGGGGTATGTGAGTTAAGTTTTACGCCGCACTCAGCAATACTCTACTTGTATGGTGGCGCTCCGTAAATAATCGAGTCTGGACCAGACAATCCAGTCATCAACAACATGATCATTGATCTGCGCAATTGAGAACCGATGACATGTGTCAACCAAATAAGCGAGTCTGACAACTCGATCCCATTATTCGCCTATTACAAGCTTGGGTTACTGAAGATCACTCCGCATTCATCCATCCCCATCCACTTTCGTACGCTTCTTTCAGTGCTAAAATAATTTGTTATTTTCCAGTACGTAAATTCTCAGCTGATCAGCTGATCAGCAGCTCAGCATCGATCTGCGCAAGGACATGTGTCAACCCAGTCTGCGCGCCTGACCACCCGATTCCGTTAGTTGCTTCTTACAAGCATGGGTTACTGAAGATCAATTCGAACCCGGGTCTTCACGGGTAAGTAACTCTAGAACCTGTTCTACCCCTGATCTCTCCAACACGGACCCCACAATGACTGGCATGGAATGGAAACTGAATTGCATAAGACGTTATCTCAGGTCATGCAATGTTATGACGACATATCGATTACTGGCATCGACTTCGATTTGTCAACACTTAAAGTTCGATTTACACATGTTTCATTCATCGTCTGTCAGAATATTGATGCAGTTTCTTTTCCCACAAACAATGGACTAGATTGCATTTGTTCACAATAACGACTTTTACTGCAACCAACGGTACACTTCATAAGATGCATTATGGGGACATTTCTTCATGCATGGTCTCTGTCACGGCACAACAAAGAGTATATTTCACGCACGACTGTGTTTATCCATTTTACACATGGATTTCTGCATCTGAGCACTGATAGTTTAAAGTGACTGAGATGCACCGAAGCAAGGACGACTCTGTCGATGACGGCGACACAGTACACCAGCAGCTAGTTTCGTACAGATAGGTCTAAGACCAAGGTTACGGTACACATGTATTTGTTCAATATTGCTAAGGGGTTTAAGAAGCGATTCGAGAAATATAAACTTGTCCATATAGGCTTCATTTCTATATTGTCCTACACTAACCGTACTGTTACATCGTCATTAATTTTATCCATTAACAAAGGTGTCGGTGAGATAGCCTAGTGGTTAAAGCGTTCGCTCGTCACGCTGAAGGTCCAGGTTCGATTCCCCACATGTCTGCAATGTGTGATGACACTTTCTTGTATGCTACGCCGCCATATTTCTGGAATATTGCTAAAAGAGTCGTAAAAGTCGTAACTCATTCGTTCCTTTGTAAATCTTTGCCAATAACGCCCCGAGTACGTAGTTTACCATGCATTATCATACATTGTCATAAAGTATTATCATCAAATAAGCTTCACTTGGTCCATACATTATCATACTTGCCAAGTCGCACTGTTCTGTAATGGTAACTGGTTTATCTAATGGTAGTTCCTATAATGATATCCAGTTTATAGGAAAAAATCTACTCTATGTTCTGATATTTAGTTTATACGACGATAACTAGTTTACGTGATGATATTTACTTTTTATGGTAATATCTAGTTTATATGACAATATATAGTTGATGTAATAATATCTAGTTTATATCACAATATCTAGTTGATGTAATGATATCTAGTATATATGACAATATGACAAACATGATGATATCTAGTTTATATGATGATATCTAGTTTATATGACAATATCTAGTTGATGTTATATCTAGTATATATGATAATATATTGAATATGACACTATCTAGTTTACATGATGATATCAATTGTACATGATCTCGACTTTAAATGACTATGTCGAGTTTATATGATAATATTTTGTCAACATGATAATTATTTTAGATGATGATGTGAAGTTTATATCATGCTTGTTTGATACTTGTCTGAAGCCGAACTCACAGGCATTGTAACTATGTCTGTAATAATCAAGTTTGGACCGGACAATACAGTGATTTTGTGATTCTTTTGTGGTTCTTTAACGTAAAGACTACCAAAGCAAAACATTGATTTGAGAAAGTAATGTTTTCTTTATTCCAAAAGAAAATGAATTTGAACGCTCATTTCTATACATTAATCAACAGAAGTCGCGATGGGAAATTAACTACTGTTAAAGAAACTAAATTTAAAGTATTCTTCTAGCAGTTAAGTAGTCTAGAGAGAATCAGAAATGGGTTTTACACGGAATAAACTACCGTCAAAATATTTGTATT